>NC_084472.1:29349261-29659499 GCF_027409185.1 Cynocephalus volans | reverse complement strand
TCAAAACCCATGTTATCTAATTGATTCTAGGAAAATTTTATTCCTTCTCTAGATTATACAGTAACAATTATTCAATGACGCACAGAAATAAATCAAGAAGACATAAGTTTTGTGGAGAAGCCCTTCTCTGTTTCTACAGATATGTTGAAAACTTTTAAATACTTAACTCTATCAGCTCCTCTAAATAATCTTCTTTGACTTATTCACTTAATTCAACTATAATCAAACTTATCTTAACATGAGGCAGTGCAGTAGGTGCTTGGGAAACAATTATAAACAACAAAGTAAACAGCAAATTATAATAGGAGATGTCTTCAAAAAGTTCATGGATGAATTCATACTATCTTTTAATTCCATTTTTCCAAGAACTTTTTGAAGTATCCTCATATATTGCCGTATTACAAAGTGCTTTGAGAGCATATAAAAGTTTCTTAAGGGCAGCTGAAGTCTGAAGAAAGCCTAGAGGAAGAACAACGCATACAAAGTCAGGGGAAAATATGAACAGCATGATAAATTCAAAGATCTAATCATACTTTAATATGACTAGAGTTTAGAATGCCATCGGCAGGAGGATCAAGCAATCAGACTGAGAAGTATGCAGAAGACAAATGTAAAGGTTTTGAAACAAGTAGGGAATATATTTTTGGAATAATGGAAACCTATTAACAGGTATGTTGGAAATTCTCCATTAGCTCCTTCAGATTCACCCTCTACCTTTCTCCACCCAGTTCTATGGAGTTCCCTTGTAATCTGGCTTCTGTATGGTTTCGCCAATAGGCGGCAGGCACCAACTGGAGATCAGATAATGGGAAGAGAGAGGAGTCAGAATTCTGGTGTTGGTGGCTCCTCCCCTGAAAGAGGAGGGCTATAGCCCACTGTCTAAGGCCATTGTTTCTGGCAGGCAGCCTTCTAGAATCACAGCTGACATCACTGCAATAACCACTCCCAGTGTTTTGGGTCTTTCAAGTCCAAGGATGGTAACAACTTCCTGCTGTTGATATCCCTCATTTGCCTTGCTATCCCTTGTTCTTTTTCTTTTATTGTGCCCTAACTTTCTTCAATCATCCTCTTAAGATAATACCATCTGCTTCCTACACAGACTAAGACTCAAGGGGTTACTATGAGCTGGTTTTACTTTAAAATAAGTGGTTATAGATACAGTAGGAATGAATCTGAGTGGAGGCAAGTCTAGAGTCAGTGAAACAAGGTACAAAGTTGTTGTGGCAACTTGATGAGAAGATGGAACTACCAGATACTATCTTATAATGTCAGATACTGTACTAAGTACAGTATACACATTATCTTATTTAAATATTCCAACCACTCCCTAAGGTAGATTTTTTTTTAATAGAAAAAGAAATTAAAATTTAGAGATGTTAAATAATTTGCCCAAGGTTAAACACATGGTAAGTGGCAGAATTTGGACTCAAACACAAATCTGCTTGACTTTTAGGTCCATCATTAATCTATACTTTTTCCCTAACCCATATACTGCCTGAATTAAGGTAAATGACCATAGAAATAGATATGTGTAGTATTTAAAATTAAGAATTTAAAGAGTTAAAAAAAAAAAAAAGGAAATAAAACTGGCACAACTCAGTCACTGAAACTTTTATAACTAGCTAAATTATCATTCAAATGAAGGAGAGATCAACATTGGGTCTCTTAGTTTTGTTCTACTAAGTTTCTCCACTTTATTTTTTTAATAAAAAGTGTGCTCAGCTTTGTGAAGACTTTTTTTTTAAATTGTAATCCACAAATTTGGGGGATAATCTTCAAAAGGGGAGCTTTTGACTACTTTTGTACTCAATTTTGACTATATTCAGATTCAGTTTATTAGAAAGGCTATTTCAGTAGAGGTTACTGATAACAGGGAAAGGATATGAACATCCACCCACCCTTTCCTTTTCTAATTTTTATAAATTTATATGAGTCTACATCTCAAAATCTTAAAATTTAAATTTACTGGATACAGGGGGGAAAAAATGGAAGGCACTAATGATGACAAGAGGGTTTGTGGCTTGAACAACTGTGAAGATAGGAGTGGCTTTCACTGAGATTAAAGACGGGGGCAGACTTGCTGGGAGCAGGAATTGGGGAAGAGAGGATGCACTCAACTTTAATATTCTGTACTTTACTGTTGCTACGAAAATGCAAGTGGACATATTTCCACCATAGGAATTGAAGGAGCCATATATACCTTCTCATCACTCCCTAGACACAGACTTGGGACCTAGAGTCTGCCAATTAAATGCTCCTTCCTGTGAATTTGAATCTTAAACAAGGGCTGCAAAGGCAGCAGATTATAATACATTCATAATACATTGGCAGCAATGGCAGTGCCCCGTGTCAACGTTATTGGTGGTTGTGGTGCCTACAGCAATATCCCAAGTAGGTTATTCTTTCTTTTTTTTTAATTCATAACTTTTTAAAAATTTATTTGTACATATTTGTAGGGTACAATATGTTATTTCAATACATGCATATGTTGCACAAGAATTCACTTAGGGTAGAAAGCATAGTTTTGTACCTGTTAGTCCACCACTTTTCTTTTCTGTCCCTGCTCCTCCCCACTCCCCAACCCACCTCTGGTAACCATTATTTTGTGCTCTACTTCTATGAGAACCACTTTTTTGCCTTTTTTTTTTTTTTAGACTCCACATATGAGTGAGATCATATGTTACTTGTCTTTTTGTGCCTGACTTCCTACTTCAGTTAACATGATGGTTTCCAGCTGCAGGCCTCTTGCTACAAATATCTTTTTTTTTTTTAATAGCTGAGTAGTATTTCACTATACACCACAGATTTTTAATCCATTCAGCCAGTGACGGACATTTAAGTTGATTCCATCTCTTGGCTATTCTGAATAGTGCTGTGATGAACACAGGTGTGCAGGTGTCTTTTTGATATATTGATTTTATTTCCTTTGGGTATATACCCTGTCCAGCTAAATTATTGTTGTAGCATGATCTTGTCAGCATAATTTTGGGCCCAGCCTCTATTGATCTGATTATTTTTCAGGCCTGGTTCTCCAGATCCTTCCTGATGATTATTTAAAGTACTTTGTAGTCTCTGAGAAAAACAAAACCAACAAAATAAAATCTCCTTTCCTACTTAAGTTAGGAAGTTTCTTTCTGTTGCTTGCAACCCATAATCCTGACTGATAAAGCCAACACATTCGTCACTCTATTCTGTTCAGTATTCATTATTAGGGGAGCCCTTTCCCATTGTTCTTAATATCATTTCCAACCCATAAGCTACACACGCTAGACCTACTAGATGTTGAGGAGACTCTTAAAAGACTTCAAAGAATTCAAGGTCTGCTGAAGATACAAATGCAATAAGTAAGCTTTACACCACAATATGATTCACATTTTAAAGCACAAAAAAGACAACAATTAAGTATATTCTAAGTAGAACAAAGACAAATCCACCCATAAACATTAAGACAGAGTATACTATTAAAACTGCAGAACTTCAAGGACAAAGAGAACATGTAACAACTGTCAGATTCAAAAACTATATCACTTCTTAAAGAATGACAATTAAGCTCACAGTGATGACTGAACATAACGAAGAAACATTTCCAAAGTGCTAAGGATAAAAAAATTTTCAACTGAGATTTTTATAACTAGCTAAATTATCATTCAAATGAAGATGAGATCAACATGGGATCTCTTAGCTTTTTTCTACTAAGTTTCTCCACTTTTTTTTCTTTAAATAAAAGGTGTCCTCAGCTTTGTGAAGATTTTTTGAAATTGCAATCCACATATTCAGGTGATAATGCTTCAAAAGGGCTGCTTTTGACCACTTTTGTATTCAATTTTGACTGTACTCAGATTCAGTTTATTAGAGCAGAAAGGATTTCAGTAGAGGCTACTAATGACATGGACAGGGTATGAACATCTGCTCATCCTCACCTTTTCTAATTCTTATAAATTCATATGAGTCTACATCTTTAAATTTAATAGTTTAATTTTTTTAAAAAAACACTTTTTCAAAAGGTGAGAGGGAAAAAAATGTGAGTATACACAATGGAATACTACTCAGTTATAAAAAAAAAAAAAATGATATCCTGTCCTATCATTTGAAGCAACATGGATGGAATTGGACAAAGTCCATACAACCTAAACATACAAAGAAAAGACTATGAGTACTTACTACCTAGAGACGTTCCCACTTAAATTTTTTTTTTTTTTTTTTTTTTTTCCTGACCGGTAAGGGGATCGCTACCCTTGGCACGGTGTGGTCCACACCACACTCAGCCAGTGAGCACACCGGCCATCGCTATATAGGATCCAAACCCGCGGCCTCGACGCCAGCGCCGCACGCTCCCGAGTGAGCCACGGGGCCAGCCCTAAATTTTTTTTTTTTAAAAGCTGTTAAAATAAGATTCAGAAAGAAGTGGGAATATGATACAAGAAATAAAGTTCAGCACAGAAGTTCATAAATTTGTTGATAAATGTAGTCAATTAACTAATGATAATTACAAATGACTAGTTTGTTGTGTTTAAAAATAATATAAAATAAACTTAAGGCTGTAGAAATTACTACAAGATTGGAGGACGGGTGTGGTGTATAATGGAAAGAATATGCTAAATTCTGCATATTATTAGGGAAAACAATCATACATCACTTTTTAAAAAGTGTTGCCAATATTGAAAAGGGCTTCTCATGACCTACGGGACTTTACTTGAAAGATAATCACAAATTTTTAAGCAGAGGAATGATTCAGTAGCATCAGATCTGTTCCAGAAAGATAAACACAGCTTTAGTAAGTCAGAAGAAAAAGATTAGGGACAAAAACTATTTGGAAGGTCAAACTAGGTAAGATGCAGTGAATGAAAGAGGAGGAGGTAAATGTGAGTTCTATTTAGAAAACAGAATGTACCTCTCTCCGGGGACACCATGTGTTTAGGTACACACAGATAAGTCCCTCCCGGACAGGAATGCTGTCACATTTTTCTTTGTGTGCCCAATGCATTACTCATTTGTGGGAAGTATCCAATAAATGTTTAAATGAACTGAATACATTTCATTCGAAATATCCACAGGACATAGAGATAAACAATAGGAATAATATAAATCTGAAATTCAAAGACAAGATCAGGACTGGCATCCTCACCGTGGGAGAACTGTTATGGGGATGAGGGAGACCGCCAAAGAATAAAGAGGAGGGGATGGGCAGGATCCGTAAATATGGCAACAGTGAAGGGGCAACTGAGAGAAGAGGCCCTCAAGTGAGCAGAAAAGAGTAAAGAGACTGATGGGAAGAGAACAAGGAGAAAATCAAAGAAGTTTGATACATAAAATTTATTTTATTTCTAGGATTGACTTAAGACAAGAAATTAAACAATGTGTTTAGGAAAGACATTAAGATAATTTCTGATTGCAAGATTTTGAAGATGTAACACATTTTTTAAAAGAAGGTGATTATGAATACTTTTTAAAATAAGTGTTTATCTGTTGCATGTGCATGTGGGTGGGAGGAATGGAGGGTCATAAAGAGTTCTGATTGTCCAGACAGTCACTTAATCATATGGCTGTGTCAACAAGGTTTTGATATATGTACAAATTATATATGCAGTCATTTAGTTTTGATATTTAAAAAAAGACTAAGAAGAATAAACTACAGCCTCACTAGATCATGACTTTCTGTGACTGAGCTGGAAAACAAGCCCAAAATTCAATCTCAATTTCTAACTTCTTGAAATTATTAAATAGGTTTTAATATATGATAGTTAATGAAATCTTAGGAATGCCATCTGTCTTCTGATAAAGATGAATAGGGCCCATCCTATTTCCTTCTTTAAGTCATAGATAATTATGATTTGTTATTGATTTTCTGATTTATTCAGAAATCAATTGTTGCATAACAGTTGTATAAAGAATGGAATACATGTCAAAAATACCAATTGTGGAATTATTTTAAAAACCATAATTCAGTTTTTTTCTAAACTAATCTATGCTAACAATATGCAAAATAAACCCATGGTAAATAATCATATCATAAATTAAATTATGCATGTATATATTTACAATAACCTTACAATTTGTAAGCTTGTCCACTAAGTACAAAGCACTGTCTTGGAGAATTCCTCAGGTTCGAAAAGTTCCACGGAAGCTAAGGTCTTAGATGTCATTTAAGTTATATATTTCTGCTATTAAAGTCAATGTTCTGACAAGCCCTTTGGCTCCAACCCCAGGGCATGAATTTGCCTTAAAAGGACATAAGAATGTGTCAGAGGGCTATATGTCAATCAACCAGGAGAAGTGCCTATTCTCAATTTAGTGTTGTCAGCTACTGACATTAAAACCAGCAACAGTTAATTGTTTCTACTTCAAGTGGGAATACTAAGGGAAGAGGAGAGGTAGGTGTCTAAATTCAGGCTCATAAAACTGTTAATTGCAACCCTTTTACGTAGATTTGTTTAATAATGAAAACAATGTGGCTAATCATATAATGTTTCTATTTGTTCCCCAAGGGCTCTTCAGGGAAAGTTTCAGTCGAGGCTAGATTTAGGCAGCTACCAACTGTGCAGGGACAAAAGCGGAACAATCAAGGCACTCAGTGTTGGCAATAGCTGAAAGTGGTTCTATACAGATGCCCTTCTTCCTGGCCCTATCAGGAAGGAGCCAGAATCTGCTACTAACAAGCTTTGGGTGAAAAGTTAAAAATGTAAAATAAAGTAATAACTTCATGCAGAATTTTGATGCAGAGAGAGAAATGAAAGCAGGCAAACTGGAAGCCAGGGAGTAAGTTTGATGCAGGCTTGGATCCTCCCCACCCTACAAATCCATTAAATTCGCATCAGTTAAAATGCCCATGCTGTTTTAAAAAATTCAGAGAAGCAGGGCTCCTTAAAGACAGGGTGATGATATTGGGTGTGTCATTAAACCACTCTCAGAGACAGTTACTGAGATAATCCTAGCTACCTACTGATCTCAAGAGGGTATTTTACGGAACAAATGGAGTACTCAGAATATGTCTTCTACATATGTAATGTATATTATTTACTGATTTTTACTTTGCATTATTTGTTAAAGGACATGGGACAGAATAAAGTTGTATTATTTAATTTTGTTTTCAGACTCTTTAGTACCAAGAAATGAAAGCATTCAGAGACACCTGCAAACCACTGGTGTACCTCTATTACTGCACGAATATATTATAATGGATATTCATTTTGTTTCGTGCTTCTGTGTGTGTGTATGCAAGGGGAGGAGTAGAGGTGTTTTTAATTCCCCTTCTACTACCACCTACTCCACCAACCCATGCCACAACTCACAGCTTTAAAATGATTTTCGAATCCCTCTCCAATCTGATCACAATTTAATGTTTGCTTTTGTCACAGTACCTACTCCCCAAAGTCTTCTAATATTTCTAGTCTCACCTGCTCATTGGCCCCCCAAACCTACCCTCTTTCCTGACATGACACTTTTGCTTCTGCAGTTCTCTTTCAAATATTCTCCTCTTGTTACCTGCTTAAACTTACTCATATTTCAAGGCCAAACCAAGTTTCACCTAATCCATTTAGCTATCCACAATCACCACAAACCACACAGCTTCTCCCTTCTGTAAATCTGTAAACTAGCACCCACTTGATCATTCATGTGTCACCTACAGATGGTGTCTGCTAAGTCATCCTCCACTTTTTCACTTTTTCTTGCTCCTCTACTGAACTTTGTACTCCTTGAGGATATATCTTTGTATCCTCCCCAGGATTTGAACTGTGTGTGTGTGTGTGTGTGTGTGTGTGTGTGTGTGTGTGTGTGTGTGTGTGTGTGTGTGTGTGTGTGTGTTGAGCCTGCAAAATATTCAGGGGCCATATTTCACATTTCCAATGCATTTCAGTGAAGTTATAAAACTATTACATTATTAAATATTGAACTTAATTCCTTTGTTAGAAATTAGTAATTAATAATTAACTTTATTAAGGCATTTCTGTGTTGAAATTGCTTTACAGGGACAACTCTACAAGTCTAAGTTTAAAAGCCACTGTACACCAAGAAAATGGTCCATTTCTGACATACAAGGAATTATGCTACCAAAGAATTAGTTAAAAAGAAAGACTTAAGAAACAATTCTTAAAATTCACTTTCATGTCAGCAGTAAATAAAAAATTAACAACCTAAACACTAGGTGCAAACACATTACTCATTATTTTCAAATAAATTTTTTTCCAAGTGGAAACTCACTTTTTTTCTAAGTAGGCATAGAGATAGCTAAACTCTTTTCCATCTTTCAAACTGCAAAATGGAAGTTTAGGTTCCATATTTGAAAGAAGGGATGATGAGATATAGACATAAAGAAATGATGTTATGCATAGATCACAGAAAACAGCTGAATCAAACCAAGTGCAATTTAAGTGATTGTAAATAAAACCCCATTTGCAAAAATATATTAGCCAGGCTTGTGAGCCAATAAGCACTGTCACAATTATGCTCATGTGTGCCTTTGCAGTGACCCCCCGAAATCACTAGTCAAAATGGGATGACCCCCAGATCATTAGTCAAAATTTTTTACACTGTTAAGGAGGCCTGATCATAACCTAAAATCTGAGCACCACTAGCACAATAAGAAAATGCCAAAAGCAGTACCAACACTCTCCCCTCATCTCCATGTTCATCATTCCTGAGAATTATACTTATTCCTAAAATACATAGACAAAAGGCAAAGCTACCAGTAAATAAACAATTATGAATTGTTTTTTATTTTAACAGTTACCAATACCATACAGCTTTATTTTACAGAAACCCTAACAGCTTACTTAGAATGTAATGCATTATGCAAAAGAACCTTCACTGTGCAAAAAAGATTCATACAGATCTCCTTTAATTAATAACCCCCCCTACTTAATTTTTAATACAGTATAATTTACCAACTTTCAATTTACTTAAAGCCTTCAGTAATCCTGCTGTGGCTTAAAGGGATATATGCCTGTTTTCTTCCAAATATGAGGTAAATTTGCCATTTAAAAAAATTGTTTCCCCAAAGGTCACCTTGAACTACCAAATAAAAAAAAACACCCAAAACACACACATACACACAAAGAACAAACTGACATTCATTTCTCTGTGTGAATGTATCTAAACCACGAGTAAATAAATCATCCATATTACCAAGCACAAATCTAGTGAAATTGTTAAGATTTATTTTCAGGTGCCACTGACACTAAACAAAGATTGTAAGGAATGAAACAAATAGAATGAAACTCAAGGAACAAATTAATACATTGAACTATTATCATAAAAGCAGCATTCCGTATAGAACAAAATGATGAAACTATCAGAAAGCACTTCTCAAAGCAACAACATTTTTGCATGTATATAAAAAAATTAACCTAGAATAAATATATAAATAACAGTATGTTCTCTGTTAAGCCAGTAACAAAGAAACTCCTTAGTTCAGTAAAACAAAGTCCTGTCAAATCCCCATTTTTTACAAAGAAGCATGAAGATCCTTTCACAATGGTTTAAACTGTATTTATAGTAACAGTGAAGACTTGAGATAAAAGTCAAAAGGATTAAAGTCAAAGCCCCAGCTCGACATGAGTTATGGTTTTGATTTTTATTCTTATTGTGGTCTGCAAATATTAAGACAGAAGATACTTCCATGTGATTGTGGGATCCTCTGAGACTCTACAACCTTAGAAGAGCAGATAAAACAGATGAAAATGCATCTGGTTTGGGAGCAGACTCCATATTAAATGGCAATGCGCAAAGTAACAACTACAACTGCAGAAGGCCGTGGGGGAGGGGAGGGGAGGGGAGGAGGCTAAAGGCTGAAATTTCTGCAACTGATTCAGGGCAGACAAAAAGAAAAAAAGAAAAAAGAAAGAAAAAAGATGTGGTATTACTGTTTTAAAATGGCAGCCTGTTAATAATCACTGCATTCCTGAAAATTATACCACCATGCCTTCTTTTGTAAGCTAGGCAAGCCCACCACATACTAGCATCATATATTTCTATGAGAAAAATGGTACACCTTGATAGATGTATCTATATCTAAAACAAAATCCCTGGAGTTGCCACTCAGAGTTTATAGATTTGGAGACCATGTACTTTTTTTCACAAAGAAAGAAAACAAAAATTGTTGTCAACTGGAAATTCTTAGTTACTCTAGAAAGAATTATTCTTCTTCCACATATATTTGTCTTAAAATGAAGGCAACGCTACATTTAAACATAGCTTTTGGTCACAGTTCAAAATATCTATTTTGCCTTTCCTCTCCCTTGATATTCTCTCTTTCAAGAAAATCATACAGACACTCACTCCAGCAGGGTATATATCTATATTACACATATATACTATATATTCTGTATGAATTGGAATATCATTCTTAATGTTAATCTGAGTACTCTTTAGTTCATATATTGCAAGAACCACATACCGAGCTGCATGTTTTCCATCCATCCTTCTAAAATCAGACACCTGGTTTAACATTTGATGGAGAAAAGGCTTAAAAGTCATTAACAAAACAGCAAAACCAGCAAGAGCATTGTAAAATATGGAATGATAGTGTATCAAAGAAATGCAAAAAAAAAAAAAAAAAAAAAAAAAGATATTCCTTTTTCATTGAGTGTAAATTAATATAATCAATTATAAAAGTAAAAATATTTTATCATGCAAGTTTGGAAGAAAGTTCAAGTCCATATGCATTCATATAATCATAAAGAAAACATCAAACAAGTAACTATTACCCAAATGGACTAATTTCTCCTTTATTCACAATAAGAATCATCATGTCACTTTTACAAATCACAAATTTCTGAAAATGATATTTCCACTACAATTACTTGCTATTTTATTCAGTATTTTATTTCAACTGTCACATTTTGAACACATACACATTTGTACAACTACCAGGGGAAAAATAACTTGAACCAAATTGAAAAATTACCATAACTACTAGTTCAATATGTCTGGTTAAAATAGAGACATCTGGTCTATCATTAATTCTTTTGTGTTGATGACTCCTAGTGTGTCTTTTCCCATCAATAAACTTTACATGAGAAAAATTCAAATTTAACTTTTAACAAAAAGCTCACACACAGAAATCTATTTCAAAATATATCTACACAGATATGTCATGATTAGATCAAATAAAGCACAGTACTTTCAAGAATAGTAACATATACTGATTAAGTACAAATGGCTAGCTTTAAATTCCATCAGAATGTTATTTATTAAATAAGTCTCTGCAGGGAGATAGGGCTAATTCATGAATCATTATTTTAAAGTATTTATAAATCAACTCTTTGCTCGCTTGTTTAAAATATATACACTGAAGCTCTGTAATAGCACTTGATTGCCACTCCAAGCAACCTGAATAATGCATTTTTAGAAGCCTAGCACACCCCCACACAATTCTGAATTAATGGCCAAGCAAACAATAAGTAATGTACTATGCTCTAGCAAAAACTCAGTGATAACATCAATCTGGAATCTACTTAACACTTACTGCTTACTTCTCATATGTTCCCCACAACTAAGTTTCCTCTCTCAAATGCAGTTCATTAGAGAATGACTATCACCTGCCCATTCATCCACAAAGAGTGAGCGATTTAGCGATTAACACAAACATAGATAAGGGAGAGAAATGATAACACACCACTACAAAATTAAGAGACGAAGTAAAGGGGCCTGGCCACTCTCGCTACCCATAACCAGACTGCAATTAAAAAAGACTTTTGTCACTTCTTCGCAGGGCAACAGGACCAATTATCTAAAACCCTTTGCTAGAATCCAGAGACATACCAGAGCAAGGCCCTTCAACCAAACTCAGATAATTACTTTTGACAAATGTTCTCCTTGAGCATAATGTACTTACTCAAAAGCTTTTAAAAATGACTACAGTTATAGTTAAACAATCTTTACAAAGTCAACCCAATAACACGTACTAGTCCCCTCACCCCCACCCCCCCGCATGCAGTCTGCTTTCTTTTGGCCAATTTATAACAGATAGTAAGTTAGTGAATAAATATTTAATTTACGCAGCCTAAACCCTGAAAGGCTCAGCTTCAAACGTAATGCCTTGCATTCCCGAGACATACTGTCCAGAAATATCCTTTAAAATAATCCGTTTACAGCTGTCCTTTAAAAGAAGATGAGTAGAAAAAGAAAAGAAAAACCCACACATATACATGCATCAAGCCAAAGACGCCGACGCCCCTCTGCCAACCAGCATTTCTATAGAGACATTCTTTCCATGATTAAAACATAAGCTCCGAAAGGTTAAAGAAAAGGAAAAGCAGCCAAGTAACACCGCCTAGGAAGCCAGCAGTAAAACACACCTAGCTGTACACTCTTAATAACCTCCCACTACAAATGACACTGACTCAACTTCACTAAACACACACACACACCCCGACATACACACTTACAAACTGCACACACGTGCACAGAAGGTACACACAAACACCGAGCAGAGCACAATACCTACAAACGAACTGGATCCACACAAAACATGCACGTATCAGTGTGCATACATAATGCACACGACACGGCACACGGACACGCAACGACCTAGCCCACATGCACACGCCCCACTAGTCCGTCTCGGACACACACCATGCATGCACGTGTAAAACGTCTGAACTCACAAACGCCGAACATACACACAGACCGTGCACAGAGTTATTGATGAAATTCCGGGGGGTGGAGGGGCCGGGAGGGAGTGGTAATTGCCACACAAAGGTCTCCAGAACGGCAGAGAGGGAAGTCGGGAGGCTCCGAGCGCTCGGAAATTCACCCGTGGAGAAGGCACAGCCGAGCCCGGAGAGCGAAGTACCGGGAGAAGTGTCCCGGGCGGTCCCGGGCGCGGCGGGCGCGGGGCTCCCCGAGATAATCGCTGCGCCCCTCCGCGCGCGCACGCACACATCCAGGGGCCCCCGGGCGAGCCCACTCCCGCAGAATAACAAAGAGCAGGAGCCCGGCGTGCGGGCGGAGGCTCGGCTGGAAGTGGCCGTCTCCGCCGCCTCGGGCCGGCGCGGGGCGAGCGGCGGGGCCGACGGGACGCGCGGGCGGCGGGCGGGGGGCGGTACGTACCAGGCGGGCAGCCTCGGCCCAGGTGCGGTCCTTCTTCTTCCTCTTGTCTTTCATGTTTGCATCTCATTGATGGTTCTGATGATGACGTGGGGGATTCCACGGGGTGCTCGGGGTTCGGGAGCGGAGACAATGACCCAGTGACCCGGTGACCCGCACTCGCTCGCGGGGGGAGGCGCGCGGGCGGCGGCGGCGGCGGGTGGGAGGGATGGAGCGAGGGGGTGGGGTGGGTGGGGGCGTGCAGCGGCGGCGGCGCGCGGCGGGCGGGCAGGGGGCGGGGGCGGCGGCGGCGGCGGCGGCGGGGCCCGGGCCAGGGGCGGGGGCGGCGCCAGCCGGGCTCGCTCGTGCGGGGCTCGCGCTGCGCCGCCGCCGCGGCCGCCGCGGTGACAGCTCCGGGGATGCTCCGCTCGGCCCCGCTCACAACAATACACTCTGACGTCACGGGGAATGGCGACGCGGCCGCACACTCGCTGCGCTCACACTCGCCGCGCTCACACTCGCCCTCTCGCGCGCGCACACCCGCGCACACTCGCCGCGCGCCCCCTACTCCAGCCACGCCCTGAAACCCTCGCGAGACCCCTCCTCTTCCAATCCAGCCCCCAAATTTACGGGGCGCTGCCCAGTCCGGTGAGGCCGTTCCAGCCCTATCCCGCTGTCCCGCTAGGGCCGAAAGCCGCGGACACGGTGGCCTTTGGAACTTGGTAGGACTCTGCTCCGCAACTCGACGCCTCCGTGCGCTCACACTCATACACACACACTCCGCACCACTCCCCTCTGCTGGACTCCTTTAACCCGGTTTCTGCTTCTCTGGGTGGGTTCCCAGAGCCTTGCTGAAAGGGTACAGAACCAGCCTTTTCTGATCCAGAACTAACACAGCGTTGACACAACTTGACACAACGTTGATCCACTTACATCATCTTAAACAATGCAAGACCAAAGAGCCGTGGGTCGATGCAATGCCGTACTGTCGCACTAATTATTTTTAAGTAGCGTATAGTCATCATTTTACAGCGTAAAACAGGACGCATATGTAAACAACTGAACGGTTAATGCTTGCGTATTTCTTAAATTGTTTATAATTTCCAGGTTTGGGATGCAAGAGGAGTTGGATTGTTATCCTTATTCGCGAACTACAAAAAAGTGTGTTAACACTTAAATGTTAATTGCAACCTTTCCACCTTCTTAGATCAGTTATGAATTGTTTAGGTCAATAAAGTGATTGTTAAGCAAAAAAGGAAACCACGCTATGACCCACACTTTAATTATGTGTGTATTTGTACTGAGTATCTAAAAACAAAAAGGTCACTTATACTGGATTATTTATCTAAAGTTATTTCCTGAATGTAATAAGTGGTATGATCATAATATTTGTGTTTTTTATATACATTATCTCATTTGATCATCAAAACAACGCAGCTAAACGTATATTTTTCCCTCTACTGCGCAAATGAGATGAAGTTTAAACGCATGACAATGTATCCAAGATCTCTCGCTAAATCGGTTTTAAAAATTAAACCCAAGTCTTTTCACTCTAATCCCATGTTGTTTGTACTATTCCATACTACAATGCTTAAGAATAGTTACTCATGTCTAAGAAATGACCACCTACATCTTATAAAAAAAAGTCTAAGAATGAAAACAATTATAGTAAGGTGATTCCTTTAAAAGCACTGTCAAATGACTAAACTAATAAAAATGTTTGATTACCAAAAATTATGCACTGATAGTTCATAATCATAAAGACCTACTTATGCTAATTCTTTAAAAATATTTGTTTTATTCATTAGAATAAGAAAAAGTTATGCATCGGTTTAAAAAAATGTAAGAGATTATCTCCAGTTTTTCTTTTTTTAAAGGTGGATTTAGGGAAAAGGCTGAAGTTATCCCTAGGGGAAAATTTACCCATGCAATTTGCGTAACTCTATCCAGGTGTATTATATTTTTACTTTACATTTCAAATGTACTAAATTTGAATCACGTTCACATCTGCTTTTATTTTTGAAAATACTCTTTATGGCTAAAGTAATTGATATATTTTCAAAGTATGTTCATTCTAATGTTTTTCTCTTATCAGAAATACCTATTTTAAGCAATCAGACTGTAACATATAATTTGTTATTTTCTGTGAAATAGTGCTTAATAAGAAGTTTTGGAGTCAGCTAAAAGAAAACATACATATTCAGTTATTTCACAGAAAGTCCAATTCTAGTTATCAAAGAAAATATATCATCTCACTTAAGCAGAAGTAGATTGATGGTGTATGTACACACACACACACACACACACACACACACACACACACACACACACACACACACACACACACCTATACATATGCTATTGTTTATGCACCATTCTCTGACCAGTGAGCCAAGTATAAATAACCAATGTTATGAACTGACTCTTGGATTTTACCTCTACTTTTGGATACTTGAATATAAATAGCTCATAGAAGGTAAATCTAATTAAAGATTTGGTGAATATTCTATGGCAAAATAACATATGTTACAGGGCACCAGACTAGAGGTAATCCAGCATTACAGACAGGCTGTTGTATTCCTTTCTTCTTCATTTACCTAACTACGCTCAGCCATATTTTTCCTTATGACTTACTCACTTTCTCCATAAATGTTTGTAGCAGGGGAGAGGGTATATATGCATCAATTACAGTTTGCTAGTATTTTAGTAATATAGTTTGGTAAATTACATGAATATATTTTTTAACAAAGTGATAAACTTCACAAGAAAGCACAAGTTAAATTATGTGAAAATTAATAAGAGAAATAATTCTCTGCTGGGGAGATTAAAGAAGGCTTTAATAAAGAGAAGTCCTTTGAAATGGGATTTGAAGAATGGGTAGGATTTGAACATTTAAATTTGTTCAATTATGTAATGGAGAAAAGCTTTTCCAAACACAAATGCAGTAAAGATTAGTTAGGACAATTAAAAACAAGGAAAATATCCAAACAGATAGATGACATCTACCAAGAGCTGCTAACATTCAGTCAGATTCATGAGATCACAAGTATTTCAAGAACCCTTCCTTTAAATAAGAGAGGAGTATAATAACTTAGAGGTTTCAGTTAGAACTGCCTATAAATTCTCCTTTTTCTGAGTCTTCATCCCGATTATACAGCAATAGGGATTGCTCCAGAATTCAAATGGCATGTAACACCATCTTTGCATTCCCATGCTTTCTTTATTTCCATTCTTGCTATTAGTTCTGAATTGAACAATTCAAACTTCTGTTGTGCATGTCTTCCCTCATCAGTTCCCACAGACTTTTTAATCTCCTGTAATGTGTCCTTTTTATATAGCAACATGTTTGACAATTGATGAACACTCAATAGATATCAAACCCAAACAGTAATAAATGTACATTTATATAAGACAAAAGAGGTGATGGTGTACTGGAAAATGGTCGAAGGTCATATGAGACTAATACCAAGAGAAGAGACACTTCAGAATTTGGGGACAATAGTTGTTGTGCCATTACTGTGGTCTGTCAAGAGGTACAAAATTTCAGCATGGATCGTTATCAAAGAGATCATCAAAAATGGAAATGTTTAGATGTTTCAGGCAGGAATAAGAAGATGGGATTGCTTCGTCATTGAGACTTCTTTGGTACATAGTTACCATCTACATGCCATTGCATGAGGAAGTCTGGAATAAATGGAAATTTCTTCCATTCCTCCCACACACATGCCCACCAGCAGACAACACAGAGCAGAAGGTGGGATGGGGAAGGAGTAACAAAAGATGAGGGGAGAGGATAGAGTCAAGGGTTGCAGGAAAGATGAAGAGGTCATAGGTGGTCTTGATGACCATGCAGCCTGGGCTTTATTTCTGAAATATTTCATAAACTGGAAATCCCTGAATTCTACAAATAAGACATTTATTAATCTTATTTTTCCTTAGTATTTTTTGTTAATGATCAATTAGAATCTAAATAGTCTGGAAAATCCATGAATGTGGTCACTTTTTCTCCTTTGTCCATTGCTCAATTCACTGAATTTTCAGCACTAAGCAAATTACTTGTCATAATCTAGTCTGCACTGAATATTTACTGAATAAAAAATAAGTGATTGGAAAATTAGTCAATTGATTCCTTTTATTATTATATTTTGCTATATAGTATTATAAATATAATGTAATGTATTATTCCTTTTAAATACAATAAAACTTCAGTGAATCAAGATATATTTCTATTTCTTTTTCTCTTAGTGGCAATGTTTTTCTCTACTATATTTCACTGAGTGGTTCAGAAGTATTATGAAGTGAACTGAAATAAAGCCAAATATCAGTATTATTAATAAGATATAGTCAGATATTACTGAACGATACTTCTAAAAGCTAATGAATTTTGACCCTGTCTCTCTTATTCTAATCCTGCATATCCTATGTAATGTACTTTTCAAGTCTCTCAATATATCCATTTAAAGTCCGTTTATACTATGAATATAAACATTAGCTGCACTGTGAAGATATCCAGAGGTGTTTTAATAATACTATCTGACTAATTTTATCTAAACTTGGGATAATTCTTCCACTAGGAAATGAGTGGGTTAAATGTGATCATTTTGTTTGTTCTTGAAATCTACAACAGTTTTACATCTTAAGATTTCAGTGTACTCTAATAGAGATATGAGTAGCTAAACTTACAAATTTTCATTTTTTTCAAAACTTTTCTGTAGTTGATTTTATTTATGTTGTCAATGCATATCTTTTTTAAAAAACTTATTAGAGCTATTTTGAGACTCATTTTTAATTCTCTGGTCAATTTGTATTGTTATTATATTTCAATTCACTAATTGAAACATAATTTTTTTTGTGATATATCCAGACCTTTAACAGCTAGAGTATATTCTTAAATCTGAGGAGAAATAGAATAAAATAGCTAAACGTATTTTAAGTTTTCTTTTTCACTTTCTTAAAAGCTTTCTATTTTTTTTTTTTTTTTTTTTTTGCTTTATCTCTCTACTTCCTTTCTGCAATAATAAACTCTGCTTCTGAGTAGAGCCCTTCATTCAAGAATTTACCTTTTCCCCCTTTAAACTCTTAATTAGGCATAGAGAACACAGTCTGATTTATGGCCTAGTGTTTTACAGGACTCGCACTTAATCCATTACACAAAGAGGGATACACATATTCCCTAACAGCACCACTCATTAGTTTATACAAAATGAAAAAAAAAACCACTTAGGAAATGTAAATAAAGCTTTGCTTGATACTATCATCTTATGCATATGTAATATGATCAGAATTTCAACACTGCAGTCTAACAGCTTTTTGCTTATTTTCAAAAACACAAATTAGATTTCTCTAGGTAAACGCTAATTCAATCCCACATTTAGTGGATAAGAAGGAAAATTACATGCTGCTAAATTCATCTTTATGTGGAAAGAATGGTCTTAGTTCAAGATTAAGACTAGAATTCTGATTACTACTGCTTTCTCAGACGCTATAATTCAATGGGATCTTGACCATGTTACTGATATTCTGATTCCTTCAGCTTCCATGTTTACCAAAAGGGTAATTTTTGTGATTGAGACCCCCAAAATGAACTTCAGAGGAATCACTAACAAGTAATTTATTATGGTAGTTTTTCACCTAGCTACTATTTTAAGTTGTACAGTGAGATGTATAAAGTACAACCCTTAAGTATTAATCAAGTGTTGGAACTTCTGCATTCTACACATCACACCAAAACCTCAAAGGAAGATATAAGGCTATTCAGCTACATTTACAAGGACGGATTGAAGTGATGGGAAGATAGGGCTCCTTTTGTAACTAAAGAATTCTTATTGCTTTCCCATCGAGTTTTATTGCAGAGGACACGGATGATCATCTTAGCCAACACACTTCCAGTAACCAGGGGGTGACATGATTGATTAGCTAAATAGCAGGAATAACTGGAAGATCTCTTAGGAGCCCATTGTGGCCAAGGAAATGCCATCCAATTGTCCACTGGCTCATGTAGTGAGAGAAGAAGGTGGCAGGGGGTTGGGGGCGAAGGCACAGAAATTGCTACCCCTACTGAGACCACATAGTAGTGAGGAAAGGCACCAGGACTGTATTTCAGAAAAAAACAGGGAACAATGACCCTGCAGTGCCTGAAATCTGCTCAGGGTTTTCATAGCTGCAGTGATGTTGGGGATGGCAGTGGAACTAAACACATTTATCTTCCATGTGAGAATAGAGAGATACAGAAAAAGAGATTCTTGCTCACCTACTCCCCCTGACTTTATACCACTCTATCACATTTAGGCAAGGTATCCCCAAGGAAAAGGATCAAAGATAGTTATGACATTTAGATGTCAAAATAATGAATCATGCATTTTAACAATACCTGGATTGAATTGCTGGTAAGAATTTTGATGAATGCACATTTTTTTAGTAGAGAATTATTTTCTCTGGAGACCTTCCTTTTTTTCTTAGACCAAGAACTAACTCTGTAGTAGTTCCAAAATGTCTAGATTAGAACTTTTTTAACCATCCCATAATATTTAGTTAATTTCCATTTCATAAAATGAATCCCCCCCCCCATGTGTGGGCTTAATGCTGAGTTCTCTATGCAGGCAAGGAGGGTTTCACATTGGCAAAATTTCTAATTTTTAAAAAATTTCTGTTCTTTTTTTTTTAGATATAATTAACATAAAATAAAATGCACAGGTCTTAAGTGTTTGGTTTGATAACTTTTGATAAATATATACACCCCAGTAATTATTATCCAAAACAAGATACAAAACATTTCATCACTTCTGAATGTTTCCTTATGCCATTTCAGGTCATTCCTCACCCCACATTTTCAGACTTCAGTCACCATAGGTAAGTTTGGCCTGTTGATGAACTGCTAATGTTTTCCCCTGCTGGTGGCTTATCTATTCATTTTTGTAATGGTGTCTGGTGTATTTAATAAAGTCCTGTATATATTACACATATATTTATATATATATATTTTTTATGATGGAACCTTTGGGTATTATCCAAGAAGTCTTTGCCTACCCCAAATTCAAGAAGGCATTCTCCTATCTTTTCTTCCAGAAGTTGATTGATCTAGGTTTTGCATTTATACCTATGATCTAACTATAATTAATTTGTGTATATAGAATGAGATAAGGATCAAAATTAATTTTTATATGGCTATCCACGTGTTTCTATATAATTATTATTATTATTATTATTATTGTTATACTCATTGAATTCACTTGGCACTGTGATCAAATATCAATTGACCATATATGTGTGGGTCTATTTCTGGCCTTTATATTCTATACTATTTATCTATTTGGTTACATTTACACCAATAATAAACTGTCTTGAGTACTGCAGCCTTGCAAGTTCTTGCATTTCCATATAAATTAAAGAATCAGACATTTAGAAAGAATGGATATATTAACAATATCAAAATTGGTATATTCATAAACTTGAATTCATTTTGGGGACATTAATTTATCTCAGCCATGTTTTTAAGTTTTCAACTTAAAACTCTTGGACATGCTTCTTATATTTATTCTCAAGTTTTGGTATTTTCTTTACTATTTAAAATAGTATTTTAATTTGATTTTTAGATTATTTGCTGTCACTATTATAAAAATAAATTTGATTTTTAAATATTGATCTTGTGAACCTTGATAAATAACTTGATAAATTCATTAATTGGTGTTATAGGTTCAAATAGAATTTCTATATGTATAATTATGTTATCTACAAATAAAACTTTGTCTACAAAGCTATATTTCTTTTCTGACTTAATGCATTTTATTCCTTTTTCTTGCTTTATTGCACTGGCTAGAACTTCTGGAACAATTCTGAATTCAAGTGATGAGAGTAAACACACTCTGTTCCCAAACTTTGGAGTAAAGAGATACATATTTTACTTACATGTCTTGTTAACTGTATGATTTCTGTAGATGTATTTTATTTGATTGAGGAAGTTCTCTTCTTTTCCTAGAGAGCCAACTGTTCTTTTCTACTCTCCCAATGAGTAGGTTTTAAATTTTATCAAAAGTTTTTCTGCATCTATTGAGGTAATTATGAAATTTTCCTCTATTATTCTGTTGTTCTCTATTATCCTGTTAAATTGGTTGATTTTCTAATGTTAAATCAACTTTACATTTCTACAATTAATTCCACTTAGTCCTTTTAAGTATATTTTTATATGTTGCTGAATTCATTTTGCTAGTATATTGTTATTGTTAATGATTTTAGTCTTTGTGCTCATGAGAAATATTGATCTTTACTTTTCTTTTTTGAAAATATCTTTGAGATACTTTAATATCATGGTATTGGTGAACGCATAAAATAAGCTGAAAAGTTTGTTCCTCCTTTGTATGACAAAATGTTGAAAGAATTTTTGTTGGATTAGTACTATTTCTTCCTTAAATGTTTAGTAGAATTCACTGTTGAAATTATGCAGAACTAGAGTTACATGTGTGTATATGTGTGTATGTATAAAGGGTTTCCTTTTACAGTAAATTCAATTTTTCTAATATATAAAAGGCTATTTATTTTTCCTTCTGTTTCTTTGAATTCTATTTTGTTAAAGCTTTATTGGTTTTATTGAGATTTATAAATTTACACAGTTAGCATACCACAAATGTAGCCTATGTAACTGTATAGTTTGATGTTTTTTCTTTTTGTAAGTTTACACAGTTCTGCAACCATGACCTTAATCTAATTCTAGAAACTTTGACCACCCCAAAAAGCATTCTTATGCCCATTTGAAGATAAATCAGTTAATACCTCCAGCACATGGAATCACACAATGTGTAGTCGTTTATGTCTGACTTCTTTCACCTAGCATAATCTATTTTACATTTATCCATTTTGTTGCATGTATCAGTAGTTCGTTTCTTTTATTTTTAAGAAATATCCAGCTTCGATGATATTCAACATTTTGTTTATCCGTTCACCAACTGAAGGACATTTAGAATGTTTTCAGTTTGGGTCTATTACATATAACACTACTATGAACATTTGTATACAAATCTTTCTGTGGAAGTATGTTTCCATTTTTCTTGTTAAATATCTTTAAGTGGAATTACTATATCTTATGGTAAGTATATGTTAAAGTTTTCAAATTCCTGCATCTTATTTTAAGTACATGTTTCCAAAGTGTCATCATATTCTTTGGTTGTATTCAAATCTTTTGCCCATTTTTTTAATTGTGTCATTTGTTTTCTTATTATTGAGTTTTAATAGTTCTTTGCATATTGTGCATATGAGTCATCAGACATATGATTTACAGGTATTTTCTCCCAGTCTCTGACTTATCTATTTATTTTCTGAATAGTATGTTTTGAAGAGCAAAAGATTTTAATTTTGATGAAACTGTATTTAACACTTTTCTGTGTGTGTGGAGTATGCTTATTCTGTCATATCTGAGAAATCTTTGTCTAACCTAAAGTCAAATATTTCTCTTATGTTTTCTTCTGGAAGTCTAGTTTCAGCTCCTAAATTTATGTATATGACTGATTTTGAGTTATTGTATGAGGTATGACATGAGGTAAAGTTATCAGTTTATGGCATATTTAATTGTTTCAGAACCATTTGTTGAAAATCCTTTTCCTCATTGAAATGTCTTGGCACATTTGCTGAAGATTAACTGAACATAATTAAATGGTTGTTTTTTCTGGGTTTTTTATTAGGTTGCATTGATATATGTGTCTGTTCTTTTGCCAATATCACACTGTTTTGATTATTGTAGCATTATTATAAATTTTGAAATCAGATAGTGTAAGATCTCCAAATTTGTTCTCTTTTTCGAAGTTGTTTCATCTATTTAAGTTTCAGTTCATTTCCACATAAATGTTAGAATCAGCTTTTCAATTTTTGACCCAAAAGGGCAAGGGCAAAGCTGCTGGTATGCAATCCTTATCAAATTATTCCACTGTCTTCTCACTTGGTTCGTTTATGATGGGAAATCTGCAGTCATCCTAATCTTTTTTCCTCTGTTCATAATGAGACATTTTTCCTCTGGCTTCTCTTAAGATATTTTTTTATTTATCACAGGTTTTGAGCAATTTTATTGTGAAATTACTTGGTGTAGTTTGTATCATGTTTCTTGAGTTTGGGGTTCATTGAGCTTGCATCTGTGAATTGATAGTTGTGACCAAATCTGGAAATGCCTCAGCCATTATTTCTTCAAATGTCTTTTCTGTTTAGTACTTAACCTTCACCATTCTCCCCATTAACTGGATATTTTCTAAGGAAAGCAATGGTATCGTTATTGCCAGCATTGTAGCACCACAATTAACCCAGGGCCTGGTACATGTTAGTTGTCAACAAATATCTGAATTAACAAATGCATGAATTTCTAAGCACTAAAGACAGCATTTGTTCTATTCACTTATTTTGCTTAGGCAGTGTGTCTCTGAATATCATTATTTGGTTAGGAAAAAGTAAGTGCCTATACATAACCAGCTTAAATTAATATAATTCTCAGTCATATTCAATTAAGTCCAACTGTCTCAGGCCAGGACACTCCAATGTGACCTTTTCATTTCCCCATGTATTTATTTGTAATCACGATCACTCCCACATTTAAAAGGAGCAGGGAAAAGAAAAGGAAAAAGTGAAAGAGAAGTGAGGGAAAGAAGAAGAGAAGAGATGCAGTTGAACTCTCCCTTTCAATCCTCTTATGATCAATATAGAATTTTCTGACTTTCGCATTCACAAGGCTACACTTAGAGAAATTTTATTAACTAATTTTTATATATCAAAATAGTCAACTATTTGTCCATGTTAAGGACAATACATATGTAGAAACGGATGGTTCATAGGATTATGCCAATTGTAATGATAGGTAACATTTAATGATCACTTACTATGCCATTGCCGTGGTTCAAAGCACTAGTTTTAATTGTTACTTGCAAGAACACTATGTGGTATGCACTATTATTATTGTTCTTTTGCAAATAAAGAAGGTACATTGCAGATAGATTAAGTAAATTGTAGAAGGTCATGAAACTTGCAAATGACAAACTGAGATGAAACTAGACAATGTAAGTCAAAGTATCTTACTTTTTTCCACTGTAAGAAACTGCACCTTGACACAACAGTATACAATTTTCTACTATAAAATATTTTCCTCCTTTGTTAAAAAGTAAAAATAAGGCTACATATTTTTTAAGATATCTAGGAATCTGTTGTAATATATAGGCCACAAAGAGAAATACTGAGCTAGTTAAATTATTTTTTATCTACATATATGCAAAATGCTCCTTGTTTTTTTCTTATTTACATGCATATATGTTTATTTAGAAAAAACATACTGAACATGTGCTTGATTTCCTCAGAAACACTGAGATAGTTTTTTGATAAACTTTGTATTTTAGAGCAGATTTAGATTTACACAAAAATTACAAAGATATACAGAGTATTCTCCTATACCTCATCGAGTTTCTCATATTGTTAATATCTTATAGCATTACATTTGTCACAACTGATTAATATTATCAATATTAATTTAATATTGTTACATACCAAAGTCCATACTTTATTAATGTTTTAATAGTTTTTACCTTATGTCCTTTTTCTGTTTCAGATTCCATCAAGGATTACATGTTACATATAGTTATTATGTCTCCTTTGGCTGCTCTTGGCTGTGACAGTTTCTCAGACTTCCCTTGTCTTTGATGACCTTGACAGTTTTGAGGACTACTGGTCAGGTATATTTTTGGGTGTTTTATAGGAAGCCCCTCTACTGGAATTGGTCTGTCTGCTCATGATTAGAATGGGGTTATGGTTTTTAGAGAAGAAGTGGCAAAGTGCCATGTTTATCACATCATATCAAGAGTACATACTGTTGATGTACTGTATGTCACTGGCTGAGGTAGTTTGTCAGTTTTCTGCACTGCAAAGTTCTTTTTTCCCCCTTTCAATCCATACTGTATGTTTTGGAAAGAAGTCAGTATGTGCAGTCACACTTAATAAAGAGTGGAGTATCTACATAAATTTCTTGGATTTTTCTGCATGAGAAATTATATTATTTCTATTTATTTATTTATTCAGTTACTAATATCACTATGGAGTTGTATTAGTCCATTTTGTGTTTCTATAACAGAATTACCTGAGACTGGGTAATTTATAAAGAACAGAGTTTTATTTGGCTTACAATTCTGGGACAGCCACATCTGGCATGGGCCTCAGGCTGCTTCGACTCATGGTGGGAAGTGGCAGGTACAAGCAGATCACATGGTGAGAGGAAGTGAGAGAGAGAGAGAGAGAGAGAGAGGAGGTGCCAGGGTCCCATAAACAACCAGCTCTCGAGAGAACTAATAGAGCAAGAACTCACTCATTAATCCCCCCTCCCCCAGGGAGAGCATTAATCCATTCATGAGGGATCTGCCCCCATGACTCAATCAGTTTCCAACACTGCCACATTCAGGATCAAATTTCCACATGAGTTTTGGAGGAGACAACACATCCAAACTCCATCAGGAGTCATGGATATTTATTGTATACTTTGAGTTATAACCAATAAAGCTTTATTTATTTTGGTACTCAAATTTTTTCAGTTCTGGTGACTGAGAACTCTTTCCAATGGCTACTGTATTCTTTGGGTATACCTCCCATCAGGTTTTTTTGTTGTCATTGCTCGTTCGTTTTTGTTATATTTTGAGCACTTCTTTCCTTTCTGGCGCTATATGGTGCTCCAGGCTCATCATGTTTATTTCTTGCCACAGTCCTAGAATCAGGTCTTCTCCAAGAAGTCCTGTTTTGTGTTTTTGTTTGTTTGTTTGTTTGTTTAATTATTAAAGACAGGTTTCAGAAACCAAGACCTAAGTGCTAGGTGTGTTTGTTGCTACCAAGGTATTTTTAGCCCCTCTAAGCTGACAGAGCAAGGAAATACATGCATGAATAATGTTTTTATACACATACACATACCCAGACATCTATAAATATTTCTGAATGTAACCACCTATATCTATATTAAGCTAAATATGAGTTCATACTAATGTCTGCAACTCTAATTCACTACTAAGTGGGCCATTCTAGCCTCCTCACCTTGCTTATTTATAACAAATCGTCCACTATAGCCTGGTTCCCACCATCTGTCATCCATTTACTTAATTGTTCAGTTCCAGTATATATGCATAGCTATAACACAATTGCTAACCAATTCCCCCACAGGAAAAAACTTGAACAGATATAGTACAGTCCTCATGTCATGCACAGACCTTTTTGTCTTTAGTCTTACAAATTTTACTCACCTCCAAAGTTAGGTCAGTAATGTTTCTTTATGCCCTTTTCAAATTCATACAAACTGTAATGAAGTTAGATTCCATTGTCATGGTTTACATTCCACTTTGTCATTCTATAATGTTGTGTATCCATAGTATAGTATTATACTAAATAGTTTCACTGCCCTAAATATCCACTGTGCCTCATGTATTCAAACCTTTACCCCCTCCCCAAATCCCCAACAACTACTGATCTTTACTGTCTCTGTGGTTTTGCCCTTTCCATAATGTTATATAATTGGAATCACACATTATGTAACCTATTCAGACTTAACTTCTTTCACTCAGCAATATTTATTTAAATTTTATCCATATCTTCTCTTGGCTTGATAACTCATTCTTTTTTATTGCTGAATAATATTCCATCATATGATTGTACAACATTTTGTTTATCCACTCATCTAATAAAAGATATCTTTGTTGCCTTATTTTTGACAATTATGAACAACATTGCTATAAACACTTGATTTTTGTTTGAACTTAAATTTTCAACTCATTTGGATAAACCTCTAGAAATGTGATTGCTAAACCATATGGTAAAACTATTATTTCTCTTCATAAAAATTATTGAAGTGACTTCCAAAATGGCTATACAATTTTACATTCTTTACATCAAAGAATGAGAATGCCTGTTTACACTGCATTCTTGCCAACAATTGGTATTGTCATTTTTTTCTAGTGTTAGGCATTCTAGTAGGTGTGTAGTAGTATCTCATTGCATCTTAAATTTGTATTCTGCTAATAATAAATTATGTTGAGCATCTTTTTATATGCTTATTTGCCATCTTTATATCTTCTGCAGTGAATTGGTAAGTTGTCTGTGCACATCTTTTGCCCATTTTTTTAAATTATTGTAATTTAAGAATTCTTTGCATATTTTAGATACAAGTCCTTTGTTAGATGTGTGTTTTGCAAATATTGTTTCCCAGTGTGTGGTTTGTCTTACTGTTCTCTTAACAGAGTCTTCCTCAGAGCAGAGGTTTTATATTCTAATTAAGTCCAACTTACCCATTTTTTCTTTCATGGATTGTGCTCTTTGTGGTATAGCTAAAAACTCATCATCAAGCTCAAGATCACTTTTCATTTTGATCTATGATCCAGAGTGAATTAATTTTGGGGAAAGGTGTAAGGCCTATGTCTAAGTTCTTTCCTTCTTTCCTTCCTTCCTTCCTTTCTTGCATGTGAGTATTCAATTGTTCTAGTATAATTTGATGAAAAGACTATTCCTTCTCCATTGAAATGCCTTTGAAACTTTGTCAAAGATGACTTGAGATATAGTTATTTAATATGTGTATGTCGTTAATTCAGTTGTTTAAAAGATGGTGCTAATGAGATCAATATTGAAGTTAAGTCTTAAGCAAGCAATTTGGATTCACACAAATATAATATTTTGGACACATGTGCCTCTCTGCTGGGAGTTCTCCAGACTTCAGCCTTCCCTTGCTGATTTGCAGATGTACATCCTTGCTTATAAAGAGAAAATATTCCAAGTGGCTTATGTAGGTAAAACTCAGCACTACAAATGGCATATTATAAACATTGTGAATCTTTATTGCCCTGTTGGTATAAAAAAAAATAAAAACAAACAAATAAAAGAAACCAGGAGATAGATAAATTTGGATTAGTAGCCAAATTAGTATAAGATACACTGGAAGGTCAAAAGAAACTTTTCTAACAAAGAAAAAATAAATAAGTGCAGTGGAAGCAAATTGTTCTTTCCTCGTATCTAATGAATTTCAGGCCACTTTTGATACTGTAGCTCATCATGCTAACTTCTGGAGTTAGGAGGAAGAGTGTCATGAAGAACTGAAGAAAAAAATGATAATCTGCTGCTAGGATGTATTACTTTTCCAGCACATTGTAGCTCCTGCACGCTCTTATCCTAAACTTTGTGTCTATAGCAACTTATGCTACCGTCCCCCTTCACACTGTGGATGAAAATGTTTCTGTTCATCATCAAGTATTCTCTCCCTCCTGATAAAGAAAAATACCATGCCCTGAAATCCCTGCAGCCACAAAGAATTTTAAACCACAAACACCTAATAGCAAAGCAACAAAAACCTATCCACATTCATTTCTCAAAATAAGTCACTTCTATTTAAAGGCATGTAAAAATAGCACCAGCCCAAGTTCTGCCCTGCCTCACAGCTTTGAAATACATTGAATAGTGAGTTTACATTGATGTCTATCTCTGAAAGCATCACATCTCTATTAAATATACAATTAACACAAAGTAGTGGGCACATCCATAACTGTTAGTTCATAAAACACACTTCGGAGTCTAAAATCAATGCCACCAAATTTTTCTCCTGTGAGAGGTGCTTCTTTATAATTTTGTTAGCTTGTCAGCTGTTTCATTAATATTTTATAACAGAAAGTAAATGTCTTGAGATTCTAAAATCATCACAAACTGCCCCAGCTCCAGACTGTTGGTTATTATAATGTCATCAAAATCTTTTGATATATGTATAGAAGCCTCCTTACTGGGAATAGCTTCTATTCTCAGTTTATACATATGCAAAAGGAAAAAAACCTATAAAATTCAACTTTAATGCCATTGAAGATTTGAAAGGATGTTTTGTAAATGTGTATATATTTGTATGTTCTAGATGGTTCCCGTGGTGAAGAGTATTCAGCACCTTCTTTTCAGGCGACATCAACCCTTGAGCTTACTACCTTTTTAAATCTGGCCTCCTGTTTACAAATTGATAAAGAAAATACTAAAATAGAATGAATATAAATGGCAGCTGTAGAATGCATTCTGCCAAGAATAATTCCCATATTAGAATCGCTGATGTATTAAAATTGTTTTATAGGGAAAAAATACTTTTTTTGACATCATTCCTTCTAAGTGAAGATTCCACTTGATCAGTAGTTAAAACTAGGGATTGTATATCTATAATATGTGTGTGTGTGTGTGTGTGTGTGTGTGTGTGTGTGTGTGTGTGTGTATGAGTAGATCAAAGTGAGAAATTGAGGCATATATCAGAAAAAATTCCTTTCAAAAAGTGTCTACACATAACAGCAGCCCAATAATGTCTTGTTGAATAGAAGTTATATTTAGGATGTACATTAATATTGAAAATCTGTTTCTTTATACTAGATGTATGGCTAAAGAGCTTTATTCTTTGAACTTTTTGCTTTAAAAAACATTTAAACAAAGCTAAAAGCTGAGACAATGAGTACATATATTCTCCACCTTGATTTAATAATACTATATTGCTTTTGCACTTGTTCTTTCTGTATTTGTGTATTGATGTGTAAACAGCTTAGCTATGAGTTTGCACATTTATGGCTAGGAGCTCCTTTTTTTGTTTCCTGTTCATGTTGGTGCAGAGTTCTAGGGTATAATTAGCCTCAGAGAGGACTTAGAAGGAAGCTGCAGGGTCAAATGCAACATATTTTTCTAAGTACACACTCCAAAGAGTTAAAATGATATTCAAAACCCACTACATTTGCTACTATACTACTGTGTCCTATATTAGTACAGTAGCAAATTTATATACTATCAAACATAAATAAAATACTAATTATAAAGGAAGTTCTAATGATTAAATAAGATATATTAAATTATTTTTCATTTCAGTTAATTCATTAACAATCCTAAATATTTTTGTTTTCATTGGAATATCAAATAATAATTATTAGTTATTAGTGAGAGCAATGTATTTAAAAATATTTTACTTTTGAAAAAGCTAGTTTAACTCTAACTAAACTAATTAACTAACTAATTCAATTAGAACAAAAGCTATTTTTGTCTAAATTAGACTGACTTCAAGTCCTGTCTGAGATTGTAGAGTTGAAAAAGGTGCTTCACGAAGACACATAAAAATAATGAAAAAAGGTTTTGTTGGATTATGTACTAAATCATGATACATATTTTTCATCCACATTTACTAATGATGTGAAAGTTGTTGTTGAAGTTCAGCTAATATATTTCCATCTTCTCCATCTCCAATCAGTTGCTTTAGCTAATTGGTAGATATTATATTTTAATAACTTTAGCAGATTGGTTAAAAAGGAATTTCTGAAATTCTCCATTTGGAAGGTAACAAGTTTAAAAATGCTGCTTCCAAGTTTCTTTATCTTTTTTTTTTTTAAATTTGGCCGAAGACAAAAATCTTTCCTTTAAAGTTGAAATATTGCTCACTCTAGCATCAAAAATCATATAATGTTAGTAACATTTTCAAATATGCATTTTTAACATTCTCTTTTATTCTGTGAGATTCTTTTGAAAAAGCAGCTATTTTCTCAGTTGTGATTAAAATAGCATCTGTCCCTTAAAGAAATAACTAAATATATATATATATTTTTATTTTTTAATATCTATAGACAGCATACTCCTCATAGCCATGTATTATTATATAATCGATCTACAAATTGAAACGAATGTATTTTTATTGAAAAAGGAGCATGTAACTCATCTTTAAGCTCAATGACTTTACCATTGGATAATCTTCAAACTCCTGTGTATGTACAAAAGGTTTTCATTGTTCCTCCTGATTTCTTTATAAAGTGTTATAAAGATTCTACCATTTAAAATAATAGATTTCATCAATCTATTACTTCACGGTGAACTGAAAGACTTGAAACTGAATCAATGAGCCAGAGGACCACTTTCAGGCCGTTCATTTCATATAACTGTTTTCTCTCTTCCTTCAGGATACTTCACATTGTCTTCATGACATGTACACCAGTATCACCATCTGCATTAAATAATAGGAATGTATGCATTTTTCTATTTTTTTTTTTTTTTTAGAAACAGGTGTAAACATGGGCAACCTAATGTTTATTTCCAGGTCCTTGATACGTGATTTTACATATTCCCTGAGATACGTGTATCTTTTTTTTGGAGACCATGGGTGTAAAGGCTATTTCAAACTTGGGTGTGATTTAGGCAGGCTTCAGTAGTAGGAGGTACAATATGCCTTGAAGAATATCTATGGCAAAAATACTCTGTGTCAGGGCTCAGGAAGACATCTTTCTAGAAGATCTGCCGAGTAAGAGAAACACAGCAGATCCATCCCTGTAAGAAAGGAGTTTAGCAAGGAAGGGCAAGGAAAGTCAAATTCTTAACACAGTGATTGACATACACTAAGTGCTTAATAACTGGTAGGTATTATTATTACTTTTTAAAGTCTCAATATTTGATAAATGAAAAAACAAGTATATCTAATTTCAATGTTTATATTTTTGTAACTATCTACGCTTACACTAAATCTATTCATGTAATAAGGAGAATAGTTCTGGACACTGCATTTTCAGGGATGATATAATAGATTAGATATACTTTTTTCTAACGCTGGCATTGTATGTAAACAAACATAAGACTTTGAAAGGCAGAGAGAAGGAGGCGGTTTGGCTAGGAACTTTGGGACCCAAGGAATGGCACAGTGATGAGTTCTCTGGGTTTTGTTTTTTGCCTCATATATCCCAGACAGGGTTTGGAGAAACACACTATTGAGAAATGCCAGAGGATGCAGGGAAAACAAAAACCCCACCAACAGTCTGCTCTCTCTAGTCAAAGGACAAGGAAAGGGGCAGCCAAACAAGAAACAACACTTTAAACAACTATGCCACACCCACCAGATTCTTCTTACCAAAAAACTGTGGCTCTACCTCTGTTCACACCAACAAACGTCATGTAAGGAGCCTAGACTTCCATCCTCACCTGACTGTAATGAGGTGCCCCAAGCCCTCTTACACCCTTACCCCTTTGCCCCCATGCTGGAATTGTGTCAGAAAAAGCTGAGTGAGGATCTGGAACTTCAACCATGCCAGGTGTTAGTGAGATTCCCCTACCTCTCCAGTGTCTAAGACCAGGTAGGAAGCCTGGATCTTTACCCCTAACTGGTGGTGAATGTATCCCTTCTTTTCCCTGATGGGGTGGTATCAAAGGAGGCTTACAGGAGAGTAGAGACTTTCACCAGGGCTCAGGGGTAATAGCCACACCCTCCAGGTGAAAGAGTCACATGGGAAGCCTGAACTCCTACCCCATGCAGCAGTAACACAGAGTGCCCCCTCTCGTATACCCAGGTGTTAACGGAGACTGGGTAGAGAACTTAAACATCCACTGCATCTGGCAGTAAGGAGGTGGAGTCTCCCTTTCCCCCAAGGGAGCAGTGTCAGAGGAGGCTTGTTAACATAAGGTTGAAACAAAAACCAGAGACTTGTAATACCTCAAATGTGCAGGTATTTATTAAAAATCCTTATACCCAAGAACATCTAGAATTGTATAAGAAAATGCAGTCAGTAGATACCAACACTGAGATGGCACAGATGCCCAAATTGTCTAACAAAGATTTCAAAGCAGTCATCCTCAAAATGCTTCAAGAAGCAATTATAAACACACTTGAAAAAAATGAAAATGGGAAGTTTCAGCAAGAAATAAGAGATATAAATAATAACCAAATGGAAATGTTAAACATGAAATATATGATAACTTACATAAAAAAATAAATAAATGGATGGGCTCAATAAAATAAAGAAGACGGAGAAGAGAAACAATGAACTTGAAAATAGAACAATGGAAAGTAAACACTCAAAATAACAGAAAGAAAATAGACTAAAAAGAGATGAACAGAAATTCAGTATGTGAGACTTTAACAAAAGACGTCACTTTCAGTACTGGAGTTCGAGAAGGAGAGAAGACATTGGAGCTTAAAAAAAAAAAAAGACTCAAAGAACTAATGGCTGAAAACTTCCCAAATTTGGCAAATGAAAAAAAAAAAAAAAAAAAAGCCAATCCCACATATTCAAGAAGCTGTGTAAATCCCAAACCCAAAGAAATCAATGCTAAAGCACATCAGTAGTTAAAACTTCTGAAAACTGAACACAAAGAAAAAAGTCTTGAAAGCAGGCAGAGAACTGATGCATTACTGGCAAGTGAACACCAATTTAAATGGACAGCAAATTTCTCATTAAGAATTCTGGATGCTAGAGGGAAGTGACACACATTTTTTAAATGCTGAAAGAAAAGAGCAGTCAACCCAGAATCTTATATGCAGCAAAAATCCATAAGAATAAAGACATTCTCAGAAAAAGGAAAATTAAGAGAATTTGTTGCAAATAGATCTACTCTAAGTGCATGGCTAAAGGAAGTTCTCTAAACAGAAAGGAAATAATTAAATAAGGAATCTTTGAATGTCAGAAAGGAAGAACATAGTAAGCAAGAATATGGATAATTGGCTTCTCTCAAGATTTCTAAATTATTTTACACTTTAAACAAAAATTATAACACTGTTTAAGGTGGTGGAGATATTATTTGAGACAACATATTATAAATGGTGGAGGGTAAAGGGATGTAAGGTCACACTTTACTCGAACTGGTAAAATTTTGACACTAGTAGACTTTGATAAGTTATGTATATATAATGTAATGCCTAGAGCAATTGCTAAAAATAGCTATACAGAGACACTCAAAATGACTATAGATAAGTCAAAATAGAATTCTAAAAAAATAGTCATAACATAACCGCAGGAAGGAAAGCATGAAGAAATATAAGATTTTTTTGTAGACATACACAAGATTATTCTAAAATTTACATGGAAAGGCAAATAAACTAGAAGCACTAATACAACTTTGAAAACCAGGAATAAAGTGTGAGAAATCAGTTTCCTCTATTTTATGAATTACACAGCCATAGTAATCAATACTAGGTGGTAGTGGCAGAGGGATAGATACATAGAAAAATGGAACAGAATAGGGAACCAAGAAATAAACCAAACAAGCACATCTAACTCATTTTAACAAACATTTAAAAACAGTTTAATGGAGAAAGGATAGTCCTTTCAGCAAGTGGTGCTGGAACAATGAACTATCCATAAGCCCAAAATGAATCTCTACTTAAACCTCACACCTTTTACAAAATTTTCCAAGAGTTGACTGGGAAAATTGAGAACAAGACTAATGATGAGAATTTAATGTAGATAGTTGGAAATCTAAGACTAAAAGGTGGGAACAAGAGTAGCAGAATATGTATAAACTTATGTGTTTTGACAAAATGGAAACAAGAAAATTAAAAAATGAGAGAAGAGAGAGAAAAAGAGAAAAGTAATACAAAGCTTATAGATTTTTATGTGGGCAATAGGTAGAGATCAAAAGATATCACCAACTGATAGACCAGATAATAAAAGTTTACATAAAAAAATAGAGGGCTAAAGTCATTAAAAATGTATAGGAAAGGTAACCAATAAATAAAATGCAAACCTTCCTTAATATCAAAATAAATTTTTAAAAATGAGAGAGCAAAGGAAACACATCACAAAGAAAAAAGAAACAGTTAATATAACAGTACATACGAGGGTACTTCAAAAAGTTCATGGAAAGATTCATACTATCTTCTAATTCTATTTTTCCATGACCTTTCTGAAGTACCCTCACACAGTTATAAGATAAATTATTATAACAAATTTAGTGACCAAACAGAACAATTCCATCAATAGATCAAATCTAGGTATCTATAAATAAATGAATTAGATTATTTGTCTCACAAAGTAAGACCTAACTCTACTAAATATGACAAACCCAAAACAAAATGATGCAGAAAAGCTAAAAATAAAGCAAAGCAAAGATGTTTAGGTACATAAAACGAGATTAAAGCAGGATTTACAATTCTGATATTAAAGTAGAATTTAAGTCAAAAAGCATTAAACTGTGACAAAAAAGGACACATTTTACTTCTAAAGGTCAGTTTTACAATTTAAATATAACTTCTATAAATACGCATGATTCAATCAACACAGCATTCACCTTTACAAAACAGAGGATGGAAAGATAAGTAAACACGAACTGTGATAGAAGGTTTTTTTTAAGACCACTCTTAACACGAGAACGAAGTACATCAGTATCTAAAAGACATAAACAACATAATAAATTAGTATATCTAATGGATAAACAAACTTTCCACCATTATAATAGAGAACAAAACTTCTCAAACTAATGTAAAAGCTTTCAAAAGTTAATCATATACTTCATTTCAAAACACATATCATTAATTTTCATAAAGTCGTATTATACTCTCAGATCACCATGTAATAAAATTATAAATTATTACTAGAATTGAAAAAAGAAAAACCTTTCCCCTTGAAAATTTAAAAACCTTTTATTAAACAACTCCTGGGTGAAAGGGGAAATAAAAACCAATATTGTAGAATTATTTTAAACAGTAATGAAAATGGAAATACTACTTAGCAGACCTCATGGCAGAATAATGAAAATATAGCCATGAGATCATTTCCAGAAAAATAAAAGTTTAAAATTAGTGCATTAAATTTCCAACTAAAAAATGAACTAGATAATCAACAATAAAGTAAACCATAATACAGAACAATAAAGGACATAATAAAGAAAAAAGCAGAAATTAATAAAGTAAAGCCCAGAAAATTGATAGCTCTATCTAATAAATAAAATTTTTGGTTCCTTGAAAAACAATGACATATTTAAACTTCTAGGTAATTTAATAGAGAAAATGGAGAAAACACAGACATACAAAGTAAGAAATTACATGAGGGTAATAAAAATGAAACAGAAGAAATATTTTTTAAAATTTTGGGAAAGGCTACTTTGGAAATGTCTACGCAAATAGACTTTAAAACCTAGTTGAAATTAATAAATCATAGAAAAATTACTTTTACCAAAATTGGTCCCATTAGAGTTCGAAAGCTTAAACACACCAATTTCTGTAGGAAAAAATAGAAAAAGTTATTAAGAAACTACTTGACAGTTAAGTACCAGGCCCAGTTAGTTTCCCAGAGGAAATCTACCAAATCTCGAAAGGACAGATAATTGCAAAACTACATAAAATGTTTCAAGTGACGTAAATGAAGAAAAATGCTCCAACTTTTTTTCTGAAGCTAGGTCAACATCAATAATTAAACCAAATAAAAATAGCACAAAAAAGAAAGTTGAAAACCGATAAATAAAATATTAGTGAAAATACACTATGGAACCACAATTTGGTGCTATTTATTTAAGGAATGTAAGAATGGTTCCTCTCTGTTTGTATATAATAATCTGAAATAAAGCAAATATTCCCAGTCTCCTCTGTATTATTTAACATTGTACTGGAGATACAAAGAAATAAAAGCCAAGCCAGTTAAATAAAAGAAATCAATTAGAGGCATGTGAATTAGAAAACAAGAAGTAAAAAATTCTTTATTAGCAGAAGATACAATAGTACAACCTAGAAAACCTGAATCAATGATAATGTCGTCAGTAAAAAAAAATGAGTAAGGTAGCAGGATACACAAATGAAATACAAAAAATCAATAAGCTTCATATATATAACCAGTTAGAAGATGGTAGAGAAAAGTTTGTTTTCAATTGCTAAAAAAAAATAGAATACTTAGTAATAAATTTAAGTATTAAAATGAGGAAATGAGCAAAACCTATCTGAAGAAAAGATTGAAATAGTCATAAAAGATACAAATATAGGTTTGTACAAAGGAAACTCATCCCTTGTACAACAACTCAACATCATAAAGATGTCAGTCCTCCCAAAAGTAATTTGTAAATTTTACACAATTTAATAAAGTACCAATAAACTAGTTTTATGCAGCCAGAAAACCTGATACTAAATTTAATGTGGAAAAATACTTATGCAAGAATAGCTAGAAAAACAATGAAAAAGAAACTATAAGGGACTAGCCTCACAAGATACTGAAACAAATGACACAGCCTCTATTAAAAAGCAGTATGGCATTGGCCCATAAATAAGCCGGTAGAGAAGAGAAATTTCAGAAACAGACCAAGGTACATATGAAAATTAAATAGATGATAAAGATGGCATAACAAATCACTCTGGCCAAAATAGACTTTTTAATAAACAGTGCTGAGATAACTGGCTAGCCATTTTGAAAAAGATGGGGATGAAGATGCATGTCTCACACCATTCATAAGAAGAAAAGGTCAAATGAATCAGGGACCTCACTAAAATCTACATATAAGCTGTAAAAGGAAACATGTAAGTTTCTCAATAACGTGGGTATAGAAAAGGCTTTTTAAACATGACCAGAATCCAGATGTAATGTATAAAAATAGGTAAATTCTACTATATTAGAAAAACAACAACACTTTTGCATGGCAAACACAGAATAAGGTTTGTCTAAAGACAAATGACAAATTGAAGAAAAATTTACAATTTACAGCACAACTAAAAAGCTAGTCTCCCTAATATGTTAAGAACTGTAGAGGGCTTCATGGTGACTGTCTTGAACTAGAAGATTTAGAATAATTATTCACTTCATCTCTGAAACTTCCTTTTCATAATCATGTCTTTCATATAGAATCATGGTGTGGTAGATTTTAAAAAACATACACTTCCATGATTTAAATTACTTAAGAGTAAATTCAGAATACTGAGACTTAGGCAAAATTGTCTTTTGGCAAATTAAACTGAGAATCATTTGATTGCAAAAGTCTTATCCACAACTTGATTTTATGCTAATTAGCCAGGTGATTCAGGTTTTAAAAGCAAATTTCTTTGCTTCATCGCCTAATCAATTTATTGCTTTGTCTTTGCAGTTCTACTCTGTGTTCTGGATTAGTCTATGGGTAAATCCACCACAGTCTCTTTGACTAAATGGATGTTAATGAATACAATATTGAGCTTTTCCTTGGCTAAATTACCTCTAACAAGACATTTTAGAGTTAATTTAATGAAGTGTTCTAGGAAGTTAAGTGGCTTATTTCATTAAATGAGGCAAGTTGGAAGTGAATTATCACAATAAATACTGGAAGGTATGGGCAATTTTATTGTTTACAAAGTATTTTGAAGTCCTTCAAGTGAAAATATAAACTGCTGTCATTAATCACTTTCTTCTCCATCTGATCTCCCTGTATATTAGATTGGTAAATTTATTTTGTCTACTGTTATTTTGATCCAGGATGATTTCAGTAATTTATTTATACCATATGTAAATAGTATATGATGTTGCTATGCAACATTAATAACAGATATGTTCAAGTAGTATCCTAAAGTAGAACAGCTGCATTTTTTAATCAATATTACCTATAGTAATATATGTTATTTTCAAAATGTGAATTACAGATAAGAGGAATTACAAGGTTTCTAATCTTTCCTACTTCTAAGAAATGCCTTTTGCACTACTTATGTATATATTGATTTAGAGTTTCAATAACACTTTTGCATACATTATCTCTTTTGAGTCTTACAACAAACTTTTTTTATTGTTTTTCTTTCTTTTTTATGATTTTATACAACAAACTTTTAAGATAAAAAAAGAAGGGATTTTCTCTGTTTTAAGATTAGAAAACAAAGGGTCTGAAAGAGGTTAAATGACATAAAATAAGATCACATTGCTGGTATCGCTAAGAAGCTTTTTTCATAAAATTAAGTGGTCCGGGGATAAATTATTGCTATGTGCATTGTCAACCTAAATAACAGAGAGAGGCTTTCTAAAAGAAAATGCTATTTATTATTGAATGGGGTATTGCAATGGGAATACATGTGCCATAGTAAACTGTGTATATTCAAGGAAGTAAAGGAAGACAAAGGCTTTTAAAGGAAAAATCAGAAGGTTTACATAATTATATTCAGATAATTATTCTTGGCTACAAAGATTAATAACAAGAATGGTAACAGTCAGAACTCAGACAGACAGTTAGTTGCTGTGCAGATCTCCTTGCAGAAGTATTTTTTTGTGTAAGGTTGCAATGGCCTTTGTGCAAAGTTGTATTTTTTCATTCTTTTGTGATAGTTCTTGTTATCAGATAGTTCTTGTTTATTCATGAGAACCCTCCCTTCGTGGCTTTCTCTGGCTGTGTTTTTCAGGGGATTTATTTTTGTTTTTGTTTTTAAAACAATTGACTCTATTCTGATTCTGACAACTTTCATAACATAAAACAAACATTGACATTGGCGTCTTTAAGTTAGATAGTCCACCATAACTTTGTGGAATCTATAAATGCTTCATGGGAGAGTTTTCCTGATATTTCTTAAAGTTCTCTGCTTGGATAGCCTCAACGGTGCATTAGTTCCAGTACATATGTACTTTCACCAAATATTATAAACTCTTTGGACACAAAAAAGAAACAGCGACATACTTTGGCCAATCAGTCCGGAATCTTGTTGACTTGCACAAAGGTGTGCCATACTACTGTGCTGCATTGAAAGCAATATTGTGCTGGTGAATGTTCAACAATTGGCTTTCCAGAAAACAAGAAGTTTTGATTTTTAGAATTTTCCTGTTCTGTTCTATAAATATCCTCACTCTGGCCAATTTCAAACCTCCAATATGGTTGTCATTGACCGCTGGGAAGAGACATGCACAATGGGCTGTCCTGGGCCAGTGTAAGTCTGACCCAGCACGTGACTGCGTAGCAGATGCCATTAATCTATCTGCAGGAGTCCAAAGGTAGCATTTGAAAAGAGGTAGTTGCGCATATACTTTTAGATTTAGATTATCTTTTGTACTTTACCTGGGTTCCTTAGTATTTTCACCTAATCTGTAACCAGTTTAAGACTAGAGGAATATAAAAACACAGAGACGAGTACTTCCTACCCCCCAATTTACCAGAAAACTTCCAGAGGTAGAGTGCTAAGCTAATCAATCAGCTAAAAATTTACAACACTGTGCCACAGAAAATATGGTTGCCTATAGTGCTCCAGGGTAATCTATACTTTCTGACTCTGAATGAATGAAAGAGACCTTCCTTGTATTCAACAAATAAGATGTCCCTCTCAAAATCAGAACTTTGGTCCTTACCTGTATGGTAAAACGCTGTATTAAAAATAAGTTAGACATGCTCTCTGTTCTCCAAGGACCTAAAATCTACTTGGAATAAGGACCCATACACTAGTAACAATAATTATTACATGTCTAAGGGCAGACATTTGTGGTATAGCTTGGATGTAATAAATATCTATTTATTCATTTCACATTCACTTCTGAGGTCTCATGTTTCTTGTCCTTTCCCTTCACAGAGATCAATAAATTGTTTGTGGTGGTTGGTATAGAGATTAATTTAGAATTTTCTCTGGAGTTGATATTTTAAATACATTTTACTAAAACTAACATTGGAGCAGTCTGGCACATGGTTTCCAAAATCATAACTCAAACTGTGTGGACTGAAATTAATTTCCTTAAACTCACAAATTCTCCATAAAAACTGCCCTGGCTGTGCCTGGATGGTCATGTATGATGATAATCCATGGCAATTCCTAATGGTTTTCTGGTGAAAATCTTCCTGTAGGGTCTGGTGAATACATCTGCTCTAAGAAAATATCCTTGACCTCTGAAGGTTGTTTTGGGTTGAAATATTGGGATTTCAATGAGGAGAAACTATCCTTCTGTTCTGATACTGTATTCCTCTCTGCCTAAGAGTTTCCCTGGTTCCTTGTACAACCACCACCAAAAAGTGCAAGGCTGGAAACAGAGAAAAAACAAAATTCTGTTAAAATATCTAGGTAAAATTCTTAGAATTTCCATTACAAAATTGGCAGTGTTTAACAACGTGCATCTCGCAGGTCAATGGATTTCAAAGTGAGGTCCTGGAATTACACCAGAAGCACGTGGGAACAGACTATCTGTTCCTACCTCATACCTACTAAATTAGAAACTCTAAGTGTAGGACCCAGTAATCTGTGTTTTAGCAAGTTCTCCAGGTGATGCTGATGTAGGTTCAAGTTTGAAAATCATTGTCTTAGAGTAATGGTATCTAAAGTGGAAGGACTATTTTTTCCTGTCCCCCTACCCTATTGGTTTATTGAATCAAATTTTAGAGAGACATAAGCAAACTTTTTCTTGATATTCTTTTCTTATCTCAAAATACCATCTTCTGATTTTTTTTCTCCTATGTTAATCAAAATCTTCAAATGTCATCTTATAACTTTTACCTCCTATGATGGAGTGCTTTGGGGATAAACTCATTCTACTGAGAAAAAGTTACCTGCTTCCACTAAAGCTTCCAATCCACTTCAGCTACATTTAATTCCCCCTTTAAACACAGCACAAGTAGAACTGAATTTCAAGAGTGTTACACAGGTGTTTGTTTTGTAGTTAATAAAGCCTGATGAGACCCATCCAGAAAGTTCTGCTTGAGTCCCTGGTCTAACACTTTTAGGTGAGGGGTATCTTTAAACTAAATTTTAGGTCCTAAAATGAACAGTGAAATCCTTTCTTTCCCACTCTTCATAATGTGGTATAACTTGCTATCTTCCAGGTATTCAAGGATTAATTTGGAAGAAATTGTTCTGCTGCATTTGTGATTACCTGAATTGAGCTCACCCCAAATATTATTAGCTTCATCTATTTAAGAGAAGCCAATTTTCCTAATTACTTCCGAACTCAAGAAAAATCTAGGTTTATGTGACCTTTTCTCTTTTCCCAGATATTTTCACATTGTTATTTCTTGTTTGGACTCTTTCCCAAACCATCTCTCCGTATTTTATCCCAACTTGATTTTTATTTCCCACCTCTCCTTTGTTCTAACCCTACCACGTTTCTGTCTCCTAATTTTATCCTGGTTCCTTTGTCATGCACTGACTGGCTGATTCCAATTAAGGTAACCTTGTTTACTTTTTCAAAATCCATACATGAAAACAGGCTCCATCATAGATAAATATACTTATTGCAAATGGATTAATCCTGTTCAGAGAAACACTGACATTAAAAATAATGAGATTATTGGTTCTGGTTTCAGCTCATCAGGAAGGTAGAAACCTTACCCTATTGAGAACTTGATCTGCTGGGCTTCCCCGCCCTCTTCGCTTGCTTGTTCGATGGTTTATTACTTTTTCAGAGTAAGCTCTCAAAGCCAGAAATCTTTACTTTTTACAGAAAGCTTACCCTCAAAAAGTAATCCTCTAATGAGCTTCTACTCTAAAGCTATCCTCTAAAAACTATCCTCTAATGGGCTTCTACTCACCACTTATCATTCTTAACAAAGTGCAGGGATTTTTTCCCCTTGCTTCTTTAAGAGTCTTTATTCAGATTATTTTGAAGGGTTTAGCATCCAGGAAATGCTGTAATTTGCAGTGCTGTTTTAATATCTCAATACCCTGCACAGAATCACAGTATTTCTGTCTGTCTTTTCTTAGACAATGGAAATTTCACATATCCCTAGAGATTCTTTTTTTGTGATACTTTAAGTTCACAGAATTCAACTTAACTCTTTCTGTTGCTGAATAATTACAATAAAGAACTGGGCTGATGTACAGGAATATTACACTGCAGCAGTAAAATCTATAATCTCACTCACTTGTGATATATAATGCTGTTAAATGTTCTTAATTTAGAGTCTTCCAATCATGTTAAATGAGCCAGTGTTCTAATCTATTAGTTCTTTAACTTTAAAATGCTATAAGAATACGAAATATTCATTTATCAGACTACTACTTCTTTGGTCCTTCAGTTCATTGGTGTTCTTCCAATGTGCAAGTGTGTGGGAGATTATCGAAAAGCTTCTCTTCGATATCGGTGGAGTAGAGAATTCTGAGACACTTTATTTTATTTTATTTTATTTTATTTTATCAATATACAATGTAGTTGATTTTCGTGTCCTTTACCGAATCCTCCCACCCCCTCCCTCTCCCCACTCCTGCCCATCAACATCATGTCTGTTCACTTGTCTTAACAAGTTCAAGAAATTGTGATTGTTGTGTCTTCTTCCCGATCACCCGCATTTGTTTGTGTTTATTTATTTTTAGCTCCCACAAATAAGTGAGAACATGTGGTATTTCTCTTTCTGTGCCTGACTTATTTCACTTAATATAATTTTTTCTAAGTCCATCCATGTTGCTGCAAATGGCAGTATTTCATTCTTTTTTATAGCAGAATAGTATTCCATTGTGTGAATATACCACAGTTTCCGTATCCACTCATCTGCTGATGGACATTTGGGCTGGTTCCAACTCTTGGCTATTGTAAACTGAGACACTTTCTCAACACTTTTTAGATTTTAGATTATGCTTAATTTTACTAATTTTATTGAACTAAGTTGTTCTACATTAAATTAAGTAAAGAAGCAGTATGTTTATTTTTAGTTTTCAGAAAATAATAGCTTCAACATAGTATAGATACTGTGACTGATTCTATTAAATATATCTTTAGATTCCTAAATGCTTATACCTACTTTGAAGGATGTAAGTACTTGAGTGTACTTATAAATCACATATTTTCTAAAACTTATTTTTTAAAAAATTAAAAATAGAGAAAAGTGCACAGAAATATCATTAAAAACTATAGGCATAATACTGGAATCAATAAACACTAACATTTTGTCTTATTTTCTTCATAAAGTATTATAAAAGTTATAGCTACAGTTAAAATTTCTATTGTTAAAAAAAAAAGGAAATGAACAAAATTTCCATTGTCCACTATTTCCATTCCTTCCACTCTCTACTTTTATGAATTTGATCTAAGTTCTATCGGTTCTTATTTTAGATTTTCAAATATGTATATGTACATTCAAGAATAAAATACAATTTGTGGATGTTTTAAAGTTTGTATTTAAATGGTATCATACCAGTCAGTCATTCTGTAGCTGGTTTTTGAAAATTGTATCCTTGCCAGTGTATGGACCTATTTGATTTAATTTACTATTGTATATTTTTCCATTTTCCTAATCTTCTCCATTTTCAAAATCCATTTCCTTATTGATAGTTTTTTGCTGTCATAAACAATTTTGCAGTGAACAACGTTGTATATATGTCTTTTTATGACCATGTGAGGGATATTTTTCCATTAGGGTAGGTATTTTGAAACTTGATGGCGTATGCATATTTCCAGTTTTACTAGATTTCACTGATGTATTGAACAAAGTTGTTATAACAATGTAGACTACCACTAGCTGTGAATAATGTTTCAGTTTCTTCACTTATTAGCCAATACATAATGATGTATTGATGTACATTTAACATTTGTCAGCATAATGAGTGACAGATTCCATTATGGTTTTAGTTGCAGTTTTCTAATACTGAGATTTTCTCTTTGGGGAATTTCCTAAACATATTTTTTGTTCATGTTTTATTGCATCTTTAATCTTTTTTTGTCTGCAGAAATTATATATTCTAAATAAAATATCTTTGTTTACTATGCTGCAAGTATCTTTTAGCATGTTGCTCATCTTTTAACATCATCAATTATGTTGTTTTATATTATATGACTTGTTTTTAATTATTAAAAATGTAGATTATAATGCCTCTTCTGATTGACCATGAAAGTATAATATCAATAAGTCTTCCAATTCTTCTTGATATATATTTCCAATTTCACATTCAGATTGAGAAGTAATATTTTTTACCAAAAAATATGTTTGAAACAGTGACCTTATTGAGAATACATTAAAATTATTATGCTTCTCTGATGAATGACATTAGTGAGCTTTGAATCTTTAAAGGAAATGAAACAATATGGTAGTGATTAAAGGCTAGTTTTACTAGTTTTACAAAGCTGCAACATCTTAAGGCTGAAAAGGCCTTAGAGATAATCTTTTCCTCATCTTATACATGATAGATAAAATCCAGAGAATGTTATGACTAAAGGCCCAGTATCCATGTGGGACATGCAGCTAGAATCACTGTGTATTTATTCTTAGTTCAGGGCCATTTTCGTTGAACCACAATCAAAACATCTCTAAGAACAAATATGTGTATTTTACTTTTCAGAATTAAAGTTAACGGTATTCCTCTCCATCTAGGTATGAGTGACATTGGAGAATCAGTACTCACAACTTAGATAACACCAATTTTCTTCGACCTAGGGGAAGGTAAGAACACAACAGTTAAATGAGGCTCTTTAAACCTGCGAGTTAAGGAGAAGGACAAGCAAACATACTAGCCACACACTCTGCTTTTCCTGTGGACTCCCCTCTGCAGGTAGCAAGAAACCAAACGGAAATGAACTTAACTTGCAGAAGTTTACCAATTTCAGCTCTCAGGAAAATGTTCTCACATTCAGAGAAATTCTCTAGTAAAGGCCGAACTAATCCTAGGTTTCCACATGCAAAAATTAAGTTTCAGATATTGTTCCTGTTACAGAGAATGTTAACCATGGAGTAATTACCCTGTAGTTACCTGTCTGAGTCATATGCTCACAACAAATTCCTGTAACTGAGAAAGTCCTTAACAGTGTAAGAGCTTAATTACTTTTATCTTTAGCATATTTAAATTATACATACACATCCATTAGTTACAGCAATTAATTTATTCATTCAGTTTTGGAGTTACTTTTCCAGCAGAAAGAGTTTGGGGTTGGTACGGGGATTAAACAAATGTGACTAAGAATACAGCTTTAGGTCAGTGTGCAACTATTCCAAAAGGCCGCTGAGATGCTTTTCAACCTAACCTGAGCTTTCATTCCCTGGACTGTTTGTAAGTAGAAGTCCTTTCATCTTTTTAAGGTAGTTCATCATTTATTTACATCTTTTAATAGTGCATTTTCTAGTTCCAGTTTGCTCTGTTTCAGTTTGAAGTATAGCTAGAAGGTACTAGAGGGAGACAGAAAAAAAACAGTAATTGTTTTAACACTGTAATACTGTCACATAGGACAAAAATCTGCATCAAAAGCAAGTATACATATGCAGTTCCTATAGCTTAAAGCACTCTGAGTCTTGGAGGTCAGTTCGTTTGTGTCCCAAATGATATTTTCTAGTTGCCATGGCAATTACTTGTTTTCATTGGGTAACTGAGCGAATGGCCACATCTGTTCTTGCTGAGCTTCCTTGTACCCCACCTAACACAGAGCATAGGGAATAGATTCACTTCTTAGTGCACAAAGATTTATGTGCATCACTGTCTCCACATCAACGGGAGGCCATAAATCTCAGGGCAGAGAGTCACACTCGCCCTTGAGTACCCTCCTTTTTTTTTTCTGCACAAATGTTCTTCTATTCTTCTATAAATACAATTAAATATGCATTTATGCAGTGGAGAAGGATATGTAGCATTTCCCTTAAGCAATAAATAAATACATAAATATATAAATAAATAAATGTGTGTGTGTATGTATATGGATGGATATCAAAGAAATGTCAACTTGTGCACTGGAATAATGATATTCTGGAATTCAAAATAAAAGATTCTTTTGGATAAACTTACTTGCATCTATCTTTTTTTTCTTTTAAATAATATGTCTTAATTGATCAAGTCCTTCAGGTAAATATTCAGATACCTTAGGCCTTTTGCCAGTTGGAACTAGAAGACCTTTTGGTACCTTGATAAATTTGTACTGGCCTCACAGAATAAATGAAAGCTGCACTGAGTCAATTATTTTCCTTTTCCTGAACCCCTGGAGAAAGCTAGTGATAACAAAGATGTGTAAAGACATTTATGTCAACATTTGGCTCGATAATACAGAGAGTCGTGACAGAGATAACTTCTTTTATTTCTTCTATGTTCTTTTTAAATCTAAGAAGCACTGGTATCATCTGAGGGAAGAGACAGTGCAGGGTTTCTATTATTTCCTCTATTCTTCATTGTTTTTCTAGAGCAAAGTCCTCATATTCATATTCTTCTAAAATGATAGAACATATTCCACATTTTTTGTGAGTTCTTTTTTTGGAGGGGTAAGGCAGGAGAGTTGCATTAAATCCTCAAGATCTGAAAGATATTCTAAAAATGGTGCTGTTCTGGATGATTTTGGAGTTTTCATTAATAATTCTGGATAATCTGGAGAGACCACATGCCCTGCAGTGCCAGCGCACGACCCAGCAGCCAAGTGCACGTGGAGCAGGTAGACGTCCAGCAGGGGAGGTAGAAGCTCCGCAGAGACCACACGCCCTGCGGTGCCAGTGCATGACCCAGCAGCCCGGCTGAGTGCATGCTGACCAGAAAGGCGGTCCCCCGGAGAGGCCCAAGACTGGAGGCAATCACACACACAAGGCACTAGTGGCCAACTGAGCAGACACTGACGTAGCCATACCAAATAGGCAACCCAGGCAACATCCTAGTCAGACAATCATGTCAAACCAGTAGACTGTGACACCCACAGCCACAATGACTAAACATCAAAGGAAAGATACCAGAAATATGAAGAATCAAGAAAGTACACCACAAAAGGATAATAACTCTCAAACTCTCAATCCTATAGAACAAGAAGCCCTTGAAATTTCTGACAAGGAATTTCAAGTGATAATTCTAAGGAAACTGAATGAGATACAAGAAAACTCAGCTAGACAACATGATGAAATGAGGAAAAGTATACAGGACCTGAAAGAAGAAATGTACAAGGAAATCAATGCCCTGAAAAAGAATGTAGCAGAGCTTGCCAAGCTGAAGAATTCATTCAATGAAATAAAAAACACAACAGAGAGTTTAACCAGCAGGCTTGCAGAAGTAGAAGAGAGAACTTCTGACCTTGAAGATGGGCTGTTTGAAATAACACAGGCAGACAAAAAAAAAGAAAAAAAAGAATTAAAAGCATTGAAGAAAATCTAAGAGAGATATCAGACAACCTTAAGTGCTCAAATATCAGAGTCATGAGTATTCTAGAAGGGGAAGAAAAAGGAGATTTCATTGAAAATATATTCAACAACATAGTGGCAGAAAATTTCCCAGTTATTGGAAAAGACACAGATCTTCAGATTCAGGAAGCTCAAAGATCCCCAAATGTATTCAACCCAAAAAGATCTTCTCCAAGACATGTTATAGTCAAATTGGCAAAACTCAAAGAGAGAATCTTAAAAGCTGCAAGAGAGAAGCGTCAAATCACCTATAAGGAAGCCCCAATCACACTAACATCAGACTTTTCATCACAAACCCTAAAAGCCAAAAAGGAATGGGATGATATATTCAAAATACTGAAAGACAGAGATTGCCAGCAAAGAATACTCTACCCTGCAAGGCTATCCCTCCAAAATGAAGGGCAAATAGTATATTTCTCAAACAAACAAAAACTGCAGGAGTTCACCACCACATGACCAGCCTTACAAGAAATTCTCAAAGGAGTACTGGGTTTGGTACCTGAAAAACAACTACCACTGCCATAAAAACCCAAGAAAAATCAAAAGCCACTAGTATAATAAAAATGGTGTCTATGAAGAGAAAACAAACAAACAAACAAAAGGCTATCTACAACCCAAGGAGCCAACAAATACAGAAAACAAACAGTAAATCAGAAAGAAAGGAACAAAAGACACTTAAGACATCCAAACAAAATTCAATAAAATGCTAGGATTAAATCAACACTTTTGAATAACAACTCTTAAAAGGGTTAAATTCCCCAATCAAAAGAAACAGACTGGCTGAGTGGATTAAAAAGAAGGACCCAACTATATGCTGCCTTCAAGAGACCCACCTAAATCATAAAGACTCACATAGACTAAAAGTGGAAGGATGGAAAAAGATTTACCATGCAAACAGGAATGAAAAACAAGCTGGAGTAGCTATTCTTATATCTGATAAAATACACTTTAAACTAAAAACCATAAAAAGAGATAATGAGGGCCACTACATAATGATAAAAGGACTGATGCATCAAGAAGACATAACAATCATAAATATATATGCACCCAATGTTGGAGCAGCTGGATTTATAAAACAAACTCTATTAGACCTAAAGAAGGAAATAGACACTAATACCATAATAACAGGGGACCTGAACACCCCACTGCCAATATTGGACAGATCATCTAGACAAAGAATCAGCAGAGAAACACAAGATCTAAACAACACACTAGGCCAATTGGACTTGGCAGATATTTACAGAACATTGAATCCAACAACTTCAGAATATTCATTCTTCTCATCAGCACATGGATCATTCTCCAGGGTAGATCACAAGTTAAGTCACAAATCAAGTCTCAACAAATTCAAAAAAATTGGAATTATCCCATGTATTTTTTCAGACCACAATGGATTAAAATTAGAAATCAACAACAAATGAAATTCTGGCAACTATACAAATACATGGAAACTAAACAGCATTCTACTTAATGACATATGGGTCCAAGAAGAAATCAAGCAGGAAATCAAAAAAATTATTGAAAGTAATGAAAATAATGATACATCATACCAAAACCTGTGGGATACTGCAAATTCAGTATTAAGGGGGAAATTTATTGCATTAAATGCTCACCTCAGAAGAATGGAAACCTGGCAAGTGAACAACCAAACACTTCACCTTAAAGAACTAGAAAAACAAGAACAATCCAAACCTAAAATTAGTAGACGGAAAGAAATCATTAAGATCAGAGCAGAACTTAAAGAAATTGAAACCCCCAAAATAAAAGATCAATGAATCAAAAAGTTGCTTTTTGAAAAGATAAATAAAATTGACAAACCATTAGCAGGACTAACTAAAAAAAGAAGACAGAAGATCCAAATAACAAAAATTAGAAATGAAAAAGGTGATATTACAACTGATACATCTGAAATACAAGGAATCATTCGAGACTACTATAAACAACTATATGCCAACAAATTTGAAAATCTGGAGGAAATGGATAAATTTCTGGACACACACAAGCTACCAAAACTGAGCCAAGAAGATGTAGAAAATCTGACCAGACCAATAACAATAGAGGAGATTGAAGCTGTTATCAGAAGGTGCCCAAAAAAGAAAAGTCCGGGACCGTTGGATTCACAGCAGAATTTTACCAAACATTCAAAGAGGAAATGACACCAATTCTTTACAAATTATTTCAAAAGATTGAAACAGAGGCAAATCAACGAAATTCATTTTATGAAGCAAACATCATCCTGATACCAAAACTAGGTAAAGATACAAATAATAAAGAAAACTACAGGCCAATCCTTGATGAATATAGATGCAAAAATCCTCAATAAAATAATAGCTAACAGAATACAGCAGCACATATGTAAAATTATACACCACGATCAAGTGGAATTCATCCCAGGGATGCAAGGTTGGTTCAACATATGCAAATAAATAAATGTGATACACCATCTTAATAAAATCAAACTCAAGAACCACATGATCATCTCTATAGATGCTGAAAAAGCATTTGATAGAATTCAACATTCTTTCATGACAAAGACCCTGTATAAGTTAGGTATAGATGGAAAGTATATCAACATAATTAAAGCCATCTATGATAAAACCACTGCCAATATCATCCTCAATGGGGAAAAGCTGAAAGCTTTTCCTTTAAGAACAGGAACCAGACAAGGATGCTCACTCTCACCACTCCTTTTCAACATAGAATTGGAAGTACTAGCCAGAGCAATCGGAGAAGCGAAGGAAAACAAGGGCATGCAGATTGGAAAAGATGAAGTCAAACTGTCCCTGTTTGTAGATGACATGATCCTATATATCAAACAGCCTAAAGCCTCTACAAAAAACTCTTGGAGTTGATAAATGATTTCAGCAAAGTAGCAGGATACAAAATCAACAAAAAGAATCAGTAGCATTTCTATTCTCCAATAGTGAACATGCAGAAAGAGAAATCAAGAAAGCTTGCCCACTTACAATGGCCACCAAAAAAATAAAATACTTAGGAATTGAATTAACCAAGGATGTGAAAAACCTCTATAATGAGAACTACAAACCACTGCTGAGAGAAATTAAAGAGGACACAAGAAAATGGAAAGATATCCCATGCTCTTGGATTGGAAGAATCAACATTGTGATACTACCCAATGTGATATACAAATTCAATGCAATCGCCATCAAAATTCCAATGATGTTTTTCTCAGAAATGGGAAAAACTATCCAGATATTTATATGGAATAACAAAAGACCACACATAGCCAAAGCAATGCTGAGCAAAAAAAATAAAGCTGGAGCCATAACAATACCTGACTTTAAACTGTACTACAAAGCTATAATAACCAAAACAGCATGGTACTGGCATAAAAACAGACACACTGATCAATGGAATAGAATAAAGAATCCAGAAATCAACCCACACACCTACAGCCATCTGATCTTTGACAAAGGCACCAAGCCTATACACTGGGGAAGAGACTGCCTCTTCAGCAAATGGTGCTGGGATAACTGGATATCCATATGAAGGAATGAAACTAGACTCATACCTCTCACCATATACTAAAATCAACTCAAAATGGATTAAAGAACTAAATTTACACCCTGAAACAATAAAACTTGTTAAAGAAAACATAGAAGAAACACTTCAGGAAGTAGGACTGGACACAGACTTCATGAATATGACCCCCAAAGCATGGGCAACCAAAGGAAAAATAAACAAATGGGATTATATCAAACTAAAAAGCTTCTACACAGCAAAAGAAACAACTAGCAGTGTTAAAAGACAACCAACAGAGTGGGAGAAAGTATTTGCAAAATATACATCTGACAAAGGATTAATATCCAGAATATACAAGGAACTCAAACAACTTTACAAGAAAAAAAACAAGCAACCCAATTAAAAACTGGGCAAAAGAGCTAATAAGCATTTCTCAAAGGAAGATATATGAATTGCCAACAGACATATGAAAAAATGCTCAACATCTCTTAGCATTCGGGAAATGCAAATCAAAACCACACTGAGATACCATCTCACCCCAGTTAGGATGGCTAATATCCAAAAGACTGTGAATGATAAATGCTGGCGAGGTTGTGGAGAAAAAGGAACTCTCATACATTGCTGGTGGGACTGCAAAATGGTGCAGCCTCTATGGAAAATGGTATGGAGGTTCCTCAACAATTGAAGATAGATCCATATGATCCAGCTATCCCACTGCTGGGAATATACCAGAGGAATGGAAATCATCAAGTCGAAGGTATACCTGTTCCCCAGTGTTCATCACAGCACTCTTTATAATAGCTAAGATTTGGAACCAGCCCAAATGTCCATCATCAGATGAGTGTATGAGGAAACTGTGGTACACAATGGAAAATTACTCTACTATAAAAAAGAATGAAATACTGCCATTTGCAACGACATGGATGGACCTAGAGTGGGGGGGGGAGGGGGAGAGGGAAGAAGACACAAGTCCTTGAAGTTGACACGACAAGTGAACAGATATGAGGTTGTTGGGAGGGAGGGGGGAGATGAAGGAGGGAGGGAGGTTTCAATAATTGGCCACAATAATCAACCATGTTGTATATTGACAAAATAAAAAAATTAAATAAATAAATGAATAAAAATAAATAATATAAAAAAATAATTCTGGATAAGTCAGAGAAGTCTGAAACTTAGGAATAGGAAATCCTGTTAGTCAACTATACTCTGATGTGGTAACTTACTCAATTTGAGAGTCGATTGGTCATCCAGATATTCCCATAGGATATTAAGGCATAGAGTTTAATAAGCAAAAGGTAAAAAATTCTGACTGTAAAACGCCTGACATCTGTTGTCCAAGCCGAATCTGAGGAGATAAAGGGAACGAGATGGAAAAGTAAGAATTTGAGTCCAAAGGCAGTGATAGGTTTACTGCCCATCACTGGGTGAGAAGAAAACAGTGAGAAAAAACAGTATAATTTAAAGTAAATTCAAGATTCAAAATGTTCATCCACATGGGCAGGAAATTAAAAAACACCTAGGCGTGAGAGAATTTACTTCCTCTTCCTGAGGAGCGAGAATAGGCCTGAGCAGGGTATCAGCTATGCTGGCTGAAATAGTTCCAAGAATAGGGGGTGGGTTATGCATTATGAATATCCAAAAGAACCAAGAGCAGAAAGGACTGAAGGGTGAGAGCTTTAGCCTTGCCCTAGAGAGTACTGAGGTCCAAAGTTGAGAAACGAATTCTATCGTGGGCAATGTTTATGCATGGGGCTAGATACAAGCGACCAAATCAAAAGGTCAGAAATCAGGTGTGCACTGGATTGGCACAGAGAAGTAGAGGCTGCTAGAAAGAGGAGCATACCTGAGGGATTTCTTCCAACAGGGCTAGTGTGCCTTTGAGTGGTCTGCCTGATATAAATGCGTGGTATCCAGCTGGACACATGCAAGTTTTGAAGGGAGCAGAGTAAAGAGGCAGGAGAGTACCTTTGTCAGTCATGGCTTTAGGAAATTTGCACATTATGAACATTCATCTTCCAGTGCTTAGTTCAGAGCTAAACACTCAGCGCTGGCTGATACATGGTTATGGCATAAGAATTACATATTTGATCTTTGACCCCAATTCCTGACACAGAGCTCCTAAAACCCATGTAATTTCCTGAGCGATGTGGGTAATGGGAGTGTCTTTTGTTCCTAACACAGAGCTCCTAAATCTCTTGGAATTTCCTGGGTGATGAAAGCCTTTTTTGTTTTAATGAGGCAACACTTGGTTGGACACTAGATAGCTTCAGGATATGGGCTGGTTGCCAGAAAGACCAGGCTTTGATTTGAAGCCCAGAACATTCAGCTACACCCACTCAAACCTCTGGGGAGGAGAGACAGGATGAAGATTGAGTTAATAATACCTAATGCCTACTGTCTTAGTCTGTTTTGTGCTGCTGTAACAGGATACCACAGACTGGATAATTTATAAAGAAAATAAATTTTTGGCTTATGGTTCTGGAGGCTGGAAAGTCCAAGATCAAGGGGCTGCCTCTTGTAAGGACCTTCTTGCTTCATCATCCCATGATAGAAGACAGAAGGGTAAGAAAGAGCACGTGAGAGCGAGGGAGGACTGAACTTGCTTTTATAGCAACCTACTCTGGAGATAACAAACACACTCCCAAGATAATGACATTAGACCATTCACGAGGGTGGAGCTCTCGTAGCGTAGCTTAATCACCTCTTAATGGTTCCACCTCTTAATACTGTCACAATGACAATGAAATTTCAGCATGAATTTTGGAGGGGCATTCAAACCATAACACCTACATATTGAGATCTCCATAAAGGCTCCTAAATAATGAGGTTTAGAGAACTTATGCATTGGTGAACACATCCTTGTTCCAGGAAAATGGCACACCCTAACTCGATGGGACAGAAACTCCTGTGCTCAGGACCCTTCCAGACCTCACCCTATATGCCTCTTTATCCAAATGTTCCTCTGTATCCTTTATAATATTCTTTATAATAAATTGGTATATGTAAACATTTTCCTGGGTTCAATGAGTCTTTCTAGCAAATTGTTAAACCTAAAGAGGTTTAACATATAGCCAGAAGGTCTTGTGACTGGTATCTGAAGTGGTCAGTCTTATGGAACTTAACCCTTAACTTGTGAGATCTGATGATAACTCCAGGTAATTAGTATTAAAATTAAATTAAATTGCAGGACACCCAGCTGGTATCTGGTAAGTTGGGGAATTTGTTATTGATGTGAGAAAGACCCCACACACTGTGTCAGAAATTTTTTTGTGACCAGAAATAGATCATTATAATGGATTTTGTGATTGTCACACAAAAAGAGCTGAAGAATTGAAAGCCAGGTGTTGCACTCTCTTTGTCACCTCTCCCCCCTGGGTGACAGAGACACAAAGGATTACTCAAAGCTCATTTCTTCTGAGCAGTGAGACACCTGAAGGGGTTAGTTTCTGGGAAACCTCAAGAGAAAGGCATTCCTCCTTGGGAAATTAACTCTGAACTGGGGTCTGTCTCAGTATTTATTCTCCAAACCAGAAAGTTACAGAAAAAGAACATAGGTGGAATTATGGCTATGTATAGTTTAACAATAGAGGCTGGTAACATCAGTGAAATAACAAAGTGACATTCCATAATGCAATTTGCAAAAGGTTAAGTCAATCCACCAGCAAAATCTTGTCCTTAGCAAATACTGTCTTTTCCTACAGCAATTTCCTCAGTATGTTTACATAACAATCAAGTAACTCTAGGGCATCTGTCCTTGAGCCAAAAATCTTGCTGTGTTACAATTCTTTATCAACAAAGAGACTTTAGCCTGGGGAAAGTTTCCTGTCTTTTGTAAGCTTAACATTTCTATGTGTAATTTTAAAAGGTTAGGTTATACCTGAAACTACAGGGATTTGGAAACTAGGCCCTGTGAAATACATTTGCTATATAAATGTTAGTATACTTCACAGCCAGGAGCAGATCCTTCACACCACCTTTACTGTGGGACCCAGAACACATGGGGTTATATACACTTAACAACTTGCCTATCAATTATCACTAATATTTAAAGTCAGATTAGATCAATTCAATGGGTTTCTTCCCTCCTTTATTCTTTTATTCCACAAATATTACAGAATGCATACTGTGCAGAAGATGATGGGTGATGATACACAAATAAATAATAAATAAGGCCCAGTTCCTCTTTCCCAGGACTTAGAGTCTTGCAGAGAGACAGATAGGACACAGCTTAATTTCCCTAGTCAGGACTCTCCCTAATACATCTCTCTAAGCTACCTCTACTTCTGCTTCATCTTTCAGCCCTGACCGATTGCCATCTCTTTCTGCTCCTTTGATTAGTATAGTCTTTCTTGTGCCACTATAGAGGCTCCTCTTCACATGTTCTCCCCTGATCACTGCCACCTTTCAGTTGGTATCTAGATTCTTGTGAGAATGTGGCAGGATAAAACACTCAGAGTTATGTTTCACTTTGAGTTTTCATATTTTTTTCTCTTAGAGGTAGCTTTGACTGGGAATGATGATGGAGCTGGAGATAATGAGGAGTTATTATAATTTAAATATTTATTATGTGTATAATTAGAGTATCTCCATATGGTTGCTCTCAGATACCATTAAATGGTAATTCTACAAAGGTAAGGTTAAGATTTCTCTAGTTTACATTTGCAGCCTCAGTGCCCAAACTGCCCAGCATATAGTAAACACTTAATATTTGGTGAATGAATCCATATGAATGGACAATTAGATAAATAAATCACAAAGGACAGGGCAGAAAGAAATGGGAGAGACTGGGAAGACATTCCTGATGGCTACTGGGTGAATGTAAGAGTGGGTACAGTGCATTTGGGGCATGGTATATGGAAATGAAGCATCAAAAAGCCTTGAGACACTTAATCGAAATTTCATTTACTTCTTTGTTGTTACTGAAGAATGTCCTGGCTCACCTCTACAGAACTTTGCAGAAGATTTAACACTTTAATCATTTTATTTAGTCATCTCACAGGCCTTCCAGTCAGCAGGCCCTGGCTTTGCCAGAGCTCTGCATTTATTAACTGCTCTGGGGCAAGTCACCTAATCTTCTTGATCCCCAGTTTCCTTGTTTGTAAAACCTGGAAAATGATAATTCCCTGACTACAACGTTATCAATGAGGATTAAAAATGAAGTGCCCAGAATCATTTCGTGTAGGTTCTCAGCTGATGCTTTTTTCTTCTCCACGAATCTCACCATTCCTCCTACCTTATCCCGTTCACTATTTTATTTCCAATTCAGTTGGTTTTTGTTATTGTTGTTGTTGTTGATTGAAAAAATACATTATTTAAATGAATGATATCAAAAATAGTACATATGAGTTTTAAAGAGAATTCTGGCAAATAAATTTTGGGTAAAATGGATAATTTCAAAGACTAGAGCCAGTCAGAGCAAATAGCAGAAGGCAGATAATGTGAGCAAATATCTGCAATAAAGAACTTGTTCTTTCAAAGTGCACTTGAGTTGTTAGTCATACATTTGTATTTACACAATACATACCAAAATGATAGTTTCAAATGATTTTATTAACATTAATCCATCCTAATAGTGATTTTTCCCCCATTTTCAGTCACAGAAGCTATTTAAAATTACAAAAGAAATAAAGCATTCTTTTTTGCTTCTATGTTTGATCGATTTTTCTGAGAGAAATGTCTGTGATTTACTTAAAACAATTCTTTGGGTGATATTAAATGTTAATTACCAATTTTTTTTAATGTTTTAGCCATAGATAAATGTACTTTTGCTCACAGATTTAAACTTTTAAAAGAACAATAGTTCAACTACTACATAGCACAGTAGTTTTCTTTCATTTGTATGAACCAATAAACATTGAGTGAACTTTATTCAATAGTACATTTTTACATTTATCTTAATTGACTAAAAGTATCCCCTTGATTCTTTTGCATAGTCATCAAAATATTGTGACAATAACATAGGAAGGGAAATTATCCCATTTAAAATACTGGCAAAAGCAAAGTTATCACGAATCGAGTTTCATTAGATATGTCAAATAATTATCCGTTTAAAAATCATATTTTTCTTTAAAATGCACAGAAGATAACAATTCATAGACTACCACTCTCTGACTAAAGGAACTAATAAAAACTGTAGTAAATATTTCAAGCTAAAATTATAATGGAGATCTCTATAAAATTAGCCCTGTGCGCTCATTATGTTTGTGAATAAAAACAATCTAGTTCAAGTGAAAGGTAAATAAAACACAAGTTGTAAACTAAGTAAAGGGAGCTTTCAGTTGAGATTTGAGATTTTTCTTTTCTGTGAAGATTTAGACTTGAGGCTCAAACCTTTCAACTCAGGAAGATGTAAGTATAATCAAGTGCTTTTGTCTTGGCACTATTATGTCAACGCTTTTTTGCAGTATTGGACAAACAGCATCCCCAGGCCAGGTCTTCCCCGTGGCCATGACCACAGTTCACTATTTGCAGTCTTGAGACATAAGTGGCATGTGAAGAACTTAAGTGTTTGTTACTTTGCCTACTCTATTTTTTCCTCTTCAAATAAAGTAAGTTGTGAGTGAAAAGCTGTTTCTTGAAATTTCTTAAATTTAACTCATCATATAATTTCAGAAATGACAAAGCCCTCTTTTTCTTTTAGCTAAAATTGTTCTCTAATAAAATACTTTCTCTCCAGCTGTGAAACTGATTGATGTTTTTAAAACCCCCAAGGAACTTCAGCTGGCAGCTAAAGTTGCAGTTTCAAAGAAAAAATGTGGTATGTGTTTTTACCTAAAGAAATTTTCTTGATTTCTAGATGAAAGAGAGGTACTGGGAAAAAAAAAAAAAAAAATCAGTGTAATTAATCAACATTTAAAATTGATTTTACTAATGCTTAAATATTTTAAAATTTAAATTAAATTGCTTAAAAATATCTTTAGGCCACCGTATCATTGCAGTAAGAGGTGCTCCAGCTATGAATTTTCAAAATGCTATATTTATTTTTAGGAGGTTATTTGGAGCTGGAAAAATCATTATGAGTGTATTTAATGGAAGTTAAATACATTAGAGTATCTGTGCTATGAAAGGAGGAGCAGGAACACAAGAAAGAAGAACTGAGTAAGAAGTATGATTTCTTACTCCTGATTTTAAGGAGATATTGTTGTCAACTCAGCTGATCCAAGCCAGTTTGGCCGTCTTTAACTGTGACATTCTTCAACAATCTGAGACACAGACAGCTTTAGGGACTTCTCCCACAAACTTTCTGCTAGGTTGTATATGATGATAAAAGCAATTTTCAGATAGTTCTGCCACAATTAACTGCTTATTAGCAGGCAAGCATAAAAGTAATAAACAACCTATTGTTTTAGACTTAGTAAAGTCGCACTTCTCTATTCTTAAGGAATTATGATAAAAGTACTTTGCATGAAACTTTTATTGGAGGCAGATGCTATGATCAGAGATAATGTCTACTGTGGTCAGATGGAGAGCAGAATCCTCATGCCTAAATGAATTAACAATAAACATTATTAATAAATATTTCAAGATAAAACTATAATGGAGATTTCTTTATGAAATTATCTCTGTGCTTATTATGTTTGTGAGTAAAAACAATCTAGTGCAAGTGAAAGGTAAATAAAACTAAACTGTAAACGAACTTAAAGGCAGAGCAGAACAGAATCGTAGGAGGTAAGATCTCCTTTCTGAAGGATGTGTATGTCCCGTTCAGGCAACAGCACAGATACTTGTGCAGTATTACTGGCAACTCAGTTTAGGATTACAAAATTAGTATGTCAAGAGCAACTGCAATTTTAAGAGTATTATTTCCCTGACCACAAACTTCCATATATGTACCATTTCCTAAAATCATGGTAAACCTCTTTCTCACCACCTATTTTCACAGAAACCCTTCACCTATCCAAAATCTTACTATGATGCATTGTCTCAAAGACATCAAATCTCCTGGGTGGGTTTAACAAAGGGACAAAATAAAATATTGTTTGTGATAACAAGTATTCTTTATTAATCGAAGCAATTTATCTGTAATGTTCTTATTTTGTGTAGGGAAAGTGAAGATAAATGGTCAGGGTCCCTTGGGGGTTTGGAGTCTTGCAGAGCATTTGATGTATATATGCACATGCACCCAGGTGTTCCTTGGTTATTGTCTAATATATTGCACGTGCACCCAGGTGTTCCTGGGTTGCCTGACTCGCACCCAGGTGTCTTGGGTTATCTGACTTGAGTATAAAGGACGAGTGGCTCTGATCCATAGGACTCCCCCCCCATGCCCCTGGGGGGCCACGTGGAGGCTATTACTGCTGCTGGAGACTGTTGCTGCAAGCTGTTGCTGCTACAACCCCAGGACCCTCCAGGAAGTCACTGCCACTGCTGCTAGAGGCTGCTGTAAGCTGCTGCTGCTTCTGCTGTTGCTGCTGCTGCTGAGGAAGCTGAGAAGTGAGCTTGTGTCATCTGCCAAGGGCTCCCAGAATCTTTCCAAATTACCTAACTCATGGACCTCCATGTGAGGGGTCTGGTGACCCAGGCTGGCATGTGAGGGGTCTGTGACCCAGTCCGTACAACAGGTTTGAAGGTTCTGTGGGCCCTAGCTATTGCCCTAACCTGACAGTACAATTGGAAAATTTAGTGTAACTAAAATAATGAAACATCTTGGCTTTAGTTATGAATTTGCCTAGCCAGACAATTAGCATAGTCACCTAGAAATACAATTGGCTACATAGGCAGGATTCAAACAACTGCCCTAGCATCCGCATAACCCTACATTTTGTAATATATTTTTCTGGGCTGGGAATCAGGGTAATGCTTTCTCATTAAATGAGTTGACATGTGTTCCCCCTTTCCTTATTTTCTGAAAGATTTTGTATATGAATGGTATTTCTTATGAGATGTTAAGTAGAACTTACCATTGAAGCCATCTGGGATGGAGTCTTCTTGTGATAGGTGTTTTACTTATAAATTCAAGTTCTTAAAGAGATGCATAGGGCCATTCAGATTTTCTATTTTTTTCATTAGAAGTTTGTTTTTAAGACCTTAATGTTGCATTTATAGTAGCTTTTCCTCTGGAGCTAATTTAACCCTCTACTAATGCATGACCCGTCAGAGGTCTCTTTTGAAAGTTTCAGGTATTCTCTATAGGTTCTCTACTCTGGCTGATTGGAACACACATGGTTTCAATCATGTCTGAGCTCTGTGGAATATTCTGCTTGCAGCGTCTTGGTCATTCTTTGAACAGACTTTAAAGATTTCTAGAGTGTTATTCTGTGTGGTTCCCCAGTCTTTGTTACTGTGACTTGCGGGTGTCTTTCATTTAGTAAGACCAGTTTTGGTTCCTCTTCCTTGTGTTGCAGATCAGAAATGTCTCCAGGCAAAAAGTTAGGATATACTTTGTTTTATATATATTAGTAGGTTTTTAGTATAATTTTCTAATATTAGTTTACCTAAACCAGATTTTTTTGGTTACTATTTGTCTGATATAATGCTTTCACTTCTTAAAAATGTTCAGTCTTTGCATGTCTATTCTTTAGGGCTTTCTTATAAATGGCATATATTTTATTTTTTTTAATCCAATCTGAAAATGTGTCTTGAATAGTGAGTTTAGAAAACTTGCATTTAGTCAATTTCTTATATTTGTATCTAATTGTGTTTCAGTTTATTATGTCATTCTGTGTTTTCTATGTCTGTTTTAAATCTTATTTTACTTATTCTCTTTCATCGTGTCTATATCTCACATGTCTAACAAGATGATATATTTACTATGCTTTCTCACCCCTCTACCCCATCCTTCTTCCTTCCTTATTAGTTTGCTGCTATCTAGATATTAATTCTGGAGGAATACAGACATATCTTCTTCTCTCTGATGCTTAATATGTTTTAAAAGAAAACAAACTTTGCAGATGTATTTAATCTGTTCTTCATATGTATTTTGTAACATCACAAAGATTTATTGAAAGATAAAAATATTGTAATTTAAAATGCTATTAAAAATATTATCCGAAACTATTTTCAATGCAAGTCTTTTTTTTTTTTTTTTTTTGGAAATGCTAAGATTTTTGAATTCATGGGAATATTTTTATCATGTTCTAATATTTGGACATTAGTTTGTCTGGATCTAAGCATCTATGTTCAATTTTTTTTCTTTCAATACCTTTGAAATACTGTTTCATCTTCACATTGCTTCTAGTGATGTTGTTGAAACATCTGATTTGATCATTTCCCTTGATCTCTTTTTTCTGAACCTTTTAGAGGTTTCTTGTTGTCTGTGATATATTCTGTAATTCCCCAATGTGTTCTTCCGCTAATCTCTCTCTGTGACGAAAATGGAGTTACTTTAGTCAGGCCCTCTTGCCTCATATGCGCCCATTTACTGATTCAGCATGATTGTTTTAATTATGTAATGCTTGGCTTGTGGCAACTATCGTGTACTAAGGGTATAAAGGTAACTGCTCTGAACTGCTGGTCAGCAGAGCATGGAGGGAGCACAGAGCATGGAAGGTGAGTGGAGTAGAGCCAGAGCTTGTCTTGGAGGAATAAAGCATGTCCACTTTGCCAGCGGCTACCCGCTTTTTCTTTCACTTACCTGACTCACACGACCTGCACAGGATGGGGTAGAGGGATCTGTGATCCAGCCCAACAATTGTCGTAGTTGTCAACAGGATTCCGAGCAGGTAAGGGAGCCACTAGCCCCTCGGGTGGGGCAGGAAATGTGGCCACCCTCGAGTATGTGGTACCCGGTGGCCACTTTCCTGTTGGCCGAGGTCTGGCTGTTGCTCCCTGTACTACAAGTCAGCATAGACCAGGCACTAAATGAAGCGGCACAGCTTTGAGATTTGCAGCAGAAAGCAGTCTTGTTGGAATAATAGGTACTTGTTCTGAAGGCTGAATTACAGCAACAGGTCACTCCTGCTTTCGACACAGGGGTTCAGTGATGAACCCAGTGGTGAGTTGAGGGAGACTGTGCATCCCCTGGCATGACCTGTTGTACATCAGAAACTAAAGCATGAACAGCCCATAGGACAAGGTGGGCAACCAGTAGGCAATCCACAAGTGACCCAATTTACTACTTATGTCCCCTACACTCAAGCTGAGTTGCTGGACTTAGGGAAACAGTTTCACCAGAAACAGGGCAAACCCCTAGCTGCTTGGCTTCTGTGGCTGTGGGACCTAGGGGAGAATGGTGTAATGTGCTCTGGTGAGGTGATGAGGATGTTGGCTTCCATCACCATGTACCCATCCCTACGGCAGCAGTTACAGAACAGCCGCAGATATGCACGGGGACAGGATAACCACTCCTGATGGAATGGGTGGATGCAGCCATCTGGACCATGTGGATGAATGCCAGAGAATTGCCCGAAACTGTGAGTAGGTGGCAAATGTACACCGAGCTGGTTCAAATAATTCAGGAGTCGGGGTTGTGACAGTACATCCGTGGCCCAGATGGTGAGCATTTTTCTGGCAGCATGAGAGACCTAGTGCTGCAAAATGCTCCATCGCCATCCTTTGGGTCACTGATGGCCATACGGGCCCTGTATGTTTGTCATCCTATACATGAAGTGATGACCACAATGGCCAGTCTGGGTAAAGCAGAGGGGAGGAGACAAGCAAAGGGGGTCCGAAAGATGGCTAAGACTAAACTCCCAAGAAATGCTCGAGATTTTACCCTGAAGGGACCAAGAAAGACCAGCCATATGCAGTTGTAGTTTGACTTGCTTACAGCAGGAGTCGATAGGGAGAAAATCGACCAGCAACCAAATTCAGTCCTGTTTGCCTTGTGGCGGTAATTGAGCCCCAAATAGTGTTTCACTAAATATCCAGAAACACATAATAAGGTATGCCCAGTGTATTTGAAGGATTTTATGGCTACTTCCACAGAGGCAGATGGACAGTTCTCTTTTGGCTAGGGACTGGGCTGAGGTGCTCGTCTTTTGGGGGCAGGCAAGGGCCAGAGGCCTCATGTTGAACTGGCAATACATCGGTCGGGGATAAATGTGCAGCATGTATTGGCATTGGTGGACACTGGCACAGAATGTAGCCTGATATGTGACAACACAGATAAATTTCTGGGGGCCACAGTGAATGTTGATGGCTATGGAGGGCATTCTATTACAGTCAAAGCTGTGTCATTGCCATTGGGCACAGGACGACTGCCCCCTCTTGTATGTACTGTATATGTATCCCCACTAGCTGAATACATCTTGGGTACAGATGTACTTATGGGTTACACCTGCAAATCACGGTTGGAGAATTCCTGTTGCAGATACAGACAGTAAAGCCTGTGCTGCAGGGACATGCTAAACATGACCCACAGGTATTACCCAAGCCAAGGCATGTGGTTAATGTGAAACAGTATCACCTGCTGGGAGAACATGCAGAGATAGGTGCCACTATCTTCGAGTTAGAAAGGGTCGGCATCATTTGTCCCACACATAGTCCCTTTAACACCCTGGTATGGCCAGTGAAAGAAACCCGATGGGACCTGGAGGATGACTGTGGGCTATAAGAACTGAACAAAATATTTCCTCCTTTGCATGCAGCTGTGCTTTCGGTTCACAACTTGACAGATCAGCTAACGACTCAGCTAAGAACTTATCATTATGTACTGGACCTTGCAAATGCTTTTCTCTATCCCAATCTCAGCTGATAGCCAAGAACAATTTGCCTTCACCCAGGAAGGAAGGCACTGGACTTTTCAAGTGTTGCCCCAAGGCTACCTGCATAGCCCAACCATCTGCCATGGTTTAGTGGCTAGGGACCTAGCCAAGTGGACTAGGCCCAGCATGGTTACAATGTTTCATTATATAGATGACGTCTTACTAACCTCTGATTCTCTTGCAGATTTAACCAATGTGGCTCCAACACCGCTAGGCCATTTGGAACAATGTGAGTGGGTTGTATATAAGGGTCTTACTCTTTGGACATCTACTTGAAAATATCAACGGTGGATGGTAGGCCACCGACCTTGTGGGGACAAGCCACGTGGCAAGAGTTATGGGAATTGGGACATGAAAAGGAAGTAACTGTTTTCCATGTCACAGGATATTCCCCCTTAGCCAGTCCAGGCAATGATGAAGCCAATGCACTGGCTAAGGTAAGATGGCTGGAGAACTCTAGCAACTGACGTAGCCTACTGGTTACACCAACTAATGCAGTAGGACAGCCGCAAGACCATGAGGTCAATGGCTCAAAAGTGGAACCTCCCCATAAAGGGGAAAGATACAATAAACACCTGTCACATTTGTCTGGTGTGCGTTCAAGAGAGTCCACACCCCCTGCGGGTGCTGCATACCAATGGATAGATAACTTGAGGAAGGGTGCCCCTGACTCAGTGGCAAGTGGATTTTGTGCAACCACTTCCCACATCTGAGAATTTCAGATATATCTTTACAGCCATTGATCTGGCTACTGGCCTTCTGTTTATATGGCTCTGACCAGGCAAGCACTATTAAGGCATTGAATAGCCTTATGGCCGTGTATGGTCAACCCCTGGTCATAGAGAGTGATAATGGAACCCACTTTACTGGACATGAAGTACAGAAATGGGCTTCCCAGTTGTCTATTCAGTGGAAGTTACATGTGCCATATCATCTCCAGGCAGTGGGAATGATTGAACAGTACAATGGTCTTCTGAAAAGGGGACTAAGGCTATCTTCCCAACCCGCATCCCTGAAGGGGTAGACATGGTGGTTATGGCCAACAGTCAGAATCTTGAATGAGAGACCCCGCAAGAACGGGCCCTCTCCTGTGGAGGCTCTGCTGCATAGAGCCGCAGCACCTGTTCCTGCAACTATTCTTTGCAGGATGGTAAGCTGGCATGTATTCTGCCATAGTAACAAGAACTCCCTCTATTGGTGCCAATAACCTTTTTGGCTTTTCACCCATAGTATTGTGGCTGCAGGCACCAGAGTCAGCTGCACCCCTGGCATACATTCATGTGGCCAATGTGTTGGCTTGCTGAATATTCACCGAGTTTCCTACCAGTGTGGCTGCAGAGTTCCTGTGGAAAAATCACTCCAATGATGACTACCAACCAGACATGTGTATGGGGGTGGGGGGTTGTGGCTAATAGTTGAAAGGATAGAGCTATGGTGACAAGCCTCAAAGTGTATTGAATGTACAATAAGTACAGAGGTTGTGTGAATGCAAGCATCAGTTATCCTCACTTAAGGAACATCATGGAAGATTCTGAATGAGCAGATTGTATGGCGAGAGACCTGAAGGGTTGAGGTGTGAGGAAAATGGAGTTAGTTTAGTCAGGCGCTCTTGCCTCATATATGGCTGGTTATGATTCAGCACATCCATTGTAAACAAGTTATGTAAGCGTGACGTAACTGCGCATGTATGCCCTTGGCTCACTGCCACTATTGTGTACTTTCAGTATGAAAGACAGCAGCTCTGAACCACTGGCCAGCAGAGCCTGCATTGGAATAAAGCATGTCTATCCTGTTTTGGGCCACCAGAATCTTTTTCAACTACCTGACTCACACCACCTGCACAGGACAGGGCAGAGAGGTCTGTGATCCAGCCCAACAATCACCTGCAACAATCTATGAGCCCTTGCAACAGGAATTGTCTGGCTACGGTCTGAATCTTTGTGTGCCCCCTCGTATTCTTTCAAACCTAATTTCCAATGCTATAGTATTAAGAGATGGGGACTTAACGAAATGATTAGGTCATTAGGGTAGAGCCTTCATGAATGAGATTAGCACCTTATGAAGAAGTCCTGAGGGAGTTAGTTTGCCTCTTTTCCACCAAGTGAGATCATAGCAAGAAGGTGCCATGTATGAGGAACAAGCCCTTACCAGACACTGAATCTGCCTGCAACTTGATCTTGGACTTCCCTGCCTCCAGAATTGTGGCAAATAAATATTTGTTGTTTGTAAGCCAATCAATTTAGAAGCTTCCCAGTATTTTTGTTATAGCAGCCTGATAGAACTAAGACAGGTTTCATTTATTTTTTTTAATTCCAGGAAGTGATTCTTCATTTCTTTAAGTATTTTCTCCCCTCAATTTCTGTTACACTGGCCTGCTAAAGTTCTGTTATCTTTATATATGTTTATTCTACTTTCTATATTTCTTAAATTTAATAAGTTTTTTTCTTCTTTTTGGGCTGTTATTCAACTAATCTTCCAATTACTAATTCATTTCTAAGTTACATCAGTTCAACTCTAGCAATTGTGCCCCTTACATCACAGTTTTTCTGTTTATTCCTTTAATGTGCTCTTATTATAGTTCATAATGAAAATACCTTGGTGTTATCTGAACCATGCTCTAACCAACTGAGCTAACCTGACAGCCCTTGAAAATACCTTATTTATCTTTCAATACACTTTAGTTTGTTTTATTAAAATTATTTAAAATTTTTGATTTGTTCTAATGCTTCTGTTTCTGAAAGACTGATTTGCAACATATTCTTTTCTCTGCACATATTCTCTTCGAATATCTTATTTCATTCTGTGAATACATTTCCTTCTGAAAGTATCAGATATCCTGTCAATGAGTATGGGAGGTCAGACCTCAGTTTATAGAGCCCCGTGAGTTCCAAGGGAGAATGGACACAGTCTATGGTTAGAGAGGTCCAGATGATAGAAAATCACAAATTAATTTCCTTCCATTTGAAAAACCTTTTCTCATTAGAGTTTCAAGTTTTGTCTTTTGGTAGAAGCTGAATTAAGAAGGATGACTCCCTATTTTGTTCTATTAGCTATTGAAAGAGGTGCATTAAAATCTCATAGCATAACTGTAGATTTGTCAATATCATCATTTAAAAATGTCAGGGTATTTTTCCATATTTTTAAATATGTACTTGTGTGCATATAGACAGGATTTTTATATCTGTCTGCTGGATTGTCTCCTTCATCATTATCAAATGTACCGAACTAACTCTGGTAATGCTTCTCATCCTTTCACTTTAAAACATTCTGTGTCATAGAATTTATAATGTATCTCTTCTAATTCCCATATCATTTAAAAAATAGTCATATATTCTTATTTTATTAAAATACCTGTTTGGTTTAAATTTAATTATTGATATACTTGGATCAATAGCTATCATCTTGAAATTTGCTTTACATGTGCTGATTTCTTTATGTTCATTATTCTATCTCTTCTTATCTTTGAATTACATCTCTAGAGAACAGTTGTGTGATTTAATGCATCTCATAAAATTACTGATTTTGTCTCTTTCCTGATAATGCCAGATCCTAGAACATTGGAACTCTACCTACCTCTCATAATTCACCCTAATATTGTGATGCATGTTAATCCTGCATGTATTTTACATTTCACAACACATTACTATTATTTTCTATGGTCAATATACTTTTATAAATATTTACCAATCTCATTGATCTTCATTGCTTTCTGAATTTTCTAGTAGCTCTTTGGGATCATTTTTATTCTTCCAGAAGAACTTTCTTTAAAAATTTTATTTGTGAGCTGTACCTCTCACCATGTACCAAAATTAAATTAAAATGGATTAAAGACTTAAATATAAGACCTGAAACTATAAAACTCCTCAAAGAAAACATAGGGAAAACACTCGGATGTAGAACTAGGCAAGGACTTCATGAATAAGACCTCAAAAGCACAAGCAACAAAATAAAAAATAATGGGATTATATCAAACTAAAAAGCTTCTGCACAGCACAGAAAATAGTCAACAGGGCGAAAAGACAACCTACAGAATGGGATTATATCAAACTGAAAAGCTTCTGCACAGCAGCGAAAACAGTCAACAGAATGAAAAGACAACCTACAGAATGGGAGAAAATATTTGCAAACTATGCATCTGACAAGGGATTAACATCTAGAATATACAAGGAACTCAAACAACTTAATGGTGAAAAAACAAGTAACCTAATTATAAAATGGACAAAAGAGATGAATAGACATTTCTCAAAGGAAGATATACTAATGGCCAACAGATACATGAACTAGCAGAAAAAGAAATCAAGAAAACAAGCCCATTTACAACAGTTGCCAAAAAAATAAAATACCTAGGAATCAATTTAACCAAGGAGGTGAAAGATTTCCACAATGAGAACTACAAATCACTACTGAAAGAAATTAAAGAGGACACAAAAAGAGGGAAAGACATGCTGTGCTCTTGGATGGGAAGAATTAACATTGTGAAAAATGTCTATCCAAAGCAATCTACAGATTCAATGCAATACCCGTCAAAATACCAATGTCATTCTTCACAGAAAGAGAAAAAGCAATTCTATCATTCATATGGAACTTCAAAAGACCCTGAACAGCCAACGCAATCCTGAGGAAAAGAATAATAAAGCTAGAGGCATAACACTACCTGACTTCAAATTATATTACAAAGCCATAGTAACCAAAATAGAATGGTACTGGCATAAAAACAGACAATCAAATCAATGGAACAGAATAGAAAACCCAGGAATCAACCCACAGACTTACAGCCAGCTGATCTTTGACAAAGGCAACAAGAACATAAATTGGGGAAAAGACTGCCTATTTAGTCAAAAGACTGCTAAGAAAATTGGACTTCTATATGTAGAAGAATGAAACTGGACCTGCATCTCTCACTGTATACCAAAATCAACTCAAAATGGGTTAAGGACATAAATATAAGACCTGAAACCATAAAATTACTTAGTGGAAACACTCCAGGAAGTAGGACTGGGCAAAGACTTTATGAATAAGACCCCAAAAGCATAAGCAACAAAAGATAAAATTTAAAAATGGGCCTATATTAAGTTAAAAAGCTTCACAGCAAAGGAAACAACAGAGCAGAAAGACAACCTACAGAATGGGAGAAAATATTTGCAAACTATACATCCAACAAGGGATTAATATCCAGAATATATAAAGAACTCAAACAACTATACAGTAAGAAAAACAAAAATCCAATTGAAAAATGGGCAAAGGAGAGGAATAGACACTTTTCAAAGCAAGTCATACAAATGGCCTACTGTTATATGAAAAAACGCTCAGCCGAGCCCGTGGCGCACTGGGAGAGTGCGGCGCTGGGAGCGCGGCGGCGCTCCCGCTGCGGGTTCGGATCCTACATAGGAATGGCCGGTGCACTCACTGGCTGAGTACCGGTCACGAAAAGACAAAAAACAAAAAGCACTTAGATTTATCCACCAAAAAACGCTCAACATCACTAGTCATCAGAGAAATGCAAACCAAAACCATGTTGAGATATCATCTCACCCTAGTTAGAATGGCCATTATTAAAAAGAACAAGAACAACAAATGCTGGTGAGTTTGTGGGGAAAGGAACTCTTCTACACTGTTGGTGGGACTGTAAATTAATACAACCACTATGGAAAACAGTATGAAGATTCTTCAAACAATTATAGATTGAACTGCCATTTGATCCAGCAATCCCACTACTGGGCATATATCCAAAGGAATGGAAATCATCCTGTTGAAATACCTGCACTCCCATGTTCATCACAGCTCTATCTACAATAGCCAAAATATGACACCAACTTAAATGCCCATCGACAGACAACTGGATAAGGAAAATATGGTATATATACACAGTGGAATACTCAGCCATAAAAAAGAATGAAATTCAGCCATTCACAGCAACATGGATAAGCTTGGAGAAAGTTATGTTAGGTGAAATAAGCCAGGTGAAGAAAGAAAAATACCACATGTCCTCAGTCATATGTGGGAGCTAAAATAAAAATAAACAAATGAATAGAAAAGAAAGATACAACAATCATGATCATATGTTGAACTTTCAAAAGGTGGAACAGAAGTGTGGTTACTAGAAGTGAGAAGGGGGGTGAAAGGGCTAGTGAGATTGGTAAAGGGCTACAGAGAATAATTATGTTTTATAGTGATGAATATAATAATTGTCTTGATTTGATCATCACATATTGTACATAGGTATTGATATTCATCTCTATCCCACAAATATATATAATCAATTATGTTTTAAAAAAAATTTTATTCAGCTTAACTTTCTCTTTTTTTTTTTTTTTTGGATTGTCTGGCTACTAGTTTGTACCATTTTGTAATCTTTTCAAAGAACTAGCTTTGGTTTGATTGATACTGTCTATTGATTTCTTGTTTTCAATTTCATGGATTTCAGATGTAATTTTTCTTTTGTTAGGTTTGCTTTTGGCTTTTAGTGCTTGCCATGGCATTAATTGTTTGCCTTTCTCTAACTTTCTAGGGTAGAAGTTTAGGTTACTTATTTTAGATGTATTTCTTTTCTAGTATATACATTCAATATTATAAATTTTCCCATAACCATTGATTTTGCTGCATCCAACAAATTTTGATAAATTGTATTTTCATTTTTATTTAGTTCAAAACATTTTAAAATTTCTCTTAGACTTCTTTGACCTGTGTTTTATTTAGAAGAGTGTTATTTAATATATTGGAATTTTTCAGCTATTTTTTGTTATTCATATTTAGTTTAATTCCATTGTAGTCTGAGAACATACTTAATATGATTTCATTCTATTAAATTTGCAAAGCTGTGTTTTGAGGTCCAAAATGTGGTTTTTTTCTTGGTGAACATTCCACATGAGCTTGTAAAAGAAAAATGTATATTATGCTGCTGTTGGGTGGAGTATTGTATAAATGTCAATTAGATCAAGTTGATTGTTTTTTATTATTTGCAATTGTTCTTTGTTATTTCCCCCTCATTTTTTCCCCTCTCTGGTTTTAATTGGGCTTTTTATGTGATTCTATTTTTTAATTCTCTCTTAGTATATCAATGGGCTGTGTTTAATATTTGCTGTAGCTGTAGGTGCTAGAGGCTTCAATTTGCCTAGTATTCTTGGCGTTTTTTTTTTTTTTTCCCTGTTGTGTTTGGATTTCCCTAAGAATTCTTTCTTAAACAGATGCTGTGTCTTGCAGCTCTTTCAGCTGCAGTTCAATGTTCTTATACTATAGCCCTATTAATGTGGTGTTAAGGTAAGGGGGAGAGGAAGCTTTCTATAATCTTTTGATTAAAATCAGTCATCTAGTGGGTCTAAATCCCTGTTTCTCAGCTTTGTTTTTTTTTATTTCTGTGAGTGAGACAGGAAGGCTAGAGGGATCTGGAGTAGGCTTATTGCTCTTTCCTCAGTTCAGAAGAGGCTCTGGTATTTTTCCCTCAAAGAGTAGGTCTTTTTTTAATGAATAATGTTCTCGGTATATTTCAAAATGTGTACTTTTCCCCCTTCCCCTCCCAGAAAGAGGAGTGCATTTTTCTCAGATCTTTACTGTGAGAATCTGGCAGAGTTCCTGGAGGCAAAACATATGAAATTATGGGGCACCCAGGAATTTCTCACTTTCAAGCTAGTCTACTTTCAGCCTCCAGCAATTCATCAAAATTACCATTTAAGGGGCTGGCTGGTTAGCTCAGTTGGTTAGAGTACAGTGTTTTAACACTAAGGTCAAGGGTCCTGTACTGGCCAGCCACCAAAAAACAAACAAACAAACAAAAAACCCATAATAAGAACAACAAAAAACCAAACCTAAGCAATATTGCTGTTTTATGTGCTCCTGCTCCAGTGGCATCTGCTACAGGTAAGCAGGTCTCAGCTGTGACTCTGTATTCACTTCTCTCTTCAGATTTCAGGGTGGTGGTTTATCCTGTGACTCCAAATTTCTGATGGATCTAAGAAAAGTCATTGATTTTCAGAATGTTCAGACTTTGTCCTGTTCTAAAGGCAGAATTTACAACATAGCAGAGCTCTAGAAGTTTAATCAATTTATATTTTTAGCTCAGGTTTGCAGGCGATGCATTCTAGCAGTTTCTGTTTGTCTGAAGACCTCTTTATTTTACCTCCATAAAGCATACTGAAGAATACTTTCACTGGGCAAAAATTTCTAGGTTGGCAGCTTTTCTTTTCATTCTTTGTCTCATTCCATTGTGTTCCATTTTCAGTCTTATTATTCCTCCTTTGATAGTAATGTGTCTTTCCCCCCACTTTTGCTGCTTTTAAGATTTTCTCTTTGTCACTGCTGTCTAGCTGTTTACTGTGCCATGCCTAAGATAACCATTGTTTTTAATGTAACCTTCTAGGGATTCCTAGAGATTTTCGAAGATACTCAGCTATGACTTTTCCAAATACTGCTTCTGGTGGATTCTCTCTGTTTCTTCAGAGATCTTATTACATATTTGACAGGCCTCTCTTTGTACATTAGTTTGGGTTTCTGTTGAGCCTCAATTTACTAATCCTGTCCTTTACTATTTCTAATCTGCTGTTAAACCTATTAAAGTTCTAGTTTTAGATATCCTATTTTAAGTTCTAGAATCTGTTTATTTTTTTCATCTATATTCCAATTCTCTGGTGACACTCGATATTTTCATGTATTTTCTATAACTTTTTCTCAATTTTCCTGAACATATTGACTATAAATATTTTGAAATTTTGCCTGGGTTACATATGTTTCTTTTATTATTGCCTATCTATTTTCTCTTGGCTTTGGTCGTCTTGTCTCTTGGCATACCTTATAAATTTTATTGAATCTGATGATGTTAGCATGCCTAACAAAAATGAGAGTATTTACCCCTTTTATCCTAGGTGAATGGAGTTGGGTGCTGGTTGACATTTTAATAAGGCTCAGTCTACCTCTGGTTTGTCCTGTCACTAGAGCCTACCTGTTTAGGACTTTTCAGTGAAAGTGTGCTTGTATTCATTGGGGCCTCTCCTGCTAGTTAGTCTTTGTCCTCTTGGCACTGCAAGATGACATATAATTCTTTGCTCCTTTTAGACATTTTTGGCTTAATATTTCTGCAACTGAAGAGATTTAGAATTATGCAAATGTTAAAAGGAAACCATTTCAGTGTTTGAGACCCCATAATTTTCCACTTTTGTCTCTCCGGTCTCATGTGTTGGCTCAAAGTTCTTTCCCTGCAGAGGTTTTGCATCCTGCCAAGTTAGGATTTACAGTCTGTAGCACCAACCTCTGAAAGTCAGTAAAATGCACCATGATAAAATTGGCTTCAGATCATCAGTTCAGTAGTCCTGGTACATTCACGGGAGTCTCTTCCTCTGAAAGGTCTTTGTTTCCTCATATTGCACACAATTCAACTCTGATTTTCATTTCATTCTGCTTCTCACTTCACAGAGCTTCAAAAGTTAGCAAATGTACCATATATTGAGGCTCTACTATTCTCCATTTCTAGCACTTTAGCTGATTTGATGATCCAAAGCTCTACTATTTCCCTGGCAGGAATTGCCTCCTGGAGACACCTGCACCAGAATCGCGTCTCTTCTGCTGTGTCCTGAGGCAATGGTGGGGAAGAATCAAAAGCAGAACTCTAGTTACTCTTTCTTCCCACAATAACCCCAGGCCACTTCCCGCACTGGCTGAAGTCTGTAATTTACCCCATCACAAACACACAATTTCAAAGCAACCCCTCCACGACCTCAGAAGACTTTTACACTTTTCCTGGTAGTTTTCCGTATCTAGTTTCTCTGTGGTTGCCTTTGGAAGAGGAAGACAACTATCATGCCATTTTAGCCTCTTAATAGAAAACCAATCTAGAACTCCTCTTAAGTTAATTGCTAGTTTATTTTTGGTAATAATTTTATCAGTTTATTCATATTACTATCTACAGATAATTAAATCTCATTACCTAACATTGAAATCACTATTTTAAAACAAAAATACACATAAATTAAATATTCAAATAAATGCTAACTTAAAATTGATAATATAACAATTCCTACTTGTATCAGTGTTCTACTTCTTGATCCATGTTTTTCAAGTGCTTTCTGTCAAATCACTTGTGAGTATGTGTTGGGGGGAAGTCGTTTAATCCAGGTTCCTGGGCCTTTTTCACAATTAATGAATTTAAATTTCTGGCGCTGAGACCCAGTAATTTACATTTTTAACCTCTTCTCCTAAGATGATCCTGATTTATATTACATTTTGAGAGCCACTTCTCTGAAGTCTGATATACACATATTTCTTTTCTAAAATGTTCATTCAAATGCAAATGCAAAAATTGTTATTAACAGCATTGTCATAATCAACTTAAAATGATTAATGAACTTGACTTTAGTTTCCCTAGTTTAATTATTGGTTAATTACACCAGTTTAATTAATTGTTCATGCCAACAAGTATATGATTCCTGTTTTCATAGCTTTCATAGTCCCATCCGGAAAGCAGATCTTTCATCAATGCAAGGCATGGCCCACCTGTCACCATTTCACATTGCATTGATTTGCTAATTTGCTAATCTCTAAGTAGTGTTATATTCAATTCTGTTTTCAGCCTTTCATTTAGAAGTTTTTCAAGTCTAAACATAAGTCCTTTCCAAAGGACTTATACTTAGTAAGTTTTGCCTCATCTCCATTTGTGAAAAGGGACTTCAGTAATGCAGATGAACAAACATTTGTTATGCAAGAGGGAGTGGAAAATGTAGAATTATGTATATATATTTTAACATTCTCCCTGGAAAATCCACTCCTTAGAAGTTAGACAGATTTTTGCTTTCAACCCTTAGGACAAAAATGGTCTGATTGCTTTAACTTTCCCAGATAACTTGATTTGAACAGTCAATTGCTTCCAGGGTCCCTAAATTTATTCTTTAGGGAGGGAAAGGGCTTCTTCAGTGGTTCTATTGTGGTTTTTGATATCTCTCTCTATGGAATAGAGTTTTATAAAACCAAATGTTTCATCTATCATGGGGTATCCTGATACAATTGCATTGATTTATGTGTTTATTATTTTTCATCTTTTATTTTTATTGTAACAGTTGATTGTACATATCTATGGGGTACAGAGTTGAATATCAATACCTGTGTGTAATATGTGATGCTCAAATCAGGATAAATAGTATATACAACATTATACATTGTAATAGCTTTTTGTGTCCCTTTACCAATTCTTTCCTTACACCTCCCACCCCTCCCTCTTTCCTACCTCTGTTAACCTCAGTTCCATTCTCTCTTTTTGAAAGTGCGATGTATTATTGTGATTGTTGTATCTTCATTTTTTTATTTATTTGTTTAATTTTTAGTTCACACTGATGAGTGAGGACATGTGGTATTTCTCTTTCCGTGCCTGGCTTATTTCACTTAACATGATTTTCTCTAAATTCATCCATGTTGCTGCAAATGGGAGTATTTCATTCTCTTTTATGGCAGAGTAGTATTCCATTGTGTATATGTACCACGTTTTCCCTATCCAGTCATCCAACAATGGATATTTAGGTTGGTTCCAACCTTTGGCAGTGTAAATAGAACTGCAATAAACATGGGGGTACAACTATCCTTTCAACATGGTAATTTCTACCCCTTTGGATATATACTCAGCAGTGGAACTGCTGGATCATGCGGCAGTTCTATCTGTAGTTGTTTGGGGGACCTCCATACCATTTTCCATAGTGGCTATACCAACTTACAGTCCCACCAACAGTGTAGGAGTGTTCCCCTTTCTCCACATTCTTGCCAACCATTTGTTATTCTGTCTTTTTAATAATAGATATTGTACCTGGAATGATATGATACTCAGTGTGGTTTTGATTTGCAGTTCCTTGATGCTGAGTGATGTTGAGCATTTTTTCATGTGTCTGTTAGCCATTTGTATATCATCCTTACAGAAATGCCTATTCAGCTCCTTTGCCCATTTTTAAGTTGGGTTATTTGTTTTTTTACTATTAAATTGTTTGAGTTCCTTGTATGTTCTGGATTTTAATCCTTTGATGGGTACATAGTTTACAAGTATTTTCTCCCATCCTGTAGGTTGTCTTTTCACTCTGTTGTTTCTTTTGCTGTACAGAAGCTTTGTGGTTTGATATAATTCCATTTGTTTATTTTTCCTTTTGTTGCCTGTGCTTTGGGGGTCATATTCGTAAAGAGTTTTCCCATTCCTACTTCCTGAAGTGTTTCCCCTATGTCTTCATTAAGGAGTTTTATAGTTTCAGGTCATATATTTAAGTTTTTAATCCATTTTAAGTTGATTTCGGAATATGGCATGAGGTCTAGTTTCATTCTTCTGCATAAGGATGTCTAGTTTTCCCAGAACCATTTATTGAAGAGGCAATGTATGTTGTTAGTACCTTTGCTGAAGATCAGTTGGCTATAAGTATGTGAGTTTGTTTCTGGGATCTCTGTTCTATTCCATTGGTGAGTGTTTGTTTTTATGCCAATACTGTGCTGTTTTTGATACTATAGCTTTGTAATATAGTTTAAAGTCAGGTAGCATATGCCTCTGGCTTTATTTATTAATTTGTTTATTTAGCTCAGGATTGCTTTGGCTATTTGGGGTCTTTTTTTTGCTCCATATGAATGTTAGGATTATTTTTTCTATTTCTGTGATGAATGTCATTGGTATTTTAATAGGGATTGAATTGAATTTCTAGATTGCTTTGGGTAGTATGGACATTTTCACAATGTTAATTCTTCCAATCCAGTGCATGAACTATCCATCTTTTTGTGTCTCTCATTTCTTTTAACAATGATTTATATTTATCATTGTAGAGGTCGTTCACCTCCTTGGATAAATTTATTTCTAGGTATTTTAATTTTTTTGGTGACTACCATAAATGGGCTAGTTTTCTTGATTTCTTTGTCTGATTTCTAGTTCATTGTTGTAGCATTAAAACACTACTGATTTTTGTGTGTTGATTTTGTATCCTGCAACTTTACTGAAATTGTGTATCAACTCTAGGAGTTTTTTGTAGAGTCTTTAGGCTTTTCTATACATAGGATCATGTCATCTGTAAACAGGTATAATTTGACAATGTCTTTTCCAATCTGGATGCCCTTTATTTCTTTCTCTTGCCTGATTGCTCTGAGTAGTACTTCCAATATTATGTTAAATAGGAGTGGTGAGAGCAGGCATCCTTGTCTTCTTCCCATTCTTAAGGGAAAAGCTGATATTGGCAGTGCATTTGTCACATACAACTTTTATCGTTATTGAGATTTTTTTTTTCCTATATCTAGTTGGCTGAGAGTCTTTATCATGAAGGGATGTTGAATTTTGTAAAATGCTTTTTCTGCATCTATTAAGATAATCATATTGTTTTTTTCTTTGATTTTCTTGATGTGGTGTATCACATTTATTGACTTGCATATATTGAAACATTCTTGCATTCCCGGAATGAATCCCACTTGACTGTGGTATGTAGGGACTTTGGGTTTTTTTTTTCGTTATTGTTGTTGTTTGTTTTTGATGTGTTGCTGTATTCTATTTGCTAATATTTTATTGAGGATTTTTGTGCCTATGTTCATCAAAGATATTCACTTACAGTTTTCATTTTTGTTGTTGTATCTTTGTCTGGTTTTGGTAACAGTGTGATGCTGGCCTCATAGAATGAGTTTGGGAGAATGGCCTCTGTTTCAATTTTTGAAGAAAACTGATATTAATTACTCTTTGAGTAATTCTACTAAGGTTTGGTAGAATTCATCAGTAAAGCCATCCAGTCCTGGATTTTTGTTTGTTGGGAGACTGCTGATTATTGCTTCAATATCATTGCTTGTTATTGGTCTGTTCATGTATTTTATTCCTCCTTGGTTCAGTCTTGGTTGTTTGTATATGTCCAGAAATTTATTCATTTCCTCCAGGTTTTCAAATTTGTAAGTGTATAGTTGTTTACAGTACTTTCTAATGATTCTTTGTATTTCTGTGGTATCACTTGTAATGTCTCCTTTTCCATTTCTAATTTTTGTTACTTGTTTCTTCTTTTTTTCGTTAGCTTAGTTAATGGTTTCTCTAGTTTGTTTATTTTCTCATAAAACCAACTTTTTGTTTCATTGATCTTTTGTATCACTTTTTGGGTTTCTATTTCATTTAGTTCTGCTTTAATCTTAATTATTTCTTTCTGTCTACTAATTATGGGATTGGATTGTTCTTGATTCTCTAGTTCTTTGAAGGTGTAGTGTTTGGTTGTTTATTTGAAATCTTTCTAGTCTTTTGATGTAAGCATTTATTAGAATAAACTTCCCTCTTAGTGCTGCTTTTGCAGCATCCTACAGGTTTTGGTATGATGTGTCTTTATTTTCAGTTTTGAGAATTTTTTTGATTTCCTGTTTAATTTCTTCTTGGACCCATAGATTGTTCAGGAGCATGTTGCTTAGTTTCCATGTGTTTGTATAGTTTCCAGAGTTTCAGTTGTTATTGATTTCTGGTTTTAATCCATTGTGGTCTGAAAAGATACTTGAAATGATTTCAACTTTTTAAAATTTATTGAGGCTTGATTTGTGACCTAACATGTGGTATATCCTGGAGAATGTTCTATGTGCAGATAAGAGTGTATATTCTGTGGTAGTTGGATGAAATGTTTTGTAGACATCTGCCAGGTCCAATTGGTCTAAAGTGTGGTTTAAATCCTGTGTTTCTCTGTTGATTTGTTGCCTAGAGATCTGTCTGATGTTGAGAGAGGGGTGTTAATGTCCCCAACTATTAACTGTATTTGGTCTATCTCTCCCTTTAGGTCTAATAGTGTTTGCTTTATGTATCTGGGTGCTCTGATGTTGGGTGCTTATATATTTGTGATTGTTCTGCCTTCTTGCTGGATAGATCCCTTCATCATTTTATAGTAGCCTTCCTTGTATCTTTTTATAATTTTTGTTTTAAAGTCTCTTTTATTCAATATAAGAATAGCTACTCCTGCTTATCTTTGATTTTCATTTGCATGGTGTATCTTTTTCTATGTCTTCACTCTTAGTCTCTGTGTGTGTCTTTTTACAGGTGAGGTGAGTCTCTTGTAGACAGCAGATAGTTGGGTCTAGCTTTTTAATCCAATCAGCCAGTCTTTATCTTTTGAGTGGGGAGTTTAGTTCATTTACTTTTAGGGTTGTTACTAAAAGATATTGTCTTATTTTTGGCATTTTATTTCAAAGACAAAGAGAGAATCTTAAAAACAGCAAGAGAAAAGAGTCAAGTCACCTATAAGGGAGTCCTTATCAGACTAACAGCAGACTTCTCAACAGAAACTCTGCAGGCCAGAAAAGAATGGGATCATATATTCAAAATACTAAAAGAAAAAAACAAAAAACAAAACTTCTAGCCAAGAATATTCTATCCAGCAAGGCCATGCTTCAGAAATAAACCAGAAATAGTGTATTTTCCAGACAAACACAAACTAAGACAGTTCACCACCACATGACCAGCCATACAAGAAATCCTCAAGGGAGTCCTGCACCTGGAATCCAAAAAGTGATAATCACTACCATGAATACACAAAAAAGAGCAAAACCACCGGTAAAACAAAAATGTAAAGGACAAAGGGAAAGAAAATATATCTTACTACCTCCAAAAATCAACAAATGCCAAAGACAAACAATAAAATGGAAAAAAACAAAAGATATTTAAAACATCCCAATGAAAATCAATAAAATGCTTATCTATTTAAAATCTTCATATCAGGTCTGTTTTGCTCTTGTTTGTACAACTAGCTGGGACCATAGCAGGGACTCAGTAAATATATTTTGAGTTGCTGAGTTCTGATTTAGAATCTTTGGGGCATTTCACTGTTATTATTATATGGTATATGTTGGCAAGAGATATTCCCCTTGAAATATTTTCCTGCTGAATTTTAAGTATGGGACAAGTGTTATCCTAACTTGAAAACTTGTGTGCAAAACAAACCACTGATTAATTTTCTTTTCTTCTTTTTAATTTCCATAATTTTGCCTGTGAGTGTGTATCCTACTAGGTTGGTGGGAAATTTTCACCTTATCTCGCTGCCATTTTTATTAGGTCAGGAACCAAAGTATGAACTCAGCATAGCACTGGGAACTTAAGAACATAGTTGGAGAAGAAAAATTTTGAATTTATAAATGATTGCTGACATACAAATGAAATATATCTCTCCAAAAAGTTCACTGAAGTATAACTTCACATATCTGGGAAAGACATCTGGTTTCAAGATGGCAGACTAAGTATATGAGGGATACTGAGAACAGAATAAATCTAGATGCTATTAATAAATCTGATCATGCATGTGTATGAAAAGTTTAAAGAAAATCATTATTCTAGAAAAAACTAAAATTTCTATATGTATACAAAAGTAATCAGAACAAAGAAAACGTAATCATGTAAATAATAGAAATATCTATAAAGAAAAAGAAAAATAGAGTACCATAAATATGAAACACCAAATAAGACAGAAATAAGTTCAAAGAGGTGAACAATAACAATGAATTGAGTTCAGTTAAAATATCTCAGCTCTTAGTATTTAAAGATCTAGATATATTTTATTTGCCAGACACTTGCCTAAAACAAAGTGACACAGGATTATGAAAACTAAAGAAATTTAAAAAAAAAGATTTTAGCAAATGCTAACAAAAAGAAAATAGTTAAACTCTATTAACAACAGTTAGAGTTCAAGGCACAAAGTATTAAAAGGATTGAAGAAAAGTATTTGTTTTTGATTAAATAGACACTCCTCAAAATAATGTAATGGTTATAATCCTCATAAAATAACTAAACTGATAAAATTTCATTTAAAAATAACAAATCCTGCCATATTGAGAGATTCTGAAATATCTATCTCAGATTAATGAATATAAGGTAAGTAAAACTCTAGAAGTCTGAGATATAAATAATGAGTTTGACCAATTTGATATACATAGAATTATTTGCACAGAAATTAGATGCAACTATTTTTTTAAATATTTAAGAATTTTAAAAGACAAAAGTAACTGTGTAATAGGATCCTAATAAGCCTGAACAAATTTCACAAAATGAGAATCTATATATTGTCTTGACCAAAATGCAGTAAATATAAAAGCAGATAACAAAATAAAAACCAAATATCTTGCCCAATAACAATGCTGTTTGATGAATCTAGAAAAAAAAAAGTCATGGGTCAAAGAGAACATCAAAATGGAAGTTGTTAATATTTAGAAATAAATGACAGCTAAATGCCAATATATAAACACTTGTGGGATATTGCAGGTCAGAGAGAAAGTAGAATTTAAATGTATTTGTTAGAAAACAAAAGATAATAAGTAATCTGAGACTTTTCTTCTGATTAGCATGTAATTGGTTGTGATACAATTTTGCTCCCGTGGTAACACCAACAGCAATAGCCATTCATAGGTGAAAACCAACCTCTTCATGGGTGAATATAGAGCTCAGGCAGGTTCCATAGCTGGAGATGAGCACTTGGTCTGAATTCAGGCAGAGAGGGAGAATTAACTTGCTTCAGATGGAGAGACTGCAGATATGAGAATTCAACTGGTTTGGGGACATAGCAAGACCTGGATGAGCCCTAACCCCCCAAATAAATTGATCAATCCTACAATTCTTTTACATGACACACCCACCCATACCCAAAATTCTGAAAAGAAAACAGGAGTAGAAAAGGTGCTCAAAGTAAAGTACAACTGCTTTGTCCTGTGCATCCATGTAGCAATTAGCTTCTAAGGCCCTGACCAAGTTGAACTCAAAGGTAAACTAAATGACCTGTGTTGGGCTGGGTCACAGACCCTTCAAACCTGTTCTGGGCAGACTGAGTCACAGACCACTCATATGCAGGCTGGGTCACAGACCCATATGCATGTTGTGAGTTAAGTAGTTGGGAAAAGATCCTGGGAGCCATTGGCAAGGTTGACGTGCTTTATTCAGACACGAGCTCAGCCCCCAGCTGATCAGAGCCATTGTCTTTTATACTAGAGTCAGATAACCAAGGAACACCTGGGCTCAAGTCAGATAGCCAAGGAACACCTGGACGCACATGCACAGTTAATATATTTACATCAGACAGGCTGAGCCATGCTCAGCTGGACATGAGGTGAGGGAGCCTGACCAGTCTGTCTCCATTTTCCTCACAACCTGAAAATACAGCTACCCTGTCCTGGTTCCGATGGTAACTACATTGGAAAGGCAGTTGTATGAGAGGTTGGGTGTTGAGAACATAACTAGAAAAAACAATCTAATTAAATCTAAAGAAAAACATCAGCTTAATTTGACTCTAAGAGAAATCTGAATAATCTTTCCTGTTACAAAGGAAAGGACTTGCAACCTCTAAGGGAAAAAAAAAAAAAAGCTTACACCTCCATATCAATTGTTGTATACACAATGTCTGAAATATAAAAATTTGTGAGATGTGCAAAGATACATACAAAGGTACTTCAAAAGCTTCATGGAAGGATTTGTATTATCTTTCAATTCTATTTTTCCATGAACTTTTTGAAATACTCTCGTATTTTCCTTTAGTTTTCCAGATAAGGTTTCCTTTTGTTCTTTGAGAATGTTTAAAATGGCCCATTTTAGGTCTTTGTCTAGTAAGTCCAATGTCAGGGTATCCTCAGGGGAAGTTTCTATCAATTGCTTTTCTTCCCTGAGTATGGGCCCTACTTTTTTGTTCCTTTATACATACTTTTTTTGAAAACTGGACATTTAAAGTAGGTTTGTTGTTGTTACTATTTGCTGTTATTGTTTTGGTTGTTGCTGCTTGCTTGTTAAATTCTTTTAAATCTGTATTTTTTATTCATGTTTGGCCACTGAAATCTCAGTTTAATGGTTAATGATTGACAGATTTTTTTTTAAATGCCTGAAGCAACAGGTGTTCCAAATTTTGCCAAAGGTCTCTGTGTAATTTGAGGGGCATTACTTCAGTTTTCAGGCAGGCAGCTTACAAGTCCACCTTGACCTTTACTTCCTGTTTGTGCAGAACTTCAATTTCATACAGAGGGGAGAGCTTAGGGCCATCTCAGGTCTTTCATGGCCATGCTCACAACCCTACCTGTAGGAATATGTCAGAGCTTTTTATTCACTTATGCATACATCTCATTCCTAAGCTTTTCCTTTTAAGGTTTTGGATCTGTTTGTTGTGTATCCTAATCGTTATTGCCACCTCAGACGACTGCAATATTAAACAATTGTGGCTGATTGTTTTTGACAAACAATATCAGGGAAAAGTCTGTTTACACTGGGCCAGCTCTGTGTCAAGTCAAGTAAAGACTTTATTGCTCAGTGGATTGCTCAGGAAGCTGCCAGACAGGTCAAATAATGACAGCTTTTTGGTAATTAGGCTTTTGAGGAGATCCAACCCTGTTCTTTCACTTCTGCAGGCTACTAGGTTGTGAGTTTTCACCATGATTTTGGAGCTATTGCTTTTCAAGGCTACCATGGGGCTGATGCAGGGGTCATGAGGCTAGGAAACTCAAAACAGTACAAAGTTCACTGTTCTTACTAAGATTTAGCCAATTTTCTTGAATAAACACTCTCCAGGGTGTTGAATACCTTTGGTTAATTTCCAGAGTTATTAAAAAGTAGGTTTCTGGCCAGCTGCCAAAAAAAGGGGCGGTGGATTTTGACAATCTTTGCCAGTGTTAACACTGCTTTTATGGAGTAGAGGAATGTTGAAGGTCCTTACTAAAACATTCCTGCTGACATCTAGCAAGGGGTTCTTAGATTTGATTTGACACCAAAAAGCATAATCCAGAAAATGAAAACCTGATAAATTAGACCTCATCAAAATTAATCCTTTCTCAATGGAAGACTCTGTTAAGAGAATAACAAAACAAGTCAAACAGTGAGGAAAATATTTGTACATCACATATCTATAAAAGGACCTGTATCTAGAATATGTAAAGTACTCTCAAACTTCAACATCAAAAAACAACCAAATAAGAAAGTGGGCAAAAAACTTGAACTGCTACTTCACCAAAGAGGATATGCAGATGGAAAAAAAACAAATGAAAATATCTTCAACATCATTTAACCACTAGATAAATGAAAATAAAAGCTGCAATGGGATGTCACTACACAACTATCAGAATATCCAAATAAAAAATAGCGATAATACCAAATGTTGGTGAGGACATGGAAAACCAGATCATACATTGCTTGTAGAAATATAAAATGTTACAGGCACTCTAGAAAATAGTTTACTAGGTCTCTTTAAAATTAAAATGTGAACTTACCATACAACCCAGCAATTGCACCCTTGTGCCAATATGCCAGAGAAATAACTTATTTTTCCACACAATCTTATACATAAATTTTCATAGCAGCTTTCTTATAGTAGCTAAAAACTAGAAAATATCCAAATGGCTTTCCGTGGGTGAATAATTAATGAAACATGGTAGATCCATGCCATGGATTACTACTCAGGAATAAAAAGGAACTAACTATTGAAACATGCAATAACTTGCATGAATCTGAAGGAAATTATGCTGAGTGAAAAAGCCAACCCCAAAAGGATATATATAGCATGATTCCATTCATATAATATTTATGAAATAACATAATCACAGAGACAGAGAACAGCTTAATGATTGCTGGGCAATAGAGTAGAGAGGCTGGAGTCAGTGTGGCTATAAAGAAGAAGGAAGGAGTCTTGTGGTGATGGTATGATTAAAGTATCTTGATTGTGGTGGTTACCTAAAGTTACACATGTGATAGAATTGCATAGAGCCATACCCCTCTTCTCCCACACCCAACACACAGATAAGGGCATACATAACTGGTGGAATCTGAATCAAGCAATATGTTAAAAGAACAATGTATTATGACTGCATTATAATCATTAGTTACCTACTAAATATTCATCTCTCTTCTCTAGTAACAAAACCCTGATTTTAATCTAGTCACTTAAAAATTATATTCCTCTCAATGTCTTGGAGGTTGGGTGGCTAATGAAATGCCAGAAGAAATTGTGGGTTGTGATTTGTGGGAAAACTTGTTTCTCTACTATCTTTTTTTCTTCTTCATTTTTTCTGCCTCTGATGAGGACATGATGTTAAGATCTCGGGTGGTAATTTTGGGAATGTGAGGAAAAACCAGGAGAAAACAGACCTTTTCTTTTACATCCTCAAATTGCTGAATTGGTGCCAGCAACTGCTTTATTTTAGACTTCTGATTATTTCAGAAATATAAACTTTTGAGTGTTTAATCCACTATAGTTGGGTCTCTATCACTGTAGCTGAATGCAATTCCTAAATGAAGCACTAACAAAGAAGGTATATCCATGTATTGCAAAGAGGGATCTAGGTAAGAAATTCTATCAAAGTAATTATCTTTGTTAATACACTAAAGAAAAAAATATGATTATTTTAATGGATTCTGATAAAGAATATTATAAATTCTAACATTCATCTGTGACAACAACTAAGCAATGAGAAATAGAAAAACCCTTTCTTAATCCATTACAAAATCACTTGCAAACATCATATTTAACAAGAAAATATTAGAAACATGGCCAGTAATGTCAGAAATAAATACAGAATATCTATTATCATTGCTATTATTGGGCAATATGCTAGTGATTCCTGCTGAACAGGAAGAGAAAAATAAATCACTCAAAGTTTGGAAAGAGATTACCTGATTAGCTGATGGTCTTCCTAGGACATTTAAGAGAGTAAATTAATAAACAATGGGACTAATAAAAGACCTAATCAAGTTGGCTGGATAAATTTCTCCATACAAAAATCAACATTTCCTATTCTTCATCAATAAGAAATTTCAAAATTAAAATATAAAAGAAGAACCTGTTTGCAATAGTAACAGAAATATAAAACATCAGGTTAAAAACAGACTAAAAAATGCAAAATGTTTATGTAGAAAGTAATAAAACTTCATTCAATGATATAAATAGATCTAAATAGAGACCTATGTTATGTTAATAAAAGGCAATATTCAATGTTACGAAAATAATCAGTCCTTTCCAAACTAGTCTAATCAAAGATATGTATATAAAACAAAAATGAGATTATTTTTGTCACTCTGTAAAAGTGACAAAGAAAAAATCTGGCATTAAAAAGTATCAGTAAAAATGTAGAGAACAGGCCCTTCCTAAGCTATTTTTAGTGTATGAATGCATTAATTTACTCACTTTAGGGAGAAATTTGGAAGTATAATTAAAAATAAATTTTCTGAGCTTGTGACCTTGTATTTCTACTACTAGATATCTATGCCTGAGGGCAAAAGAATGTTTACTTTAGCATTATTTGGATTATCAAAACATTGAAAACAAACAATGTTTTTCAAAAAGAAGTTTAAATCAAACATGGAATACACATATTATGTAATACAGTCTGTGAATTAAAATACACCATCCATAGGCATCAACACAGATAACTCTAAAGATCACATATGGCACAATATGTATAATGTAATACTATCTAAATAAAAGCAAACATGAAATAATTTAAAACAACACACATGCACACTAAGAGTAAAAAATAACTTGGAAATATGCACAAAAAAACATAGTAGTAATTATCTCAGGGGAATGGGAGAGGATATTAGAATTGTGGAGGGAGGTCAAGAGGGATTTTAGACTTAGGGCTAACATTTTTGAAAAAATGTAAAAGGAAATTAGAATTATGTATAAGTTATCCAGTTAAAAATGAATTTAAAGGGTCTGGTGAGTATATATGTAAACGGATTTTGATGGTGCTCAACTGAAGAATAAAGTAATATATGAATCATGCTGAATTAATATAGGCATACTTATCAGAGATTCTGTATCCAGTACATTGGGGGACATCTGTAGACGTGAATCACCAAATAATATCATGAGTGTTATGACAGAGTTGACAATAGAGAAGAGGAAGTTGCTGATTTTCTCTTAGGAAATAGGAGGAGATGAATTTAAGTTTTGAATTTTGAAGGGAAAATAGGAATTTACAAGTGAGATATGCCATAGCAAGCACAATGACTGCAGGCAGGGGAGCAGCCTGTCCAAAGGACATGCATCCCAAAAGAATAGAGCAATTAAAGGCTTGCACATGATGTGGAGGAAGGGCCACAGGGGCTGTGAAGTGAACAAGAGCTGCAGATAAAAATCTGGATTATGGGGCCTTTATGGAGTACAAACGCGTATGTTGTTTTCCTGATCTCTAAGCCTTTCCCAAAATTCTCAGTTGTCCTACCTATTCTTAAATTTCTAGCTCAAATCCCATGATGCCTCCTCAACTACACTGCATTATTTTGAACTTCCTTTTTCCGAATGTTTTTAGCATGTACAGTCTGTATTTATCATTTTGAAAGTTAAGCATCTTCATTCTAGCAGGTTCTTATATTGTTTTTGGTGTCTTAATTATCCAAAAGGAAAAAGAAAACACACAGGCACACACACAATAATTACATTGGGTATCCTAAAATAACTAAAAAAGGTGTTAGGAACATAATGGTATTTTCTAAATTGAATTGAGAGGAGAAAAAGTAGTATTTTCCAGGCACTTCAACAAAAATTAACCATTAATATAGGCAACAGTGTTCTATAGAGTAAGGGCACCAGGAGTAATTTATTTTGGTCTCTATTTTGTTCACTACTTAGCTCTGGTTCCTGGAAAGGTCATTTGGCTTCTTTGTGACTTTCATGATCTATAAAGTAGGGATGATAATAACACATTAACATTTGTTGGATGCTTGCTGGGTATGTTAGGAACATTGCTAATTTTTAACACATGTAATAGGTGCAAATTCAAACCATGACACATAAAATAATCCTTAGATATTTTTTGTTTTCTAAATCAAATCAAATCAAATATGGCTTAATTCCCACCTGCCAGAGTTTATGAAAAAATATTCTCAATCGTCTCCCTGCCCCAACCCTTGGGATTGATATGAGGTTTACACAATCTAGAGAAGTTGAACTTGACTTTGTCTGTGTGGGAATCATGTTATATGCTCATTGTTCATTTTTAGAGGCCCATTCAAGGAAGGCCACTAAGTAGCTCCTAATATTTTTCCCCTCCATTCTTTCCATGCTAAATTTGGTATCTAGCACATTGCTTTAAGCCACTAGTTCTCATCAGGTGTATGGGGGATTTGGTCCCCCAAGAGCCATTTGACAATGATGGAGACATTTTTGATTGTCACAACTTGGAGGGGAGGTGGTAATATAATCTAGCAGGCAAAGGCTACAATGCACAGGGCAGCTCTCACAACAAAGAATTAACAGGGTCAATACTCTCAATACCATGGATACTTCAGAAAGACCCATGGAAATTTTGCTGTTTACTGAGAACTGAAGAGTGTGACTGGAACTCAACTGATCACAGAACCTGCTACTACTCCACCATCTTCAGATGCGGGACTCTCACTATCCCTTCCTTCTTTTTTAAAAATGCACCAGGTTTCCTCTGTTGCACTCTCTTTTTCACCTCTCTTCCCCTGGGTGACGGAGATGCAAAAAGCCCATTACTCAAAGCCCATTTTCTTCTGAGCAGTGAGAAACCCTGAAGGGGTTAATTTCTGGGAACCCTCAAGAGAGAGGCATTCCTCCTCAGGAAATTAACACTGGACTGGGGTTCTTTCTCAGTATTGATTTTCCAGGCCAGAAAGTTACAGAAAAGGAACATAGGTGGAGTTATGACTAAGTATACTTTAACAATAGAGGCTGGTAACATCAGTGAAAAAATAAATTGACATTTCATAATGCAATTTGCAAAAGGTTAAGTCAATCCACCAACAAAAGCTTGTACTTAGCAAATACTTTCTTTTCCTACAGCAGTTTCCTCAGTATTTTTGCACAACAATAAAGCAACTTTCTTAAAATATCAATCAGTAGGTTAACCTGCTCCGGGCCAACCCTGTGGCTCACTCGGGAGAGTGCGGCGCTGGGAGCGCAGCAGCGCTCCCGCAGCGGGTTCGGATCCTATATAGGGATGGCCGGTTCGCTCACTGGCTGAGCACAGTCACAAAAAAAAAAGGACAAAAAAAAAAAAAAAAAAAAAACCTGCTCCAAGGACGTCTGTCCTTGAGCCAACAATTTTGCTGTGTTACAATTCTTTATCTACAACAGACTTTAGCCTGGGGAAAGTTTCCTGTCTTTTGAAAGCTTAACATTTCTATATGTAATTTTTAAAAGTTAGGTTATACCTGAAAATACAGGGCTTTGGAAACTAGGCCCTGTGAAATACATTTGCTTTATAAATGTTAGTATACTCTACATTCCTCCTTCCACCCAACCCTGCCAAAGGTGTAGCTTTCTTTTAAAGAAAGACCAGTTTGGTTCTTTCAAAGGAAGACTAGTTTGTGGTTTTCTCAGGATGGATCTTGAAACCCAAGGAAGGAAATTAATTACTTCTGGAGCAAAGAAGCTCAGAAAACATTAGACTGGCTGTCCATCCTACCATAGGAAAAACAAGACAGAAATTAATATCTCATTAAATGACCCTGTAACATTTTCCAAAATAGAAAACTGACCCTTGGGAGAGGTAAAGCCACTTATCTAATGGCTTATCTTATCTAAAGCCACTTATCTTATAGCTAAAGCCATAATTAAAACCTAAGCCAAGAGGTCCGATGTTATCTTTTCTTTGATAAAGATCATAGTTGACTATGAAGTTGATAGACACCTTAAGTCACTTTCAAAGTCACCTCATTTAGGCAAACTTAAAACAGATGGAAGATAATGCATGTTCCCTTATAGCACACGTTTTATTTTAAAATATTTCAGTGAAATATAATATACACACTAAAAATACGCATATCATAGGTGCATAGTTTGATGAGTTGTTGCAAACTGAACCTACCTATGTAAATAGTAAGTGGATAAATAGAACATTGCCAGAAGCCCCTTTGAGCTCCCTTCTAGTCATGAACTTCCTTCTCGCCCAATATAATATGATTTTTCATATTTGATTCTCTGCAGGTGCCTCTCAGTAGTCCATTCTAATACCAATAATATCAAATTCTATTTTCTCTATTTTTCATCTCTCTTTTTTCTTCATCCCGTCTTCTCACCTCCCCTTTCCCTCCCTCCTTCCCTCCTTCCCTCCTGTCTTCCCTCCCTCCCTCCCTCCCTCCCTCCCTCCCTTCCTTCCTTCCTTCCTTCCTTCCTTCCTCCCTTCCTTCCTTCCTCCCTTCCTTCCTTCCTCCCTTCCTCCCTCCCTTCCTCCCTCCTTCCCTCCTTCCTTCCCTCCTTCCTTCCTTCCTTCCTTCCTTCCTTCCTTCCTTCCTTCCTTCTTCTTGGCCATGATGAGTTCACTAAATATTGTCCTTTATTACCTTTAACAAGTTAGGGCAAACATAGAGAATAGGTACTGAAGTAGAATTATTACAGCAGAGGGAAGACTCTACAAAGTTGTGCCACCATCACAGTAGTGCTAGTTGTTCATCTAAATCCACTACTACTTAGCACCTGGGTCCTATGGAAGTTGGCATTGTGAATATGACTTTTAGAATAAAATACTATATGACTGGAAGAAAACAACATAGACTGCCAAAAACAGTAAACAGAGGGGGCCGGTCCGGCCCCGTGGCTCACTTGGGAAAGTGCGGCGCTGATAGCACCGAGGCCGTGGGTTCGGATCCTATATAGGGATGGCCGGTGCCCTCACTGGCTGAGCGTGGTACGGAACACACCGTGCCAAGGGTTGCGATCTCCTTACCGGTCAAAAAACAAAAAACAAAACAAAACAAACAAAACAGTAAACAGAGGAATGGCAGCCAGCATTAAAAAACAAAAACAAAAATAAAACCTCAAAACCTATCCCTCCTGGCTTCTTTTTTTGTATGCTCCTTCTAAGTGCATTTAACAGTGAAAATCAATAATTTATCACTTTCAAATATTCCATAGGCCAATTTCCCCCTCATATAGTAAAGCTTGGTAAATTTTAACCAATTAACATAATATTTTTATTACAGATTATATGAGCCTCTTTTTTCTAACAGTGAGACTGAGGAATGGAAGAAGTAGGAGCAACACCTGTTTTATGAATTAATTATAATGCAACAGAGCTTTATGCGAGGCAGCTGTTACGTTTCACAGGGTGAATACAATGAGTGGGAGATCCAAACCTGGGGAATAATGAACCATGTGAAATTGGAGTTTTTCCCGTTTTTTTTTTTTTAAATGCAATTTTATTTCTAAGTAAATTCAGTTCTTCAAACTAAGTGAAAAGCCCTGCCAAACACAGGCCTTGCTGACTCTGCTGTAAGGAATTGAATAAGAGCACATCTGTAATTAGCACAATAACTGCTTCAGTACAAATGGTTACTACTACAGTATTTGAAAACAGTTTCAAATAGATTAAACATTCCTGGGATCATCACCTGTCAATTTGCTTAGCATATCTCTTCCTAACAGAGAATGTAAAACCCAAATTTTAGTCAATTTTTTCTATATTTGGATTAGTGAAATTCTATTAAATAAGATGGTTCTATAAAAAGCTAGGGAAATTACTACAGTTACTAAGGCCATGACAAACCATACCAACAAATAAACTGTTTTTCAGTGGATTTAGTTTCTAACTTCATCTGAATGTGGCACAATCTACTTAATGAATCATGTTGTGATTGAATGGATCATTAAGACAGCCCCAAACTGCCCCAATATGGATCTTAGGTCTTTTTTCATTGCAATGTAGGGTAAAGTCAGGTTTTTTTTTTTTTTTTTTTTTTTGCAAAACTTTAAAATATCTGTATTCTTGGACATATGGTGCCAAATATGTCTATAAAACAGAAATCATCCTACTTTACAATTATTTATTAATCTTCATTGAATTTCTAGTTTTTTGTTGCTCTGACTGGTATTTTGACTAGCCACTCAACTACTGGCTTCATATAGGATAAAACTCAACAGGTATTCCTGTTATTTTTAGAATAAACAACACTTTTTTCATAGTATATAGGTAGCTCAGCACATAACCACCTATTTTTTATAAGTAATAAGAATTTTACATAAACAATTATATAATTTCTTTAAAAAATTTTTGTTTCTCAGATTGTAATGCATGAATATTTCAAAGACGAAAACAATGCATACATATTTAAGGTGATACGATTCGAATTCAGGTTTCCAAAGAGTTATACGATGGTCTCTTAAACAGTTTTTCTGAGGCAAAAATTGAGATTACATATACAAAAGTATTTTGAGAGAGTTTAAAATTAATGCTAATGCTCCATATTTATCATATAGCTTTGGCTGCCCTTCCAGCTCAGACTACAATATAACAAGCACAGTATTATCTGTCTTTACCACCTTGCAGCTGGAACTGATCTTTTCAGTTAACTAGACCCTGAGCAAATGGGACTAATATGCAAATGCTGGGTCTAGATATGGCCATCAGGAAAGTTCCTGAGCCTGTAGCCTGGCCTGAGTGGGGGAAGGGACGAAGAGACTCCTGGATGTGAGTCTCTGGGTAGTGAGAGACAGTACTTGGAACATTCCAGTTTAATGTATTTCATAGTTTATGCCTAAGGATGATCCACAGGAGATGGTTTCCCCATGGTGCACTGTATGAATGCATTGAGCAGCACCTAAGAAAATATCTCATTTACTAATTACTCATAGAATGGGTTTTTGATAAATATTTGAATGAAGAATGAAGAAAACAAGTGTGTATAACTCATACACTTCGGGACTTTTATCAATAAAATATTTTGAAAAATGTCATCTCTGTTTTGTCCTTTCCCTTCCATGTTAGCTACTGGAAATAATTTATTCTCGGTAGCTAAATTCCATTTTAGCCACTGGAAATACATTTGTTTTATGTGAATGACATGTTACCTAAACATGCTTTAAATTAGAGTGAATTAGTTGAGCATATATTCTAATTATTGATTCCTCTTCATTTTCCAAATAGTATTGCGTTAACTGAAATTCATAGCAGCGTGTGTGTGTATGTGTATGAATTCTAACTTTCCAATCCCTGCTTTCATTCTATTAACAAATGTGACCACTGCTTGCATTAAATGGGAATAACTCTTACATTTCTAGCAGTTATACTATTGATCATAAGAAGAAAAATCTGAAGTAGTTTTATCACTTTTTTTGGCATTTTTATACAAAAATAGAAGCTCTTTTTTTAAAATAATAACCTCATTTTGTGCTTCATGAATATTTTCCTCATAATCTTTATCAAACACATTTCCATGTTAAAATTCAGTTTAGTTATTTTACTTACATCCCATTGTCTTTATAAGACTTATTTCTTGAAAATGCATTTAGCTCAGGAAAGTTAATGAAAGACTGCATTACAGGCATTTGCAGAAGCATCTGTAAATCATGAGATATGACGAAAATATGTTTTACAAATACATATTGATGTTTAATTTAATGAAATGGTAAGATACCTTAAATCAGATACCTATGTATTATGAATAATTAATACTGTTACTCCATTAAAAACAGAAGTTTAACACAAATAATTTCTAGTCGGGATTGCCAGTGAATATGCCATGACCATTTTTGTTGAACTTTAAGCTTTTTTCTACCTGGCTATAGGAAGGAATAAATCTTTTATATGGAAATTAACCCCAGACTGTGAATCTGCCCATTGCTTTTATACTCCTTTACATCTCTTAAAATAGGCTGTCATCAAACAGCCAAGCATTGACTTAGCTGGAACACAGTGTAACAGCATCCTCCCCTGTAGCATCCTGTAGGATTTGTCATTGCTGAAATCAAGCAGATGGTGGCACTCTCCGCCACTAAACTCTCCAAAATGATCAATCTGGCTTATATCAGAGGCATGTTTGTGAGTGGGAATGGATAGAAAAAGTGAATTACATGAAGGGCTGTTCCTTTTCAGGGTTTCACTCGAGCTACAGTAAAATAGTGGTTTGTTATTTCCGAACCCTTTATTCTGAATCTCTGCTGTGGGGTCCTTTTAAAATTCCTAAGTAATACATATTCTTCTTGATTGTGGAACTTCTTAAATTGGACAGCTTTTGTGTTCACTCGGTTATTTTCTCCATTTTTCTTTTTTTATGTCAGCAAATCACATCTCTACTAAGAACATGAAACTCATGGTTGTTATGATGGGCAGCTTCTTTGTGTACTTCAGCAAAGAAAACTCGTATTTGCTTTAATCCACATGATGCAGAGTCCCCGTTATTGTTTCTTTCTTGTCTCCCTTCCTTCCTCCCTTCCTCCTTCTTTTTTCTTTTCTTTTTTCTGTTAGGTGAAGTGTTTTAGTGGTAGGTTGAATAATGATCATCTAAATATTTCTGCCTCTTAATCCCTGGAACTGTGAATGTTACCATGTAAGGCAAAAGGGACTTTATATGTGTCATTAAATGGAAGATTCTTGAAATGAGGAGATAATTCTGGATTCTCCAGATGGGCCCATTGTAATTTGAAGATGAAGGAAGGCAGCCACAAGCCAAGGAATACGGGCAGCCACTAGAACTGGAAAAGGCAAGGCAATGGGTTCTCCTCTCAGAGCCTCCAGAAGAAGCCAGTTCTGCAGACCTTTACCAATAAAACTAATTTTGGACTTCTAACTTCCATAATGGTAAGCAAGCAAATTTGTGTTATTTTGAAGAAGTTTGTTATACCAGCAATACCAACTTAATACAACTTTCAAGGAGAAAAATAAATCTAATGAAGCAAATAAATCAAGAATCTGGTATTATTATTTATATGGTTAAAGAAAAAAAAAAAAAAAACTATTAGAGACTAAACACTGAGCACAGAGTGAAATTTTTTTCTGCCAAGCAGGGAATTCAGTCCAGCACCTAGTCTAGGTAGGCTGATGGCAGGAGTTCAGGGGAGGAGATTATGGTAGTTTTTAAAGACAAAATACTGTGAACTGTCTCTGTATCATATTAGGAAAGCAACATTTCCAGGTGATGGTGACTGGCTATGAGACCAGGTTTGCCAGGTGTATAAGCACTAGACCACTTGGCAGTGGTCTACTGGGAACATGTTGACCTATCTGGGGATGACAGCCTTCAGCTCCCTTGTGACATGCCCAGATTGGGATGTGTCAGCCACTTAGGTCTGCACTGGTGTCAGAAATGTAGGTGGCACATCAGAGATAATGGAGACAATAGAAAAGAGGAGAAGAGCCAATACATTAAAAAAAAAAAAAAAGTAACTCTATTGGTAGGCGAGGGGAGAAATAAAGGGAGGAAAGTAAAACTAGAAATCATAACAAAACCTAACAGCTAATACTCATGAAATAGTATCAGCTAGGAATCTTTTAAGTACTTTACATGTGTTGAGTCATTTATTGCTAACAACCCTGTAATGGGGGAAAGACTTACCATATTTATACAATTTTACATTTAAGGAATCTGGTGTTCTGAGAGGTCATATAACTTGGTCAAGCTTGGTCAAGGTCACACAGCCTGTGGCCAAGCTAAATTCAAACTCAGGCCTGCCTGACTTCAAAGCTTGGCTCTTCCTGTGCTGCCTGTTGAACAGGACTTTCTTTGAATTTAAATATTATCTCAGTTCATTCTAGCTTTATAATTTGTTTACTGTGCGACAGTTACCACTGCTGCCATTTTTAAAAAGTCTATAATCACACTTTTGTGGGACTTGAATGATGACAAACGATTCTCTCATATCAGAGCAACACTCAGTTCTATTTCCTGTATCACAATTTCCCTTCACTTGTTCTACATAAATTATTATAAGAAAGTAAGATCAATATAAACACAATTGGACAGCCTTTTTTTTTTTTTTTTTACTATATTTGTGACATGGAATTCATAAGGCTGTATTTATCTTTGGTGCCATTACTCAAAGTTAAATATAGAAGAATCCATCATTATTTATCTTTTTTGCTGTTGTTGTAAATCCAAAGTTTATGCATTTGCTTAAAAAAGTCATACTTGTGATCATTTAAATTTCTAGTAAGAGTGTGAGAAGTATGTCATATTTTATCTGATCGTGAACTATCCTTCAGACAAATGCAGACCGTATTTGATGGATAAGCCAACACGTATACTTAGGGAGTGATATGTTTTTTCTTTTTTTCTGCTTCCTCCTCCCTACTTAAGGAAGGAGCATTCCAAGGCAATGGTCACATCATGTCATTGTCAAGACAAAGAAGTTAGAGATGTTATTCAGCATGATAATAAAAAGAGATTGACATGGAGGAGCCCATCTTCACAAGAAAAATATATCTAACTAGACAATAGATGCATTACTCATAAGAGTCACACCCTTCCCCATTATGGTAGCTCACTATAAAAATCATTTTTCCAAACAGAGAGGAACAAAGGTGATAAAGGGGCATGGAGACCATAGAATGAAATGAGGAGAAAAAGGGTAGTTTTGCTGCAGGTGGAGTTCGCAGTTAGCACATGAGAAATGTACTTTCCTATGTCCTTTCCTGTTTCAAATGAGAAATCCAATGGGTGCTCTCCCATCATTTTTATCTGAATATTGCCTATATCTATATCTGTATCTATCTACATATATATATTAGAAGTTTAACTATGTCATGTCTTTATGTGAATTTCTTTTGGTTTATCCTATTTGGGATTCATTCTTTGCAACTTACAGTCTACTTTGTGATTTTGTGAAGGTTCTTCAACCTAGGCTTCTCGTGTTGCCTTTTTATACCCACACCCACCTTCTTCTCCCCACACCACCTCACCACCCCTTACTTCCCTCTAGATCTTTTTACTTTCTCCGTTGTTAATTATCATTGTCTTGAATATCACATAGCATTATAATTTTTCTTTCAATTATTAGATATGATTTTTAAAACTCATGAAGAGAAAGATAAAATAGTTTTATACCTATATTGTTCTTTCTATTGTCCATTCTTCCTTCTTTTTCTTCCAAGATTCCTTCTTTTATCATTTCCTTTCTTTTTGAAGATGTTCCTTTTGCTATTCTGTTAATGACAAATTCCTTTATTCTTTTTTTGTCTGAGAATGTCTCCATTTCCCCTTCTTCAATCTGTATGTTCATATCTACTGGCAATTTTGGGATATTTTTGCCTCTTTCAACTTCTGTTTTTCTGGGACTCCAGTGATACAAATGTTGTATGTGTTGTTATGGCAAATTCTGTGGAGCTATCCTCTAGTTCACTGATTCTATCTTCAGTCACCCTGATTATACTATTGAGATCATCCAGCTAGTTTTTTATTGTGGTCATTGTATTTTCTAGTTCTATAAATTCCATTTTTTTATAACTTCTATTTTTTTGTTGAAGTTTTCTATTTTTTAAATTTGTTTCAAGATAATTAGTAATTGCTTGTTGAAGCCTTTTTATGATGGCCATTCTAAAATCCTTGTCAGATTATCCCCGCATCTGATTCATCTGAGTGTTGACAATAGTTAATTGTATTTTCTCATTCAAGTTGTGTTTTTCCTGATTCTTGGTATGATGGGAAATTTTTTATTGTGTTCTGGACATTTTGACTATTATGTTAGGAGATTTAGAGGCCCAACTAAATATTTTTTTCTCTGACAGGTAAACACACCATTTAGGTTTAGCATCAAGGTCCTAGCCTAATTTCTTGGGCTGTGGTCCCAAAAGAAGTTTCATTTCAGAGCCTTTGCAGTGCTATTTTGGTCTGCTTGGTTTATCTGGTATTGTGGGGACTCTCCTTGCCATTACTGGTACTACTTGAGGAAGTAGAAGGAGTTTCCATAGACTAGGCTGCTTGGTACCTTCCCAAACTGGGTGTACTGCCTGGGCTGGATGCCTTTTGTGGAAGGGTCTCCCTCAGCCCCCACCCTACCCTGCTACCCCAGTGTCTTTTGTTGGAAAGAGAATTTTCAGCACTATCAGGAAGAAAAGCCCATTCTGGGCCTGGCACTTAATGTGGTAAGACTCCCTTGCCTGGGAGGGACAAGGAGCACATCCTGGACCATGTGCTTGCTGTGGCAGGATCACTTTATCTGTGCTGCATGGCCACCCAGTGTCTCTTGGTGGGGGGAGGTAGACTCAGGCCAAAATCAGGCTTCTCTGTCTGCTTATTTCCATCAGGACTCTCAATCTAGCACCCTTGCCAATATTGCCAGGCTTGCCTGGTGCTGTTGGTGGCTTGATTTGGGAGAGGAATGAAGCTCTCTGGGCCATAATTTGTTGCAAAGTTGAGGGTCACAAAATGCCAGAATTGAGTTTCCTTTTCCTCTTGGCTTGTGTCTTAGTCTGCTCTGGCTGCTATAGCAGAATACCAAAAACTAGGTGGCTTAAATGACCAATGTTTCTTTCCCACAGTTCTGGAGGCTGGAAATCTGAGGTCAGGGTGCCATCATGATTGGGTTCTGTTGAGAGCCCTTTCCTGGTTTGTAGGTGACTATTTTCTCATTCTGTCTTCACGTGGTTAAGAGAGATATGGATCTCGCATGTTGTCCTCTTTTTATAAGGGCATTAATTTTATAACAAGGGCCCCACTCTCACAACCTAATACAACCCTAACTACCTCCCAAAGGCCCCACCTCTGAATACCATCACACTGGGGATTAGGGTTTCAACATTTGAATTTGTGGGGGGCACAATTATTTAGTCCATAACAGGTGAAGAGTCAGATGATGCCCTGCTGCTGTGTTGTTCTTCAAGTCCAGGGATCCCTAATTAATTTTCCTTCTTTTTTACACCTTTCAAACTTCTTTGGATGCCTCTTGTGTAATTTTCAGTTTAGAGTTGTACTTAGCAGAGAAGAACAGAGAAAAACAAATCTATACCATATCCCATTTCTTCTTTCTTAATCACTCCCTGAGAACTACCACAACCAGCTCAGGAGTCTGGCTTAATCTGTTAGTTTATATGATGCTGCCAGATCTGTATGGAAAAGCCAAGGTGGGACTCGGTTCTTCCTGTACCCAGCACAAACTCAGGGTCACTGGCAGGGGAAAAGCCGACAGGCGAGGTGATTTTCTTTCCTCACAGAATGAAGTTTCTTTTATATGTCTGAAGACTTCCTCCAACTGGAGGATATTCTTAGTCCATTAACAGGGCAAATTGGAAGTGCATTTTATTGTATGTTAAATCATACTTCAATAAATCTGATTTTAAAAAACAGACCTAAGGATGAAATCTGATTTGATCAATTACTTTTAATACATTAGAAAAATCATTTAAAATATGTCTTTAATGCTTGTCTTGAGAATTATGGGTATGGTTTCTGTCTAACTGAGGTAAATTTAACCTGAAAATAATTTAATACATAGAAAGCCTTCAAAGCCATTTAGGAGATTGTAGTAATAAGAAGGCTACCAACTTGGAATAAAATGAACTTAGATTGCTCAAATTTAAAAAGGTTCCCGATCTCCAATATGTTACAGTCAGGAAGCAGGCTATGAAAGCTACTCATCTTCAATTTTCCATAAGAAGAAAGGACACCTGAGACATCAAAAGAATAGTGGACAATGGGGCCATTCCTAGGGAGCTGAACCAGGCCTTAATCAAGGCACATTCCTTTCCCCAGAGTAAGGGAAACTTTCAACATTTTCCCAGGTGGATTTCAGAATGTTATGGACAATGGACTGCTTAGTGCTTCACATTCCTCCCTTTTTGGAAAAAGTCTCTATGGTGATTATCCTGTTCCTCTCTTACTATTGCAATTCAGGTGTGTAGGGGCAGACAGCTTGTCTTTTTACTTCATAGATCTCCTCAAGAACAACATCCAAAGAGCCACATCTGGATCTGATGCAGATCATGAGATCCTGAGCTTCGAGGCTGATGCCATAACTGGATGAGACATTTGGAGCTCCTGGATCAAGGTGAACATGTTATGCAAATGGGAGCGATGTGAAATTTATGAATAGAGGGCATATGGCGGAAGAATTTTTGAAAACAACCATACATTCTTTATCCCCTGTCATAGGCGGAATTTATTTACCACATGAATTTGATTGCCCATGTTATGTGCTTTGGCTAGTGGGACATTAGCAAACAAGGCAAACAGAGGCTCAAAAGGCATTTGTTTTGGAAGGCTGGGATCCTCCATCTACTAATTTCCAATAACATGTTCTCTCATTCCTTTTGAGCTTTCCCTGGCAGCATGCTTTTTCCTAACAGTTAGATCAAGGCAAGTTAGGCTTTTTCTATGATGAACATCAATATCCCTTCAGTCTCTACCTCTGCATGGTTCCAAAGCCATTTCTACCTTTATGTTTATTTGTTATAGCAGCACCCCATTTTCAGGTATCAAAATCTTTATTAGTTATCTATACTCATTTAACAATTTCCCTCAAAATTTAGCAGTTATAAAAAATACACAGAAATCCAGGCATGGCTTGGATGAGTCCTCTGCTTCATGGTCTCTAGCAATCCTGGAATCAAGGTGTTGGCCCAGGGCCTGCAACCTCATCTGAAGGCTCTACTGGGAATGGATCCACTTTAAGCCCTGGTGGTCACTGGCAGGATTCAGTTTCTTGCAGGCTGTTATACTGAAGGTCTGTTTCTCACTGGTGGTTGTCTGGAGGTTTCCCTTAGTTCCTGGCCATATATGGCTTTAGAGAACGGCAACTTGCTTCATCAAAGTGTGTAACCTGGGAAAGCAATAGAGAGAGTTGCCTAGCAAGAAGAAAGTTACAGTCTTTTATAACCTAATCACAAAATGTTGTGGTATTCTACTGGTTAGAAGTGAGTTACAATGTTTCATCCACACTGAAAAAGAGGGGACTACACAATGGTATAAAATGTAAGATGTGGGGATCATTGAAGGCTGTCTTAGAAGTATATCTATCACAAAGAGTCAGTAAGAAAGAAAGTTTGCAGTATTTTTTCTTGTTTTCCCTCTCTTTTTTGAGACACACTTCTGGCAGTGGCTTCATCTCCACCAATGAGCTGTCACCACTCTATAGCTCTCCTACTGGGCTCCAGGAACATTACAGTCATGCGTTGCTTAAGAACAGGAATACGTTCTGAGAAATGTGTCCATAGGCAATTTTATTACTGTGAAAATGTTATAGAGTGCACTTACACAAACCTTGACAGTATAACCTACTACACAATTAGACTATATAGTATAACCAATTGTTCTTAGGCCACAAAGCTGTACAGCATGTTACTATACTGAATGCTATAGGCAATTGTAACAAAATGGTCTTTGTGTATCTGAATGTATCTAAATATGGAAAAAGTACAGTAAAAATTTGGTATTATAGTTTTATATGACCACCATAGTACATATGGTCTGTCATTGACCTAAATGTTGACATGATGCTGCACATGACTTTATTTACTACATTTGCCCTTCAGGCCAATGGGTAAGAATGTTTTCTTGTCATTGGTAGTTTCTAGTTGCTTCAACACCTCCTTTTTCTTTCCTTTAACCCTTCTTCTGTAGGTGGCACATTCATTAAAGACTCTTCTAAACCCACCTGAATTGAATTCTGTTTTCTACTGAAATTCTGATTCATGAAGATGGTTTTTGCCATTAAAAAATCTTTATGAGGTCAAATTTGCCCATTTTAATTTTATTGCTTTGCTTTTTGTTGTCATATTTTGAAAAGCTTTCCTTTCTTTCAAATAAAGAGGATGTAGTAAAAATTGTTACCTTTCCTACATGTCTATCTCTAGGATTTTTATGGTATTATTTATTGTACATTTAAATATTTGATCTACTGGAAGTATGTAAGTGGTGAAGTTATTTTCTCTGCTCACTATCCATTTATCACAACATTATTTATTTAATAATACCTATTTTCTCCAATGAGAAATGTTATCCATAGCACATAATAAATTCCTATATATATTTCAATTTAAAATGGTCCCTATGTTATTTAACTAGGTCAACCATACATAAAAATGGAAATATTTTCCGTTCATTTGATGAAAGTGATATAATCCCGATTCCCAAGTCCAAACAAAACAAGACACTGTTTTCACTTCACAATAGAAATGCAAAAATTCTGTATAAAATGTTTGCAAATTGAATCTAGAACGGCACATTTAAAAACAACAAAGATAAAGGAGGGTTTATTCTGGGGATGCAACGATGATTATTGAGAAATTTGTCATCAGTATTCATGATTCCAGTGTCTTTGGTTATGTTATCAGATAGTGAAAAGAGATTTTATATAATATAGCAAACACTTTTAATAAAATCTTAAAATAGAAGTAGAAAAATTTATTAAGTTAATAAAAAGCATATTCAAAAAAATCAAAAATAAATATTAACCAAACTCTGAAGATTAGAATATTCAGGAGCACTCACTGTCATTTTTATGACTCAATATTGTTTAGAGGCCCTAGCTAAGGCAATGAGAAAAGAGAATTCATATGAGAAGAGAGCAAACTGTCTTCAGTTGCCAATGGTCTAATTCCACACTTAAAAAAAAAAAAAGACATAAATAAAACTTTCTAGAATTAATTTAAAAAGTATGCTGGCTAGGTATAGAATAAGTGTGTAAAGATCATTATGTTTTCTCTATACAACCAATAATCACAGAGGAATGTAAAGGGCAAAAATAATTCATGCACAGTTGAAGTAAAAGCTATAAAATACCTCAGATACAGTTAAGAGGGTCGTGTAGGACACATGCAAAGTCCTTTATAAAATACAATTGAGGGTCATAAAACAAGACCTGAAAAAACGAATATGTAAATTTAGTGAATTTTAAAACAGAATTCCTATAAATTTTATGAAGTTTTTGAATGGGAAAAGTGATCTCAACTTTCACATAAAAAACTAAATATATGGGAATTGCCAAAAATAATGAAGAAAGTAGGGAGGAGAAACTGGTTTAATGGGATTGAAAACTGGTTAAAAAGCACTGTGATACAAACAGCACAATTTTTACCCAGGAATAGCCTTAAATAGATGTAAGTATAGATAGGAACTTAATGTATTACAAAAATGACATTTTGATTCACTGGAAAAATAATATTTAGTCAGTAAACTGTGGTATCACAATTGGCCACTCACGTGAATATAAGTCAATCAAAATCTCCCACTTGATAGTGAAACAAATATTCCAGTTGAATGATGGATTCAAATATAAATTAATTTCATTGTTATTGCTTCCTTTCCTTCTCCCCTGCTCAGAGAATCCACAAACACCTTTATAGTTAACACACGGATTCATCCTGGACTGTGCAAAGAGGACAGTCCATTCTCCATCGTCTTGATAACGATTATAGTCTTAACTTCTTTATTGGCTGCTGCCAATTCTACCCTTATGTCCCATGGTTTATCCCTGTTCATATCTACAGATGTATATAAACATCTTACTCGTTGATTCTGGGAATTCATTAAGACCTTAATTAAGGTCTTTATTAGACCTATGACAATGACAAAATTGTGTGAGTACTCATTTCTAGGGGTTCTTAACATTTCTAGTTCTGCAGTTTTGTTCTATTTTACCTGGTTTTCATTTGGAACCCTGCTTTTGAAAATTCTACATTGTTACTCGAACACTCATAAAATAATGTTGTTAATTACGTCTGAGGTCCATACCCTGAACTGTGTTCAATATATGCTTAGGCAGATTCCCAACAGAGTTGGAAAATGCTTTCTCCATTTGCGGAGGGACATCAGACCTGAGTAACATATGTCACCACTTTTCCATACATGTTTAACCATGTTTTCAATAAATATTTATGGAGTGTTTATTAAGTGCCAGGCATTGTTCTAGGTGCTAAGATACTGGAGTAAATGGAAAAGAATCCCTGTCTTTGTGGAACTTCTATTTAAGTAGGGAGAGGTAGACAATGAGCAAAATAAATAAGTGAAATAAATAGACTGATGTAAATTTTTAAAAGGCACAGTGAAAAATAAGATATGAAAAGAGGACAGAGCGTATTAAGAATTAAGAAGTGGTCCTAGGACTCTTAATGAGGAGGTGGCATTTGAGCAAAGAAAAAAGAAAAAAGATGAGACATGCATATATCTATAGAGATAGTGTTCCAGCCAATGCTAAGGTTCAGAGGTGAAAATAGACCTGTTGTGCTTGGGAAATGGAAGAAAAATGTCAATGTGAGTAGAGCAAAGTCAGCAGAGTGAACAGTAGAGATGAGTTCAGGATGACGGTGGAGGGGAGGTAGCGGTCATGTAGGGGTCCATAGGACATTATAAGGGCTTTGACTTTTACTCTTGGTGAGATGAGAGCTTCAGCAGAGCCATCATTTTTATATTGAGAATAAACTCAAGATGGCCAAAGACAAGAGCAGGGAGTGGGCCCAATTAAGAGGTCATTGCAATAACTCTGGTGAGAGAAGATGGTGGCATGGATGGTGTAATAGTTGAGTCACCTCTTATCACTAAGAAATGGTCACATTCTGCATAGGCACACAAGACAGACCTCTGAGGATTTACTGATGGATGGAATGTGTCACCTGAGAGAGAGGAGTCAAAGAGAACCACAGGAATTTTGGCCTAAGAACTGATAGAAAAGACTTGGCATTATCTAAGCGGAGAAACTGTGGGAAAAGCAGATTTCAGGGGAAGATCAGAGTTCACTTTCGGACATGTTAATTTTGAGAAATAAATTATACATCTAAATGGAGATGTAAAGTAAGCAACTGGTGAGTCTGCCATACAGAAAATAGACCTGGAGATTGAGGATTGGGGGAAGAAATGTTTGAGGCTTAAGGAGGGAGGAAAAGTTTAAAATAATTCTGTAGGATATTGGGAGAATTAATGCAATAGGAAAACAAGGAATAATTGTAGGTCAGCATCAAAGGCATATTTAAGGTTAGTGGTCATGAATTTACTGTGAGACAGCATTTGAAAAAATTTCTTCACATATGCGTACAGGTGGGAAACAGGTACTAAGTTGGATTTTTACCATGACTGGGTTTTAGCAAGCAGAAAGAAGTAAGAACAAAAGAAAAGAGAATAGGTGGTGTGTGGCTGGTAGCGATTACTATAACAGATCATAAAACTAAGCTACCTAGGAAGAAATGAGGGAGTGAGGGTAATGAAAACAGCTTGCAGGTCTCTGCACTGTTGAGGAATTATAGTCCGCCCTCTATATACATGGGTGTCACATCCACAGATTCAACCAACCACAGATCAAAAATATTCCCAAAAAAAAAAAAAAAAAGATTATGTCTGTGCTGAACATGTACAGACTTTTTTCCCTTATTGTTTATTCCCTAAACAATACAGTATAACAACAATTTACATAGCATTTATATTGTATCAGGGATTATAAGTAATCTAGAGATGATTTAAAGTATATAGGAGGATGTGTATAGTTTATATATAAATACTATCCCATTTTATATCAGCGACTTGAGCATCCGCAGATACTAAAAGGTCCTGGAGCCATGCCCCATGGATAACGAGGGACAACTGTACTGGGTTTGTGGCTGCAGAGGAGGTAGACCCAAAAAACAGGAGGTGGTGATCATAGAATGGGAATGTTAGTATATAGGGGTTACACTTACTTGTGTTGAATTGTAGGGTGTGATGAAGAAGAGTATCTTAGACAGGGTGCAGGACAAGGTTATTGCCAGTGATGAGCATACGTGGATATTGAATTCACTAAGAATTATGAAAGGAGTGTGTTGAAGTGAGAGTGAGCACAGATAAGGAAGAACGATTGGAAGGCTGTCAGATGACCACAACCAGGTGGGGTGATGGGGTGAATTCCATAATAAGATATTGCAACTTGGCTGATTTAAGGAGGAGGGAAGGAGAGTGAGGTAAAACCTGAAATGAGGAGCAAAGGACATGCGCATTCCACGCCTGTCCCCGTGGTTTTACAGGTATGGAAGAGACACCAGCTACCAGCTGCGAGGGCCACAAAGGAAGCAGCGCCCTCAGAGAGAGCCAGGTTTCAGTCAGAGCAAATGGTAAAGAGACTAAGCATATGGGAGATCTTATTGTTCCAGAGCGGGGACATGGAAAGGGTTTCACGAGTTGGGGAAGGTGGCAGGTCAGAACTCTCAGTCAAATGTTAAACAAATCAAGAAAACGTTGAAATATGAATGATAATCTTTAAACAGAACACACCCACACATATCCAGCTCACAGAAAGTAGATTACTTACTTCATTAGATCTTGACTTTCCCACCTTCACATCACAGAGAGAACTACCATTGTTCTTTGCAGAACAAGTATGTTTGAAATCCACACAGGTACTGAGCTTATCCATAGAGAGGGCATGTTCCACTCTTATGTTTCACCATTGTTAGAATCTTCCAATGCATTTGCCAATGAACATCACTTATATGAAATACTTCCTAAGTTCCAAGGACAGTGGAGCAACTGCAGAAGATGTGGAAGGATGAGAGATGGTATCAGAAAAGGGGGAAAGAGTTTGCCAGATGAGGAATGACCTGGGCATATCGGGGAAAAGGGGAAAAGGGTACGCTGACACTGATCCTGACAGTCCCGAGGCTGACAGTGGTGGTGAGCCTGTCATGTTGGAGGCAAGGGAGGGTTTAGAGTCTTGCTAATGTTCTCCAGCTCCCCCTTGACTCCTGCCGCAGCAGCTGCCTCTGAGCACTCTGGAATCCTGGAATTTTCTTGGCTCTTTTCCTGTGAAGTCACAATTCCTGGTAGTGAGCAGGTCTTTCTCTGAATGCGGTCTCCTTCTTGACTCCTGACAGTGGGACTTTATAGGCACACACAAAAAATCACCTCAAAAGGACAGAAAGTGGGTAAGATAGTTAAATAAATAATTATTAGGGTTCACTACCAGGGTTATGTGATGTTCCCAAGGGTGGGGTATGGGTGTTGTATGCCTAGAATAATTTCGGGGGTGCACTATCCAGTAACAGTTCAAAATATTTACCTGTGAGAATCCCTTGGTTCTGTGAAAACTGGTGGCTCTGATGACATGCTGCCATGTACACAGAGAAAAAAACTGGATGCTGAAACAAATACAGTGTTTTAATGAGTACACAAATTTGCATTATAATGAATGATACATCTGTTGACTTTATTACAGGTATTAATGAGAAAAGTATACCCACGCTGAGTTATCTGTGGAATACATCCAACTGTGTTGAAAGGGAATTTTAAAATGTTGAATGTTTTACATTCTTTAGTCATATAAATTTTGGTTAGTCTTGATGATAAGACAAATAAAATTGGGGAATAGAAATATAAATAAAGACAATGTATACCAGATTATAATCTTTATAATTCCAAGTACATATACCACCAAAGGGGTTCATGTTATTTTTTACCTCCCTGAAAACAGGGTTATCAGGAAATATAAAGGACACCTAGTTAAATTTGAATTTCAGATAAATGAGTAATTTTTTAGTTTAATTAACTCCCAAATATTTCACAGGACATATTTATATTAAAGATTGATTTCTTATTTTTCTAATATTTAAATTTTATTCAGAAACCTGTTTTATCCCCCATTAAATCTGGCAACCCCATTTGAAGAAGAAAATGAAAATTCTTCAAGAGCTAATAAGGATATTTCAAAAAGTTTGTTTTTAATCTAAAAATTTTTAGATAATTTATTTGAACTATAGTCTTTTTCTCAGTAACATGTTCCTTTTTAAATAGGTTCCACTTGTGTTAATATGAAGATTGCTGTTTAAGAGAAAAAAATCTCAGAACCTGTTTTTTCCCCAAGATCTAATTCATCAAGGTCACTCTCACTAACAAAAGAATTTTCAAGTAATTTAAACAGATGGATAAAGGTGCCAACCACATTCAAAGATTTATCTTGACACAATTTATAGCTTCAGATAAGCTTTTTCTGTGGTTCTTTCTCCATGTGACTTAGATAAGCCATCATCCAGAGGTTAAACGCCAGACATTTTCAGCCAGTGAAGACTATTTTCTTTTCTTCCCTCATAAAAAAGGTTCTGTTGGTGCAAATCTAAGCCCATTTGAGATACTATCGCAATCAGCTGTAGAATTCAAGCAAAAGAGCAACTACCTCAAGTCGAAAATGCCTTCCTGTATCCCAATCATTTATTTTTGCCAGTGAAATCTTTTCAACAATTAAATTATGCTCTACAGGTACCATCTCAGAACACATTTTATATTCTAAACTTCTTATTCAATATATAAATAGAAAGTCAAGAGGAAATTAAACAAAAATTTACAGAACGATATTTTCTATGCTATATGTAGGAGTTCGTGTCACACAATGCCTTTGTGATTTGGCTGCAAAAACAACATATTTTTCAGGTGATGCAGAAAAGATAGCCTCCATTTCTTCCTCATCCTTCTAATTAAATAGTATCTGAATAAACAGGTATCTTAACCGATCCCCAAATTATAGTATCATCATTCAAAGTAAAACTAAAAAGCACGATTATTTAACTGCCTGTGTGCAAACGTGATAATCATTTCTAAAACTAGAAATCTAAGACTTAAATATTTTCACGTTTGCACAAAATCAAAACTCTAAAATCACAAACTGATTTATTAATGGGATTATATTATATTAGACATAAACTGCTAAGTTAAACATCTAGACTTCAGCACCTATACCTATGTTGACAGAAGCTAGAGGTGCTATGCAAGTGGCATCTCTCTAAGATGAAATTTTAAAGTATAATATATTAGAGGCTTCAATATAGAACAATATTAAAACTTCTACTTATTATAACGGACCCAGTATGAATTCTGTTTAATAAAATTCTAAGTGTCATATCAGAGATTACCCCTCTGAGAAACATTTCTTCTAGTCCCTCCCCCACCCCCTTCTATAATCACTCGCTACCCATTCTTAGGTGCACATATCTCACTTATCATATGCATTCCTCTGCATTCTAACTTCTGGTATACTTATCTATTTCCCATATCAACTCTTAGCTCACATAAGGAAGTGTCAGTACCTTTCATCTATTTTGAAGGAGTGAAAAAAAAACATATGCTCATGAACCAATTGCAAATGTCATTAGCTAATTAATAAGAGCAGCTCAAGTGATAAGTTCAGCAGAGTACGAAAAATAAATAGTGAGTGTTAAATCAGAATAAAAAAGATAATAGATACATAATGTGAGCACACACAGAGGTCATAATTTTGGTAACTATAAAAATAAAATCTGGAAAATGAGAATTGATTCGGGTTTTAATAAAGGACAGAAATTCTTAAATTAGAAAAATCATTATGTCAAGAGTTTTAACTCTATTGTAAAATTGGGAGAAATGTACATGCACTTACATAGAGAGATGTTAAATATATATTTAATGAAAAACTATTTTCCTATATATGTATACAGAGTATACATGTATATATATGAAAACAGTATATACACATGTACACATATATTCACTATTTTAATGAAATTAGTTCCTCATGAAAAATATACATATTTCTAGCTCTATCTCTATATTTAATGACTTACTGGCATTTCCACAAATTTATCTGTAAAATTCTATATAATTCTATTAAAAGACATGTTTTAATGGTGTTTTTTTTTCATGGTAGAAAATTTGCAAAGTACATAAAAAGCATACAAACTAAAGACTTGATAATACCACTCATAGATTAATTCTATTAACATTTTGGTTTATTTCAAAATAATGATTTTTGAATAATTTGGTTAATTATTAAATACTGGAATTGAGTAATTCCAGTATTGTTCTATACATATAACTTTTGCTAATTTAAGCACTTGAAAGAGGCTTGTAATTATTAGTAATTAGATCGAGTTTTGAGACAATTTGTCATACATTTTTAGGTAGATTCTTTAATAATGATATTACTTTTTGAGAACTCCTGCTGTGTGGAAAACTATTTATTGGTTAACCCAGTAACTTAACAAGCATGCTTTTTCCTTATTCTTCTCAAAATACAAACACTAAAAGCTAAAACTACTTTTCTCAGCCACTTTTTTCATCAATGAGATACAAAAAAATATATGCTTTGATTTATGGGAAAAATATGTTTTCCTGATTAAGAGAACACAGATCATGGGCAACACCCCTTCACTGTTTTCCTTCCTTAAGTGTGGATGTGATATCACAAGGTCTTAAGTGAACCAAATTGCTATACATGGTTGGTAGAAAGCGAATACACATGCATCCTTAGTGGTATCATTGAACAGCTGGACCAATTGCAATAAACCTTTACCTTTCAACTTCTAGTTAAGTAAAGTATCCACTATTTTTATTGTCAGTCATTATTTGGGCATTTGTTGTTTGGAGTTAAAAACAACTTTTGCCCAATAGGAGCCAGTACTTGACCATGGGATGCCACGCATAATAGACCCTAAAATATGATTTTGACCAAGTGGAGGTGATAGGAAAGTAGCCAGAGCAGACTCAGGTGTTCTATGCTCAAAAACATGTGATCCTTTTCACATGTATTGAATAGTGGATCACATTGTTGCTTGCTGTCCCTGGAGACATTGACTGTGTGCTAATCTGGACTAGATAATTAAGAGTAATGGTGGAAAAGAAAAGTTAATGGCTGGTTCTGTCACCTTTCATCAAGTTTCATCTGATGATTTGACTCTAGATAAATCTTACAAAATCAACTCAAGGAATTGTTGGTGGAGTACACATAGGTAATCCAAGATAAATGAGAATTTGGTCTAGTTCTATTATTGGAACCAGATTTTTTTACTTCCTCATTGAGATTGATGAAATATAACTCACTGATATTGATGAGACAAAGCTGTCTCAGAGAATTAACACGAGTACAATACAGGTGAGGAGGCTATGTTGCTAGATGAGCAAGAATTCTTTGGGGAATGGTGTGACTAGCTAGTCATGTAAACCTGAGGACTGCATGACTGGCCAGGACAAAAGTACCATAGAGCTGATTGCTTCTCTTAGCTTAGATTTTTTCAACCACATTCAGCCTTATCTCTCACAACCATGCATATCCTAAGGCAGTAATGACTGGGAAACCAGAAGCCATCTCTGGAGTCACGAGACTTCTGCTCTGCTTTTACTGTACATGCTCTATTATTTCCTGTCCTTCATCCTTTTTTTAAAGTCAAGTGAACTGGGTGCTAGGTGAAGCTTATTATGCTTCATTTGTTTAATTATTTAAAAAATCCAAAAGATCAACAGGTAATACTTACCATTTAATTAGTTTTAGCAAAGCGCTCCATGAAGTGTACTAAGACTAGAGATAGCCTTTCTGAAAGCAGAAAGAGCAGAAAATACAGCTTTTTAAATTTTCCTAAATTTGTAAATTGAAACCTAAAGTGTTGAAAAAAAGTAACTTTTCTACTCCGGGCTGAAATTGATATTAGCAGAGACAGCAAAGTCTCAGCCTTGGCAGGATATTAGACTAGAGTCCTTAGCAGCAAAAATGGGATTAAGGTATTGCCTTTCCGCTAAATCCTAGACTTTCAAAGTGCGTCTAGTTAATGGCCATTAAGCAAAAGTAGCAGATGATAGATTGATTGGTCTACAGGTAAAATACAAGATTCTTCAGGTGTATTGACTATTGACTATGTTCAGACCACATTCATGTTTGTGGATACTTGAAAATGACAAGAGACAAATAAAGTGGAAATCTACTAATTTTTTGAGAAGGCTGTATTGGCAAAAATCACCACGCCAGGCTAGCCTGTGACTTTAAAAAGTTAAGGCATTTTCTAATGCGTTCAGTTTTGGACAAGATGAGTGTGAAGACCTTAGATAAATTATAAGTGTACATATGACCTTGATTTGCTACTTTTAAGCAAGCTCACTGTTGCTTAGTGATAGAAGTTTGAAATGTCAAACAATAGAGCATAGTTAAAACAAAGATAATGTGTATATTTCAATGAGAGTTTATAGTTTGAAAAGAATGGTAATGGCAGAACAGAAGATTTACAGAACATAAAAATTTAAGGGTCAAGTAAAGGGGTTTATGAAGGAAACAAAACATGAAAAAAGAGAAGCTGAAAATACAGGAGGAAGAATTGACCATATTGTATCCAAAGGAGCAAAGGGTAAACAGTATGCCCTCATTTGTATAAAAAGTTGTTAAGATTTTTTAAGGCTTCCAAGAACTTGCTAGGGAAGCAATGCTAAGAATCTGGTGTAAGATTTGTTTTTCATTAATATTATTTTTATGGTTTAGTTTTAAAAATTTATATTAACACATGTATATTATTTTTTCAATACAAATGAAGTAATTTATAAAAAAAATAAAAATAAAAATAAAAAAAAAAAAAAAAACAACCCCAGTGGAGGAATTGATCTAGAATAGGAAAAAATACATCATGTTCATATATAGGAAAGAAAGTAAAGGATGAGGGGAGGTGTGGGTATTTTTCTGGAAGAAGAATGGCAGTAATTTGAGGATGTTTGTACTGGAAATCTCACTTTTTTTTTCAGTGAATTAGTAAGATAATTAAGGAATTATAGGTTATACAGATTTTAGGTGAGTAGTGGGGGTATTGTTGGAAAAATACAAAATTAATTATTTCAGTAGCTTGTTTTGCCTTTAGAACAGAGCCTGCTTATTGTATCAGCTGTACTGATAATCAACTGCTTGCACTCCCACTTTTGTAAATGTGCTTGCTTATCGCAATGGCTACTGCACTGTCTACGTGAATGCTGAGAAAACAACACTTAAAAGAACACGGAAGAGTCCACCTATATAAACTGTGTAAGATCTAAACTTGGGGCTCAGGTCTTGGAGCACTAGCTCATATAGGCCCACCAGCGTAATAAAATACCTGACTTTCCAACCCTCTGAGTGCCGGCCACTTCTCTGTCAAGTCCATTCCATAACAGTATGAATGAGAAAGAGAGCTAAAAGGAAAAAATGAAAGGATTTCTGAGTGGCATGCAGTGCTCAATAACAATGAACACAATGACCCAAATTAGTATCAATCCAAATAAAATTTGCTTTTAAAGAGACTTCTATTTCTTTACATTATTCCAAAAATTAAATGGAAATGTAGCTTTTATTTATACCCTATTTTCCTCTCTCTCTCTTTTTATTTAACATGGGACACTAATGCAGGATGACTTTATACTATAATATTAACAATGATGTTTTGTAATGATGAATATACTAATTACGCTGATGCAATTATCACATATTATACATAGGTATTAATATTTAACTCTGTACCCCACAAATATTTATAATCAATTATGTTTCGATACAAAAAAAAAATAGCAGAATTTCAGTAATGTAAAAATATGTGTATATATATTTCTGGTGAATTAATGTTTTTATTATACATAGAGCAACCCTTTTATCACAGATGGATTTGCCTAGTGATATATGCTTTGTCCTCTTAAATCTAAGTACTTCTGCCAGTGGTCACTGCTGTGGCCAGAATAGATTACTAAAAATAAATGAAGTTCTCTCCCTTTCTCTCTCTCTTCCTCTCCTCTCCCTCAACCCCCACACAATCTGGAAATATCTTTACCACTTTTGAGAGTTGACAAAGAGAAACCAAATTCTCCTGGGGGCAAATTTTACTATTTACGTATTAAACAGGCTGCTGCTGTTAGTCATACTACTGCCATTTCATGTAGTAACTGAATTTTTCCATTGTACTTCATTAGTGGCTTTAACAGTACACAATGTTTGCCTGAACCTTCAGAGCTGTGATGATTCAGTGATCTTGCAACATTACTGCACTCACTATATTTAGGATTATAAATTTAGTGTATGAGACTATTTTTTCATAGCTCCTCTTCAATTAAAGTAATGTGCACTTGAAGAGTGGTTTGGGAGCAGGCAAATGATGTGGATACATCCCAAAGCTGGGTTTTGGGAACATTAATCTGTCAGGATTATGGAGTATAGAATGGCATCTGCATAATTTGGCAATCAATTGGATGCTGAGCAGGGTAGGGTGGGAGGTGGTGAAGCAAAAATCTTCAAATTTGGTTCCAAGTATTTTAGACTCTGAGTCTTATTGGAGTTTTCAAATATGACTCCAAGGTACTGTGAATATTAATTTGTATTAGTCACAAAAGGAAGTAGAGGCATATCAGGTTCGGGGAAAATTCTTAGTATTTTTTTTAAATATAGCCAGTTTAAAAATTTGTGGAAATAGAGTATTAGTGTGGATCTGTGTTCAAGAGGGAGGCTGGGAATGAGATACCAGAGTTGCTTCACTGAACTTCAGAAACTGGTAGATTTTCAACAAATTTTAATATAACATGTTATCTGGATGGTTATTTACAATAAGATAAATAGGTAATAAAGGAAATACTGCAAAATATGAGATGGAAACATTGATGCCAGACCATGAAGTCATTTAGAAAGTTTCATCCAAGGTTGATACCTTTCAATGTACTAGCTTGCTCACTAATCAGCTTCAGGCCTTTCTTCCTTGATGGTTGCTACTTATTAAAAGTAAGGATTTTTCAAAATCTGGGTCTATCAGAGTCTATCAAGGTTTATCAGAGTTCATTCTTAATGAACTCTTTCTTCCACCGTACACTGCTCCTAGTTCTTCCCTGGCTGAGGTTTTACTGCTTAGGGACCATGAGTATAAACTCTATGAACACTGAAAGATGGCTTTTGTGTATGGCACTGAGTCTTCTGGGCCTGCTGCATTGGTAAATAACTTTTCTTTTGGGGTGTTCCCTGTACCCCCAACACTTATGAATGCCCAGTGGAAGTATAGAGTTCTGGCACTCCATGCAGTTCTCTGTTTTCTGCTGCCTTGATGCCCAGATATGATTGCTTCAGAAGCCTTGGACAAGTTGTCACTTCTCAGCTCAGTGAGACTGCCACTGAACGTCAGCCTCAGCTCCTGATGCCAGAGTTGGTAAAGATCCTGGTGGAGACCTGGCCAAATATGCAGCTCACCTCATGTTTTCCCTGCTCTCAAAGATTGGGATCCAGCTTTGCCTGCTATCTAATGCCCCCAAAGAGAGATGGCTCATATATTTTGCCCTGTTTATAGTTGTTTATGGTGGGAAGGAAAGTCCTTTAGCAGATATGCCTTTATGACTGGAAGCAACACTCCCTAAGGCTTTAAAATTTTAGCAAATAATTATGTTTCCTTTTTTGCAGTTTCTAAAAATTTATTTTTAAATAAAATTGTATATATTTAAGGTGTACAACATAATTTGATATACATATACATAGTGAAATAATTGCTACAGTCAAGCAAATGAACATATCCATCTCATGTTTTGTGTGTGTGTGCATATTTTTTGTGTGTGTTGAGAGCACCTGAAATCTACTGTCTTAGCAAACTTCCAGTATGCAATACAGTATTACTAACTACAGTCACCATGTTGTACATTAAATCTCTAGACTTACTCATCTTACATAACTGCAACTTCGTACCCTTTGACCATCTCCCCACTTCCCCTACCTTCCACCCCTGCCCCTGGTAACCACCATTCTACTCTCTGCTTCTATGTATTTGGCTTTTTTAAATTCCACATATAAGTGAGATTATGTATTATTTTTCTTTCTGTGTCTGGCTAATTTCACTTAGCATAATGCCCTCCAGGTTCAGCCATGTTGTTACAAATGGCAGGATTTCCTTCTTCTTTAAGACTCAATAAAATATACAAATTCATTTGTGTGTGGTGGTCCCCAAAACCAGTTGTAGGTTTGGCATTTCTCTAGGAGGACTCACAAAACTCAGCATACAGTCATACTTTGGGCTGTGACTTATTGACTTATTACGGCAAAAAACAAACAAACAAAGAACACCAAAGCTAAATCAGCACAGGGAAAAGGTACATGGGGCAAAATTTGGAGGAAACCAGGCACAAAATTCCAAGAATCCCTTCCCAGTGGTTCACTTAACTCCTCCAGCAGTGGCTTGTGGCAATGGGAGGGGAATGTTGTCTACCAGGGAGGCTCATTAGAAACACAGAGCCCAAGGTTTTCAGACCCAGAGCTCTCTGCCTAGCACGTATCAAAATTCCAGACTCCCAGGAAAGTAGGTGTTCTGCATAAAGCACATTGTGTAGGTCCAGTGAACCACCCTTATCGTTTAGGAAATGGTGGGAACCCTCCTGAAATGTTAGTTCTCAGAAACCAGCCAACGGCTAATCTTGCAAGTATCTAAGGATAGCGGTGGCAGGTCTATTATGTTAACTCTTTTTTGCATGATTTGATACCGCTAATTAACCTTCCAGAGAAATACAGAAATTAATCTGAACTACTTATTTCATGAACAATGCCCTTATAGTTTGTTTTTCTGCCTGAAATTTTGTTTTTAAAGAACAAAGTAGATCACATTATTTGATTTTCAAGTAATAGTAAAATGTACTGATATTTTTGAATGCAGATCAATATCCAGTCGATCCTCATTATTTCCAGAAGCCATATTTGTTAATTTGCCTACTAGCAAAAATTTATTTGTGACCCTAAAATCCACTCACGGTTTTCAAGTTTGCAGACACATGCAGAGTGGTGAGAAATTTGAGTTGACCAACATACACATTCATAGTTGAGGTTGAGCAAGGCCACACTCTGTCTTCTTGTTTCAGCTCATGCAGAGATGACCAGAGGACGGAGATGGTAGGGGCACACAGTGTAGTGCAAGAAGCTCAGCTCTGGGGCCACTTGGACTGTCTGATTCCCAGCTCTGGCATATCTTTGTAGTGTGGCAAGTCACTTACCACTCTAAACCTCATTTTCTCCTTTGTAAGATAAAAGTCTACCAGGATGAGTTATTTTTAGGATTTAAGACTATGACATATATAAATCCATAGACATAAATGTCAATCTACAGATGTACAGACCTATATAGATATATGTATGTATTTCCACTAGAAGCAATGATTCAGTATTCACAAATTCAGTGTTCCCAGCAATTTAATAGAACATAACTAATGTGAAAAATGAGAAACAACTGTATGAGGGCACTTAAAAAAATTCATGGAAAAATAGAATTAAAACATAAAATGAATCTTTCTATGAACTTTTTGAAGTATCCTCGTATTTATTTTTATACCATTCCTTCATTCTGTATTGGATTTTCTTCTTGCTGAAGTTCATGCTTTACAGCTTTCAGTGTGTGTTCAATAGTGGTAAACTATCGTAATCTTTTTCTATTATAAAATGATTTAATTTGGTCTTCTAGAATAATAATTAGAAGGGTATCCAGTTTAGATTTCGGTTGACAATTTGAATACATTATCTCCTGGCATGATTGAGCTGTTAAGAAATCTGTCACAGGTAGAATTAGTACTCTGTCAGTCAGCAGTTCTTTTCTTCAGGTGGCTTTTAAGATTCTTTTATCTTTGATATTTTGCAATTATTCTATAATGTATCTATGTGTTGATTTATTTTTATTACTCCCGCTTAGTTTTCAGAGAGTCCTTTTGAATGGAGTACTAATGAATTACTTTATTCCTGGAAAATTCTTTACCTTTATCTCTCAAAATATTGTTTCTCCACAATTCCTTTTTCTTCTAGAAGAGAGATTGGTAAACTAAGCCCAGAAGGCAAACTGACCCGTTGCATGTTTTTGTTAAGAAACTTTTATTAGAACACAGCCACCTATTTGTTTACAAATTGTCTACAGCTGCTTTTGCACTACAGTGGCAGAGTTGAGTTGCAAAGAAGGAGACTGCTTGCAAAGCCCAAAATGTTTACTAACTCGTTCTTTACAGAAAAAGTTTGCTAACTCCTGTTCCAGAGCTCTTATTAGATGTGTGCTGAAGCTATATTTAGTCTGTATTTCTAAACTCATTCTTCACATTTTTAAATAATGTTGCATTTCTCTATGTGTTTTTAGTTTTCCGACTTATTGATTGTCTTCAAGTTTCCAGTCTAGAGTTTATCAATTTTTTGCATTTTTAAAAATGTCAGTTACCATCTTATTTATAGTATTTTGATTTATTAACCTCATAAAGACTGGTTATGATTCATCTCTTGTTCTATTTCCGAGTTTCTTGTACATTTTGGGGGGTATAATTTCCTCAATTATCTTACCCACTGGAATTTAAGATCCAGGAAGGTAATGATTTTTGTGTCTAGTTTTTTTCTGCCCTATTCCCAGCATGTAGAATTGTGTCTGGCACTGAACAGGCATTTTGTAGATATTTGTTGAATATCATCTAGGATTCTAAATGTAATTATTTGAAATTCTTTGCACAAACCATTCTAATTTTTTAATATCACCTGAAGCAAATTCATTTCCAAATTGGTATGTTGGCTTTACTTTTTATATTTCCTTATGTGTTTTGTAATTTTGATTTGCAGATTTTTTTGAATGAAATAGTCACATATTCCTCTTCTTTCTCTCCTAGCAGTTTAGCAGAGGTGCAACTGTCTAACCTAAATCTTTCATTGCCACTTGTATTAGTCTGTTTTTGTTGCTATAACAGAATACCTGAGACTGGATAATTTATAAAAAATAGAGGTCTATTTGGCCTACGATTCTGGGACAGCTGCATCTGGCACAGGCCTCAGGCTGCTTCTACTTATGGCAGAAAGTGGCAGGTACAAGCAGATCACATGGCAAGAGGAAGAGAGAGAGGAAGTGCCAGGGTCCTATAAACAACCAGCTCTCACGGGAACTAAGAGAGTGAGAACTCACTCATGACTCCCCCCACCTAGGGAGAGCATTAATCCATTCATGAGGGATCAGCCCCCATGACTCAATCAGTTTCCAACACTGCCACATTGGGCATAAAGTTTCCACATGAGTTTTGGAGGTGACAACACATCCAAACTCCATCACCTCTTCAGGCTTCATGCTCCACAGTAATATTGAAGATATCTCTAAGAGAGTCACCAAGCCAAAAGGTGACATGGCTCAATTTCTAGACAAGTGGCTACACTTACCTATGTCCTCTTTTTCTCCCTAAGAACAGAGTTTTGTAGAATCCATAAATCCAACCATTGCTCAGCAGCTTTTTTTTTTTTTTTTTCCCAGCACCTGCTCAAAAGTATGGCAGGGAATAAGCAAGAAGATTCCAGAAGTAAGCTTGGCTCTGGTCACTGAATCTTGCAAAGCATGTCTAGTCCCTGTTACTCAGTAAGAACTTAACTTCTAGGTGCCTCTGTTGGTTTCTGGAGCCCAACCAAGAAGCTCATAACCTCTCTTCCTGGTACCATTTTGTATTTCTGGTATGTTTCATCCTCTAGAAACATCTAACTTGTTTGTGAGGCCAGCTATATATTTCTAAAATTTTCTCTATTTATATTCTGTGGGTTTGAGCCTGGTTGTTTTTTCCATGTGTGAATACATCATGCATCTTTACCCTCATTCTTTATTTATTAGTTTTGTACCACATTGTGGGGAAAACAGAATAATTTAGTCAGGCTCCCTCCACTCAGGTCTGGATGGGGGGTTGAGCAGCACATTTCTTGTAAACAAGTTGTGTGGGGGTGGAGTTAGTGTGCATGTGCACCCATGTATCTTTCTAGTTAATTGCTTTTGTGTGTTCTGCAGTTTGTGAAGCAGGCTGGGGGCAGAGGGCTCATTCTAACAACAGAACATGTTTATTCTGCTGGCAGCTGCTCAGTTTCAGGTTTTTTTTTGGACTTTGCCAGTAGCAGTTGAGTTTCTGAGTTTCTCCTTTGTACTGCCTAACTCTTTGATGTGTGTGTATGCTGAATAAAGACTATTACTACTTCAGCCAAGGCTCCAAGGACTGTTTTGTCCAGTTACCTAGCTTTTGGACCTGCATATGACGGGTTTGTGAATAGGTTCAATGGGTCTGTGAGGCCCAGACCCTAGCCCTGGCTCTACAATTGGCATCAATGGCAGGATTATGCCACACACCTTTATCTCCAGCCTCTCTTGCATCAAGTGTCCCTCTATGCTGGACCATTTCCATTGCCACATAAACATGCTGCCATATTTTCCATCTTAGCAAGACTCCTCTTTACTTCACATGTCCTTCCAGCCACAGTTCACACTTTTATTCTACCCTGCATCAAATGCCTCGCAACAGTTGCCTATACTTGCCAACTCCTTTCCTTCCCCATTCTGTTCTCAATTTGCTCTCTTGCCTCACTGAGATCACAGTTGTGAATCCCAAAGACCTACACATCCATAATTCACCAATTGTGTCTCAGTCTTCACCTTACATAGCTTATCAAAAGCATTTACCACTGTTGATCACACTTCTCCCTTCGTAAAGCTTTTTTTTTTTGCTTTGGTGATGCCCCCACTCTCCTGTGGGTCTTTTGCCTCAATTTTCACTCATTCCCAGGCTTTTTCTGGACTGTTGTCAAGTTTCTGGATTTTTCTTTAAAATTAATGTTGAGGGGGCTGGCCAGTTAGCTCAGTTGGTTAGAGCACGGTGTTACAACACCAAGGTCAAGGGTTTGGATCCCCTTACCGGCCAGCCACCAATAATGATGATGATGATGATGATGATGATGATGATGGTGTGCTCCGGGAATCAGTCCCAGACATAATCCTTATTTATTTCTACTTCCTCAGTTCATCCAGTTGCATATTTTCAGATGCTATCTATGTGCTCCTATGCAATGATTTATAGTGCTATCCCAACCCTTCTTCTTCATTTGGGACTCTACATCCTGTCTTTAATTTCTATTAAGTATTTCAATCATAATGTGTCCAAAATAGAACTGTTGATTTTTTTCCTGAATCTCTGTTAAAATTTCTTCTTTTCCTGTGTATCCCATCTCAGTAAATGGCATCTAAATTCAATTGGATCAAGCAAAAGCCAAAAGCCAAAAACTCTTGTAGTCATCTTTGTCTTCTTTCTATTTCTCACAACCCACATCTAGTCTATCAGAAAATCCTGTTAGCTCTATCATTAAAAATCTATTCAAAGTCTGATTATTTATTACCATGATCAGAGCTTGATGATTTTTAATCCACCATAGTCGCTCATTGGGATAGCCACTTAACTCCTTTTCACTTTCCTTTCTTCACCCCTAGATCCTATTCTCTGCACAACTGCCAGCAAGTTCCTTCTAAAATGAAAGACAGGTTATTTTACTCCTATGCTCATAATCTTCCAATTGCTTCTTATCACACTTATAGTAAAATGTGAAGTCTTACATACTGTTGTTATTTGGCCACTGCTGCTCTATCTAACTCTATGGGATTTTACCCTGGCTACTTGGTTACTTATTTAATGTTATTTTCTAGCACTTCTGCTCACTCATTGACCTCAGACACATTGCCTTCATTTTTCTTCCTCAAACGCATCAATTTATGTCTTTTCTCTACATGTTTTAGCAATGCAGATTAGTCTCTACTTGATTGGTGAACAGGGTAATGATGTCAGCAGAATGCAAAGTTGCACTGGGTAAACATGTGCTTTTTCCTAGTAAAAGGGAGCCAAAATGGCAAGAGAGGAGTTATAGCTACTTCCACAGGAAATAAAGAAGCCTTTGCTCTGCTGCTGCAATGGGGGTAAGAGCCTACTCTAAGAACAAACAAAGCCCCTCCGCCAGCATCCCTACTCCAAGCCCTGCATAGCTCTCAGCTCACTTATTAAGTGTTGCCAAATGATTTCCAATCTATTGCTTTTACATGCTTTAAATACCCACTGTGGTAGCCCCTTAGTCATGCTTAACTACCTGCCTGGGTGATCCAGTTGGTGGTACCAATGACTGCTCATGTCTCTGCTTTCAAAGTTATGTTTTGCGTGACGTGCTCTTAATCTCAATTCCCCTTTATGCCTCATTAATTTCGGTACATAATTTTGCAGAGAGCAGTTTTGCCCTCTACTAGTAGTATAAATATATAAAAATAGCAAAAACACCTACATTCTTCTGCCATAGGGCGTTGGCAACATACTTCCCTCAGTCAATGACAAATAGCCTCATGACTTGCTCCCTCATTTCATTCAAGTCTTTCTTTAAATAACACCTTCCCAAGAGGTCCTCCTAAACACCTGACTCATGACTCTATTCCATTAACCTCTCTTATATTTCTTCTTCACACCTGATATTATATATTCATTTGTGAATATGAATTAATGAATTCATTTGAATATGAACTTATGAATTAATTGTCCGTCTCCTACAGTAGAATGTAAGCTTCATGAGGACACAGACTTTGTTGTGTTCACTTTTAGAGCTCAGGCTGGGTCTGGAACTCACAGACCCCTCAAGCTCATTGTCCAGACTGGGTCACAAACCCTTCACATGCAAGTCTACAAGCTAGGTAACCAGATAAAAGGTCCTTGGAGGCTTGATTGAAGGAATAGTCTTTATTCAGCACACACATGCCTCAGAGCTAGGCAGTCAAAAAGAAACTCAGAAACTCAACTGATACTGGCAAAGTCCAAAGAAAAACTGAGCCACTGCCAGCAAAATAAACATGCTCTATTTTTACACTGGAACTCTTTCTGCCAGCTCCTGTTTCACAAACTCAAGAACACACAATAGCAACAAAACTAAAAAGATACATGGGCACCTGTGTGTACTAACTCCACCCACACACAACTTGTTTACAAAGAATGTGCTGCACCATCCCCAACTGGACCTGAGGCCAGGGGGCCTGACTAAACTATTCTTGATGGAGTTTGGATGTGTTGTTCCCTCCAAAATTCATGTGGAAATTTGATCTCCAATGTGGCAGTGCTGGAAACTGATTGAGTCAAGGGGGCAGATCCCTCAAGAATGGATTAATGCTCTCCCTGGGGGAGGGGGATTAATGAGTGAGTTCTTGCTCTATTAGTTCCCATGAGAGCTCGTTGCTTAAAAAGACCCTGGCACCTTCTCTCTCTCTCTCTCTTGCTTCCTCTCACCATGTGATCTGCTTGTACCCGCCAGCTGCCTGCTGTTTTTCCGCCATGAGTAGAAGCAGCCTGAGGCCCATGCCAGATGCAGCTGTCCCAGAATCGTAAACCAAATAAAACTCTTTCCTTTGTATATTACCCAGTCTCAGGTATTTCTGTCATAGCAAAATGAAACTGACTAAAACAATTCTGTATTCCTAACATCACTGCAATAAAAATATTCGGCAAATAGCAAAGTGCTCAATAAACATTTGTTGAATGAATGAATACATGACTCAATGTATGAGTAGTTTCCTTTTCTAGTAAAAACTTTCTCCACAAGGAGTTTTGATGCAGACTATTTTGGGAAAATAATTTCTCATTTTCAACTACATATTAAATAAAAGAAATTAATTTAACCCTAAGAGTTAAAGTAATTTCTTGAGTTAACACATTTAGCTATGAACCAACGCTAATAACAAATATAATTGCTAAACTTCTTTTAACGAAAAAGAGTTGCCTTAGGATGCTTAATGTTCTTATTAATAATTTCAAGAGAGTAATTTAAAGCTCTATGTCATAGTAGAAATACTAGATTTTTAAATCAGAAAAAATAAGTCTGAGTATAATAATACAGGTATGTTTGTTTAGTGACACTCCATATTTTCCACTGAAATATTTAATTTTTTTTTTTTTTTTTTTTTGTCTTTTTCGTGACCGGCACTCAGCCAGTGAGTGTACCGGCCAGTCCTATATAGGATCCGAACCCGCGGCGGGAGCGTCGCTGCGCTCCCAGCGCTGCACTCTCCCAAGTGCGCCACGGGCTCGGCCCTCCAGTGAAATATTTAAAGGATCAATACTAGGTGATACAAACATTTAACCTCTTTAATTATTTGTTCCTTTCAAGACTGTGATTGTCATAGCCTATTTTATCTAACCCCCTATTTATATCTCCCTTATTCTTTATGGATCAAGTGGAATAGTGGGCTCTCATCTCCCAGTGGTGAAAATTCTGCAGGGGAACAAAAGGTTTAATACTTACCAGGCAGAATTACAGCTGTCCTGAAATTTATTATCCCATGTACGTATTCCTTGAGGTAGAAAGACTTCTGTGGCATGTGGGCAAGAGTGGAAATAAATGCAAGTTTGTAGTGAGTAGAAAGCAGAGATAGGTGAGGGAGCATGTGGGAACTGAAACCAATGGATTTTTTGAGTGTAGAATATTGGCTCACACATTGACAAGTGAAGCATTTCCTATATAAGGTGCTGCTTTGATAAGTTCTTGTAATCTTGAGGAACTAGTAAGGTAGACACAGCGTTGTTTACTACAGAGAAATTTTAGCATTGATATTATATCAAAAAGGGAATCAATTATAATTTGGAGGTAGAGTTATATATTTAGAAATATTCCCTTAGCACAGAAACCTATAACATGTTTTCAGACAACTTGATATATGCTGTCCATCTTTTAAAATATTGTACTCTTAGCCAAAAACTTGTCTATCATTAAGCCTGCCACATTAGCTAGGTCTGAGAGATTCGAGAAATGTATCCTTCAGGAAAATTAAACTGCTCTTGACTGTTAATTTTCTTTCTGGTAGTTTTGTGAACCACATGCCTTAACTGATCCTACTTCTTCAAAATTCAGTTGATTCTTAAAAAATATTTTTTGTGAGTAGGTATAGAATTAAAATCTAATTACCTAAATCTTACTTGAAAAAAATAGGAGACCATGATGTTAAACAATTGGTATTTTCTCGTGTTTTCCCATGTGTGAGGGAGTGTAGCCAAGAGACTAAGAGTGGGATCTGGAATTTGGCTGCCTGGAGTTGAGAGCTTTCTCCACCACGTACTGTTTGTGATATCCTGTGCAAATAGACTTTTGTTTACTCATCTATAAAAATAGTATAATAATAGTAACTACCCCCAGAGAATTGTGATGGTTAAATAAATTGATGGATGTAAAGCATTTACAACAGTGTCTGGTATGTAATAAATATTCAATAAGTGTAATAAATGTTTGCCATATTTCATTCTTCCTCAATAGAGATGAGCAGCAAAGAATTTAAGAATGCCAAAAAGAGCAATAGCTAAATATAAGCTGCTTATTATGTAAGTACATGGAGAGATCTCTCATTTTTAATAATAATTTAGGGAAAATATTAATCCTTCTATTGTAACTGTTTTCTAAACAAAACCTTTAAGCCCATGTAGCTTTAGAAGGTTTATTTTTGTTAGTGTGTACTTCTATCTATGTGTATAAATCTTAAAATGAAAAATAGAATTTGAAAAAGAAAAATTTAGTAAGATAGTATAAAAGAACACTAACAGATATCATGACATATTCAGAATCAAGAATTGTTTTTGAGACTCCAGATTATTAACAGAAATAATTAGTGTGACAAAAGCATTGAAACTACTGTGTATGTATTAAAGAAGTGACATTTCTACCATAAAAATTTCCTTTTAGAATCTAGAGACTTGGCCATAAAAATTGGCTTGGGGCTGAAACCTGGCATATGCTGTGTTCATTTGAAGTACAAATGGATTTCCTCTATTTAAAAATTTTCATTATTATATTTTGAAAAGCAGAAAAAAACATTAGTTATATATTTATAACTTATTACAATCTAATGGAAAGTAGAATTTTATTATAATGGAAATTTTTGTTTTAAAAGTTATGATTAAACTTTGAAGACTGCAGAGCAACACATGTACATAAAGTTAATGAGAATTCTAGGTTATAATTAACTTAGCAATAGCATATTGTAGCAGAGGGAATATTTGAAGACCAAATAAGACATGTGGTTGTAGTCACTGCTCAGGCTGACACACCACAGGGGCTTCATGACGGATAATAACTGTGCTATTCTTTTTGTAAAATTTATAAATTTTATGTGCAATCAATTACAAGTAGTCTGTGATTCAAGTAGAAGAAAATAATTGCAAATGTATTTGCTGCTTTTGAAACTTTTCGATGACATTGAGTCATAGAAATAGGTGTGTTGAAGAGAAAACTTGCAGTTGAAGCTGAATGCTGATGATTAACACAGGAGACCATTTGGTTAAAATATTTTATGGGAATTTTAAACTGAAATGCCTGATGGTAATCAGAATAGAACTATGACTATTAAAAATTACTTTTGTTCACCCTGCTCTAAAATTTTGCTCAAATTATTTTTTTAGTGCAGCACATTATGTGGATATACTATACGTGTGTGTGAGTGTACAGTATTCTGGATAGGAATTCTCAAATTACATATGCAGGTGGCAAATGTAACTTTTTACTTGTCTATTGAACAATCTCTGTTTTGAATACCTTATTGATGGATGCAACAATAAGATATTTGCATCTAGTCAATTTCAGTTAAGCTCAGACATTACATTTTTCATTTCGATTGTACTCAGTCACTCAGAGTGTACCCAAGACTACTCTTCCCATGGTGTTTTATGGAGCATCTTGTCATGAATGGGTGTGGCATGTCCTCTGTCCTATGCCACCAAACTGAGAAAGAGCTCACCCTAAGGTTTTTAGATGTTAGAATCTAGTCTCACTGGCATCTGAGGCCATGTTTAAGGTCTTGCCATTTGCTTTTATTAGTTGGCTTGTGGTCTCCATGACTATTTAGGAGGTTTTCAATTCCTCCAGCCATCTTGGATTTCAGAGGACAGCGAGCGTGGGAGAATTGCTTTCTCACTTTTCTATGGCTGTGAGAGCCCCCCACCATGTAGAAGCAAGGTAGGTGGCTTTCTCAGATTATCCCTGCATGTAATTGCTCTACCACAATATCTAATCTATTGTTATTGTACTGTGCTGGTTTTAAGTACTACTATCTGAGGGTTAGCATTTTCCTGGGTCTCAACTATAAAGTAAAGCTCATGTGTCCTTTTGCTTTTGTAGTTTTACCATAAATATCTGGAGTTTCTGCTATTTCCTATTATTCTTCACCCTAAGGCCAAGTCCACATTGGGTAAGATGGGTTCAGGGCACTCTCTTAAACATCTATAGGAACAGTTAAAATGCTTCTGGATACTCTTTATTTGCTCCTCTGGATCCACTTCTCCACCATTACCACCCTGTGCTTTGGATGGATAAATTATTTGGACTAAATCAATGTGAACCGTTGATCTCTGGCTTCTATCTCCTGCTGGGAGATACCAGCAAGAGACTGGGTGGCAGGAGGAGGGTGATATTAGGGAATTTGTTCTTTCATTTCACTTGACCACATTGCTGAAGGCCAAAGCTACTGTCGGATGAACCTCTTCTAGGATTATAGCTGGTTTTTCTGGGTTCTGCTAACCTCTATTTCCCTTTAGAGGGAAGTATTGTGGTAATAGCTTCCCCTTTTGTTATTCCCAGAATTTTTTTGATCAATTATTTGATTTTTCTTAAACCTGCTTACATGTTGTAAATTACTTTTATTTTTTATTTTTTTTGCATGTTACCATTTTACAATGTCTTCTTTTTGCTGATAGCACCTTGACTGTTACAGTATTTGGTAGCAAAAGTGGCCCCAGAAAACAGAGCTTCAAGTTGGGATTCTGAGATTAGTTTTCTCATGTAGTTAAAGAGCACTTGGCCAACTTGCTCACTAGAGAGAAATGTAACATAGTAATCTGAGTCATGTAATGGCATCATTATTCAAATTATTACCAGTGTTGATATGGAATGAAGTCCATGTAGAAAGTAAGGTGTAGGGAAATCAACAGCTTTATTAACTAGGCTGTATTGCAACAATAATAACTATAAAGGTTGGTGGTTAGTTGACTTTTTAAAATGACCCTGCATAGTATATACATATAGAGAAAATGACAAACTGAGGGCCTTGAATGCTAATTCAAAACAGTGAAAAATGAGAAAGTTCCTATGTTAGCTTTCAAGGAATTCCTCTTGTCTTGAAGTCTCAGGCAAATATGGCTGAGAATCAAGCCCACAGCTAGACTCTAATGAAGGCAAAAGTCTAGAACCAATTAAGTGCTCAACACTCTGGGGTCTCTTATGAAGAACTTAGGGCATTGGTAGAGAAGCAGAGACTCACTGAGCCATGAGAAGGGAAACATTAGACAGACACAGACAAAGCTATGGAATTTGAAGCCCCAAATCTCAATAAACTTCCATTGTTGACAGAGTCATCCCTTCTCTTGTAGAAGCCTGGTGATTACATTTTAATGTCAGATACAAAATTAGAACAATAATCATAATGGGCAGCCTATTCAGGGTGTGGGGTAAACTATTCCACCTCTTGCCTTTGGCTCAGCAAATGCAGTAGTAGTAGGGAGTTTATCACAAATTGAGATGTTTTTCAGAGCTTCTTGCACATGACACTAGGATCCAAATTGCATTTTGTCAAAGGTCATGAACTGTCCTACTGAAACATATTATTTATTTGAATAGATAACTTGATACTGGGCTTCTTTAGAAATATACATTTGAACTAGGAAACCAAGTGAATACATAAAACATATTACCCTGAAAGCCATTAAAGTGCCCAGCTCAGATCTCCCTGCAAGTAAGAACATGCTATAAGTAGTATAGTTAGCCAACAGCCTTCAGCTGAAGCAACTTTGGGACACCTAGTACCATTCACACTGAGGCCACACTCTCCCTAGGTTTCTCCCAGTGAATTACTGAGCATGGCAGAGCCAGGCCATATCTACCCAACATGAGACTCCTATATTGCACAGGTTTTGCTTTGGAGCTCCTCATTGGCTCGGCTGAGACATTGTCAGGGCTGCACTAGCCTGGGGTTCTTCCTGCCATTCTCCTTTCACAGGTATCAAACATGCATATCAGGTGTCTGTTCAAACCTTCTGGCCATTTTTTAGACTGAGATGCTTTTTTTCTTATTGTTGAGTTTTAAAACTTTTTGTATATTTTAATAAGTTCTTTATCAGATATGTGTTTTGAGAATATTTCCTTCAACTCTGTGGCTTGTCTTTCCATTCTCTTAAGATGTTTTTCAAATAAAAGTTTTTAAACCTTACTAGAGGCCAACTTATCCGTTTTTTCTTTCATAGATTGTGCTTTTGGTCTATCTAAAAGGTCATCACCAAACCCAGGGTCACCTAGATTTTCTCCTGTGTTATCTTCTAAAAGTTTTACAGGTCTGTGTTTTACATTTAGGTCTATGATACATTTTGAGCTAATTTTTGTGACAGGTGTAAAGTCTTTGTCTAGATTTATTTATTTATTTTTTGCATATGGATGTCCAGTTGTTCCAGGGCCATTTGATGAAAAAAATATTTCTCTTCATTGAATTGCCTTTAGTCCTTTGTCTACAAGGTTGACTACATCTGTTTGTGTCTATTTCTGGGCTCTCAATTCTGTTCTATTGATCTATTTGTTAATTCTTTCACCAATATGACTCTGTCTTGACTATTATAGCATTATATTAAATCTTGAAGTTAGGTGTGTCAGTCCTCTGACTTATTTCTTCTTCTTTGGTATTTTGCTGGTTATTCTGAGTATTTTGCTTTTCCACATTGTTGGGAAAACATAAGAAAATGGTCTGGGCCCCTCAGATGTTCAGAGTCTTGCCGAGCATCTCAGGTGGGTATGCGCATGTGCACGGGTGTTCCTTGTTATTGTCTATATGATTGTGCATATGCATCTGGGGTGTTTTTTTTTTTTTGGATTATGGACTTGAACAAAGCTTTGAGAGGATGCTCTGGGAAGCCATATTAGGTTGACTGCTCCTAGCTCTGAATAAAGCTTATTATTTCTTCACCCATGGCTCCAAGGACCTTTTCCTATTACCTAGCTCGTAGACCTGTGTGTGAAGGGTTTGTGACCCAGTCTGGACAATGGGCTTGAGGGGTCTGTGAGACCTAGACCTAGCTCTACACATATAAACATTAGATCAGTTTTTTGATATCTACAACAAAGATAAAGTTGGGAAGAACTGACATCTTTACAATATTGAATATTCCTATTTAAAAACATGGAATATCTATTTATTTATTTAGATCTTTTTGGAGTTTTCTTTTCTTTTATCAGATTTTTGTAGTTTTCCTCATATGGGTCTTGTATATACATTGTTAGATTTATACCTAAGTACTTCTTTTCTGTTTTTTGGTGCTTATGTAAATGGTATTGTATTTTTAATTTCAAATTCTAATTGTTCATTACTGATATATAGAAAACAATTGATCTTTGTATATTAATCTTGTTTCCTGCAACATTGCTACAATCATTTACTAGTTACAGGAACTTTCTTTTTCATTCTTTGGGATTTTTTACATACATAATCACTGATCGAGTTTGGATTGTTGTCCCCACCAAAACTGATGTGGAATTCTGATCTCCAATGTGGCAGTGCTGGAAGCTGTTTGAGTCATGGGGGTGGATCCCTCATGAATGGATTAATGCTCTCCTTGGGGGAGGGGGACCTGAGTAAGATCTTGCTCTATTAGTTCCCATGAGAGCTGGTTTTTTAAAAGACCCTGGCACCTCCTCTCTCTCTCTCTTGCTTCTTCTTGCCATCCGATCTGCTTGTACGTGCCAGCTGCCTGCCACTTTCCGCCATGAGTAGAAGCAGCCTGAGGCCCATGCCAGATGCAGCTGTCTCAGAATCGTAAGCCAAATAAACCTATTTTCTTATAAATTACCCAGTTCTGGGTATTCTGTTGTAGTGATACAAAATGGACTAACACAGTCATGTTATCTGCAAACAAAGGCAATCTTATTTATTTATTTCCAATCTATATACCACTTAAATGAATTTTTTGCCTTCTTGCATTAGCTAGGAATTCTAGGACAGTGTTAAGCAGGAGTGATGGGAAGGGACATCATTGGCTTGTTTCTGATCTTCGGAGGAAAGCATCTAGCTTCTCACAATTAAGTATAACATTATCGGAAGGTTTTTGTAGGTGTTCTTTATTGGAAGTTCCCCCTCTCTTCCTTATCTGCTGAGAATTTTCTATCATTATGGATGTTAGATTTTGTCAAATGTTTTTCTGCATCTAATGATAGGATCATATAACGTTTTTCTTAAGCCATTGAGGTGATGGATTCCAGTAATTAATTTTCAAAACTTGAATCAGCTTTACACACTTGGAATAAATCTCATTTGGTATTGGTGTATAATTCTTTTCATAAAATTGTTGGATTCAATTTGCTAATATTTTGCTGAAGATTTTTACATTGATGCTTATGAGAGATATTGGCCTGTAGTTTACCTCTCTTGTAATGTCTTTTACAGTTAGGGTATTATGGTAATGCTACCCTCACAAATGAGTTCCCTCTGCGACTAATTTCTGGATGAGGTTGTAGAAATTGGTATTATTTTTTCTTATGTTTGGTAGAAGTCACCAGTGAAACCATCTTGGTATAATGCTTTCTGTTCAGGAAGATTATTAATTAGTGGTTCAAATTATTTAATAGGTATAAGCCTATTCAACTCATCTATTTCTACTTATGCAAGTTTTTGTAGATTGTGCCTTTTAAGGAATTGGTCAATTTAATCCAAGTTATCAAACTTTTAGATATTGAGTTGTTCATAATATTCCTTTATTATCCTTTTAAAGTCCATTGGATCAGTAGTGATGGCTCCTTTTTCATTTCTGATGTAAATAATTTGTGTCTTCTCTCTTTTTTTCTTGGTTAGCATGACTAGAGTTCTGTTAAATTTATTATCTTTCCAAAGAACCAGCTTTTGGTATCATTGACTTTGTCTATTGCTTTCCTGTTTTAAATTTTATTGATTTCCTAGTGTGAAAACTTAGTTTATTGATCTTACATCTTTATTTTTTCTATTCTTTACATTGCATGCTAAATATTTTTCTCTAGGCACTATTTTCACTGCATCCCACAGATTTTTCCAAGTCGTATTTTCATCTTTATTTGGTTTGAAATATTTTAAAAAGTTCAAGACTTTTTTTTTTGACCCAGCTCCAAATAATTTAGGATTTTCTGACTATTTTTCTATTATTGATATCTAGTTTAATTCCATTGTGTTCTAAGAACATAGTTTGTATTATTTCTATTCTTCCACATCTGTTAAGCTGGGTTTTGTGGTCCAGAATTGAGAATAATGTGTATTCTGTTGTTGTTGGATGAAGTATTCTATAAATGTCAATTAGATCCAGTTGATTGATGATGCTGTTCAGTTAATCCATATCCTTACTGATGATCTACATATTGGATCTCTTAGTTACTGGTGGAAGTGTGTTGAAGTCTATAACTATAGTGCTGGCTTTTCTATTTCTCTTTGCAGTTATTTAGTTTTTGCATCATGCATTTTGATGCTCATACGCATTAAGGTATAAAAACATGAAGGACTGTTATTTCTTCTTGAAGAATTGACCCCTTTACTATTATGTAATGGCCCTCTTTATCCCCTGATAATATTCCTTGGTATGAAGTATATTTTGTCTGACATTAATATAGCCACTGCACCTTTTCTTAAAAATTGTGATAGTGTGGCATATCTTTCTCAATCCTTTTACTTTTATTCTGTCTGTGTCTTATATTTAGAATGTGTTTCTTGTAAAACAACATATAGCTGGGTCACAGTTTTTTTTTTTAACCCACTCCATCAGATTCTCTCTTTTAATTGGTGTATTTTGACCATGCACATTTGAAATGATTACTGATATAGTTGAATGAATGTTTACCATATTTGCAACACTTTTCAATTTGTTGAATTTATTCTTGGTTTCTTTTCTTTTTTAATATTCTCTTCTATTTCTGCCTTTTCTGGTTTTAACTGAGCATTTTATATGATTCCGTTTTGTCTTCTATCGAGATATCAAATATACCTCTTAATATTTTTTAGTGGTTACCCTAGCATTTGCAGTCTACACTTACAGTTAATCTAACTCTACTTTCAAACAACTGTGCACTGTTTCATGGGTAGTGCAGGTAACTTATAACAGAGAATTCCCAACTTCTTCACTGTGTTACTTATGGCATTCTTTTCATTTATCAAAAAGTTATAATCACCCAATACCTTGTTTCTATTATTATTTTGAACATTTCTTTATTACAGCAATTAGGAATAAGAAAAACAAAAAGCTTTATTTTACCTTTATTTATGCATTCTCTTATGGTTATCCTTTTTTTCTTTTTATGTACATCGATTTTCTGACCTATTTCATTTTCCTCCTCTCTGAATAGCTTCTTTTAAAATTTCTTGTAGGGTGGGACTACTGGCAATGAATTTTCTCAATTTTTGTTTGTGTGAGAAATTCATTATTTCTCCTTCACTTTTGAAGGAGACTTTCATAGGGCACAGAATTCTAGGTTGGTGGGTTTTTATCTCTCAACACTAGATATTTCGCTCCACTTTTTTCTTGCTTTCATGGTTTTTAAGGTGTAAGAGGTAATACTTGTCTTTGCTCCTCTGCAGGTGAGGTGTTTTTTCCTTCTGGCTTCTCTCAAGATTTTTTAAAAAATCTTTAATTTTCTGCAGTTTGAATATAATGTTCCTGAGTTTGTTCGTATTTTACTTCTTATTTTTTGGCATTTATCCGGCTCAGTGTTCTCTGAGCTCCCTGGATCTGTAGTTTGGTGCCTGATGTTAATTTATGAAAATTCTGTCACCATTCCTTCAGATATCTACTATTTTCTCTATTTTTTCTCCTTCTAGTGTTCCCTTTATACATATATTACATGTTGTGTAGTTGTCTAACAGTTATTAGATATTCTGTTCTACTTTTATTCAGGCTGTTTGTCTCTTTGCTTTTCAGTTTTGTAAGTTTCTACTGACATATCTTCAAGCTCAGAGAGTCTTTCCTCAGTCATGTCCAGTGTATTAATGAGCCCATCAAAGGCATTCTTCATTTCTGCTAGTGTTTTTGAACTCTAGCATTTCTTTCTTAAAATTTCCATCTCTCTTCTTATATTACCCTTATGTTCTTGTATGTTGTCTACCTTTTTCATTAGAACTCAGCATATTAATCATTGTTGTTTTAAATTTGCAATCTGATAATTCCAACATCCCTACCATATCTGGGACTGGATGTTTGCTCTGTCTCTTCAGACTGTGTTTTTCACTTTTTGGCATGCCTTGTACTTTTTCATTGAAGGTACTGGATAAAAGGAACTGCTATAAATTGACTTTTGGTAGATAGCTGTTAAGATGTTGGGGGAGGGGAAGCATGCCGTAAATTCTATAAATAGGTCCCATTCTTTTAGTGAGCATGTGTACTGGGCTGTGAATTTCACAAATGCTTCGCCTACTTTTTTTCCACTCCCTTAGGTTGAAAAAACCTAAGGATGGCTAGAGTGAGCTAGAGTTGAGTATTTCCTTTCTCACATGGGGAAGTCTAGAGCAGGTTGAAGTTGGGTATTTTCCTTCCCCCAATCTGGTTATGCTCTGATAGAACTTCTACTTTAGGCCCTAGTAAAATAGTATCTTGAGAGTATCAAAGTGGTTACTTTTCTCTTCCCCCTGCCAGAAGCCTGAGGGTATTTTCCTTTAATCTTCATAATAAGAGCATGGTAGAACACTTGGAGATAAAACTCAAAAGAATTTGGGGCTTCCCAGTGACTGCCCCCCCCCCCCCAGGGCCTCCAGCAACTTGTCAATTATAGTTCAGATTTTCTAAACCTGACACTGATTCCAATGGCTTGTGGGTTTCTGCTCCAGTACATTGTGATTATCTGTATTTGCCTGTCTTTCTCCAATTTGGGAGCCAGTGGTTTTCCCTGTGACCTCATTTTTCTGATGAATATAAGAAGAGTTCTTGATTTTTAGGACTGAGTGGTGAATTCTAAGCTCCTCGTGTGCCAGACTCCCCCCTTGCTTTTTCAGGCCTTATGGTGGTGACAGCTTCCAGCTATTGGTAGCCTTGTGGAGTTCAACACCCCAATGATTTCCCTTTACCTTGCTCACACTTTGTAAATAGTGCCTTTATTAGACTTTACTCAGAGACTTCACTTGAGCATTCCACCTATTTCTTGACAGGACCCCAACTAATGAAAACATTGTTCATTCTGACTCTCATCTTTCACCTCCTTCATGATTAATCATGACCATTTTGTTTGGCTCATGTTTCACAGAAAAAATGTGGAATAAATAATAATTAATGAGCTGTTTGAGGATAATCTTTTGTACATCCATATAAAACAGGACGAGTAATGTATTGAAGTACACATTTATTGAAGTACACATTTGAACCTAAATGAAGTACACATTTAGGTTAAAATATTATTTTATTCATTGTAACTGTGTGGCTCTGGGCAAATTACTGAACCTGTTCAAAATCACAGTTGCTGTGAAAAGAGAGATAATATCTATTTCTTCAAGAGATAGATCTTAGGAGAGTGTACAATATGACATGTGACAGTGTTCAATAAATAAATTGTAGGAAAGTTACCGTAATTATTCAGAACTTTTTCAGGAAAAGTGAAACACCAATGAAAAACAGAAATTAGCAAATGATCATTCTCGTTGATTGTGACAATATCCATGAGCAAAAATATGTGCTTATTTTCTTTCACTACTTTTTTCCGTGAAAAGCAATTCAGGAGACCTGCTTATGGTTTGTATGTATGAATGCATGTATGTATCTTTCTATCTATTTACGTATTCGTCTGTTCATGTATATTTTTAATTGACTTGTTTTGACTGGTGAAAAAAAGTTTCAAACCAGAATGCTAGATTCTTACCTCTTGGAAGAGCAAAGGAACAATCAAAGGACTATCAAATATGGAAGAGTACTTGCTACTAAAAGGACTTTTATGCAAAGTAGTTGAAACAAGAGTTCTGGCATAGGTAATAAGCCAAAGCCACCAGAATAATTCTTCACTGTAACATTTAGGTCTGTTTCCACGAGGGGTTGGAGATGTTCAATTCTAGGACACTAGACAATGTTTTAGACAATGCTGTTTTATAGGCAGTATCTAAATGTGTTATGTGTTGGATAATATCATGATGTCTTAGGGAATAACAATTGAATTTCCCCCAAATAGTGCAGAAATTAATATTGATAGCTTGTCTAGTGACATGAATTTCACAGGCTATATCTTTATTGATCATTCCTTTTACATTCACTTTTGATTTATTTTCATTTTTTTATAGCTTACTTCTCACAACAAATTTAAGGTCAATACAACAAAAATATATAATGAAATAATACTAATGTAAAGAGCAGTAGAAAATACCAAGAGCTAACATATTGCTAAAGTTAAGCTTAATGTCTGGCAGGCAAAATATAAGGAGATCCTCAGATGGCTATATAAATCTCATAATTTATACATGATTTACACTGAATTTTCTGGGTCAAAAAACTGCTGTCTGATCTCTTCTAACACTCAGCCTCCTCAAACCTCTCTCCCTTTCTCTTTCTCCCTAATCCCCTCTCTTTTCTTCTCCCTCCACTTCACATACCAATTTTTTACATAGAAATTTGTATAGTGCCATTGAGTGATATGACAATATCATCAACAACATGTTTTAATATATTGTACATTTCATATGTCTTTTTAATATAGTTCCCTTTGATAAACTTGAAAGACTAATGGAATATAGTAAAGATTACTCTGTAACGTGGTCAGGTAATAATGTCTGAATAGGTAGTCTGCAATTGGTTTCATCTGATTCAAGAAAAGAACTGAAAGCATGTGGAAAAATCTTAGTACTTTATATCTTTCAAACAACTTATGTTCTGTAAATTGTATCTTTTTAGGCAAGCTTTTATTAATACTGCCCAGAGAGAGTTTGAGGTTGTGTTCTCTGATGCAGTGTAGGATTATAGGTATTCTGCAAAGCATATTGACTGAGGGTAGATCCACATGCTTTATGAAAAGCAGATGGAGTGAATGAAATCTTGTGATGAAATTTGAGGAGCATTTGCCTATATAAATGACTACAACTTACTCACAGAGAGAGAACATAGGGATATCTGTAGGAATGTTTAGTATTTGGGATCATTTAAAATTTACTTTAGGAAAGTGTAATCTTAATCTTCAGCACAAAAATAAGGTTATGATTGTCTACAAATTGTACACCATTATGAAAGAGCAAAATTTTAAATCATATGTCATTATAGGGAAACATCAGTAATATTCTTTTGGAACTTTTTACTTTCTCATTGTATATCAGTATGAATTACTTACAAGGTAAAAATGAATTAAATTGCTGTAAGAAATAATTTGATGTAAGCAAATTGAATTTTGGAGAATGTCTGCCAAAGACAAAACTTTTTAATTTAGAAAAATTGATATCATGTCACTCGTCCAGATATAATTAGATACTAGTTTCAATTGTTTAACTGAGGACCCTTCTGGTCCATCTTAATAAAATGTTATTATCAATAAATAGGAGGATTCATTTAATTCTCTGTAGCGGCTGTGGTATGCATTTAGTTAATCTAAAAGTGGCTCTAAACAATTCTTATCTAAGTTGAAAAAAGGTGTTTAGGACTTCCCGTCAAGATGGCAGAATAGACGGTCCCCAGCATCACTCTCTCTCACAAATCATCTAATTTACAACTATAAAAAAGTAACAACAGCCAAGCTGGGGCCACTAGAGCTCAGGGGAAGAGGAGGAGAGACCTACGGACTGCATGAAGGCAGAAGAAGCCACAATAAGAGAAAGAAAAAACTGCTCTGAATGTTCCTTACCTCAGCCATTTCCAGGCTGGAGCTGCTGAGTGCACAGAGCAGGAGCCAGCAAAAGCCTCAGCTGCACCCTCCGGATGAAGTTGCTTGGAGGCAGCAGGTGAGAAGAGGGCCTTGTCGACCCCCAGGACAGCAAGACCACTAATAGCGTTCCTGTGGACCCACATAGGAGCGAGGAGCCACAACAACTGAAGAAAAGGAGCTGCTCAGAGGCTGGCGAGTCATCACAAAGGACCGGTGGAGGGCCCGTCCCATGGGAAGTGATTGCAGCATGGCAGTGGGGGAGACACGCCCACTGGGAGAACACTGGTGCACAGCAAGGACAGCTGATTTGTACCCCTATCAGCAAAGGACCACTCAGAGGAGACTGGTCAGGAATATAGAATTGCATGAGGTGCAGTTTGATGAAAAGACTCAGGCCCAGACCAGAGTTTTGGATCTCTGGAGATCCAGAAGAACCTATAAAGTCAACCATTAAAACCTGAGCTGCACAAAAAACCTTCCCTAGGGTATCAGCAGCAAAGCAGCAGTTTAGCTCAACCACAGAGCTCAACTACACAGGAAGTTCCCCTATTTTAGAAGTAAGCAAAGGACAACAAATTAGTTCCAGCACAGAGTTTAAATGGTGGGAACAGCAAATAATTCAACACAGAACTGAAAGAAAAAACAAAGTACCTGCAACCAGAGACAAAGTTTCATATTAACTAGTAAAGGTCTCATTTCACCAAAGAACACCTATAACACATAGAAGGACTGGAAGTCCCCCGGGATACCAAGCCAGAAAGCGGGGAGGGCCGGGGACCTTGGCAATGCCCCCCAATACCCACAACCAGTCCTGAGGGTGGGGGCCTCAGGCCTCAGCCACACCCCTCAACACATGCAGCCAGCCCACCAGCAACCACCAAGCCACTGCAGGAAGCACCCCGGTCTCTTCCAAGCAGGGGCAGTGGGGGACTGAGGGACTCAGCCACATCCCCTGACACGTGCACCCAGCCCAGCAATGACCAACCCACCACTGGAAGTCCCCCAGTCTCCCCTGTGGGAATGAGGGGGTGTGCCACAGGCCTCAATCCCACCCCTCCTCCTCCCTCCTTCTTCCATCCCATTTCCTTCCTCTTTCCCCTCTCCCCCTCCCTCCCAACGCAGCAACATCCTAGAGTGTAACAAATAGTACTAATAAAATTTCATTTCGTTTTTTAAAAAAAGTGTTAAAAATACTCTTGTTGTTAAATCAAATTCCTGAAATGGTCTAGCACTGTCAGGAGATATATTAAAACTTAGCATGTGCAGGTCTTATAGTACTACTTAGATAGGGGATGATCAGGAAGAGAAAACCAAGAACAACTGGAAAACAAGTGGAGGGTCGAACATCTTTCACATAGCCAATGCTTCTTTAGATTTAACTATACACCTTTCCAATGTCTTTACTTAGTATTTTCTTTCTTCCTACAGTACATCATTCAGTGTGGGTCTGCTAATGGTAAAGTTTCTTTTTGTTCTTTGAAAATATGGTTTTATTGCTCTTATATCAAAAATGATAGTTTTGTAGGAAATATATTTTATTGACTATTATTTCCTCTGTGCACTATTAATATATCATTCTACTCTTTTTCTTTATTCTGGCTATAAAAAAAAATCTGCTACTTTTGTTTGTTCTACTTTTGTAGAAAATCTGTTTCTCTATTTGCTAATAAGATCACCTATGTAATGTATGGGAAGGAAGGTATTTTTTTCCTTTACCCATTTTTGGTTTATGGCTGAGGCCCCTATAACAAAAGAGATTAACAAAAAAGCAAATTTATTTAAGTATCACATGACTCAGAAGCCTTTATAAGGCTCTCAGATTCTTCTCTGTGTCCCTGTGGCTTCAGAGATAAGAATGCTCCTTTCCTTTGGGTATAGGGAGGGCACCTCTCACGTGAGGGTCTTATTACATGTGTTTGGGAAAGACCAGAAAATCCTTCCTAGATTTTACGACCTGCTTCAGGGGAGACAAATGGGGCAAGGTCAGAGTGACCTTCCTGCTTCTGCCATATTCTCAAATTTCTTCAGCTTAAAAAATTTGGGGTAGCATGTCCTGAACCCCATCGCTATTATGTTTTTATTTTTTTTATTTTTTTTATGACAATAGAACTAGTATTGATTTAATTTTTCAGTGTCTGATTCTTGCCCTATTTGTGTTTCAGCTACAATCCTGCCCTGGGTTTCCTGAGACACTTCTGTATTTTTATTTTAAAATGCCCACTTTTGTTTATTTGAAGGAAGTTAATATGTATTATTAGCTTTCCTTTTGCTGCATAACCAACTGTCATAAACATAGCAGCTTAAAACAACATCCATTTATTAGCTCTCAGTTCTGTAGGTCAGAAGTCCAAGAGAGATTGCCTGGGTTGTCTGCTTAGGATCTCACAAGGCCAAAATCAAGGTGTTGGCAGAACACATTCTCATTTGGATCTGTGTCCTCTTCTAGCTCATTTAGGTTGTTGGTGGAATTCAGTTCCTTGTAGTTGTAGGACTGAGGTTTGCATTTCCTTGCTGGCTGTCAGCTGGGGTCATTCTCAGCTCCTACAGGCTTTCTGCATTTTATAACCTTATGGCCCTTCAGTCTTCAAAGATGACAATGGAGAATATTCCTTGTGTCAGATCCCTCTGATTCTTCAAATCTCTGACTCCAGGAAGAGGCTAGTCCTGTTAAAAGTTCACCCAATTAAGACCAACTCATCCTGGATAATCTTCCTTTTTAAAGATTGTGTCATATAACAAATTAATTACAGGAATAAAATCCCTCACATTCAAAGTCCCTAATACTATGCAGGGTGTGTTTACCAAGGGGTAGGATCCTTGGGGTTCCATCTTTGAATTCTGCCTACCACAATAGAAGTACAGCAATTATCGAGGAGTTCTAATTAATTAAGAGAAACTTGTCAAGAATGAAGTTTCTAGTAGGTAAAGTTTTCTTTTATAACAAAAATCTAGGTATTGTTTTAATATATTCACTTAGATATTTTGAACCCTCATGAATATATATTTACTGGTATGCAAATGATTCATTTGATTTAATATTTAACGTATTCCTAATAAGACAAATTTAAATAATTAATGGAAGAAGAGGGGAAAATGGGGAGTGCATTCTTGAATCTATTTTTTAATTACAAAAAGAGCTCTGCTTCTGCATATATTAATTTCAGACCTTTCTCCGGTATGCTTGTTATTGCTTCCTTTTTTGCATCTTTGGCTTGAAAGTACCTTATTCCAGGTACGGCCTTGCCGATTTTCCCCTTTAGAAAGGATTACTAACTAATTAAATTGCCTCTAAATTAACAGACTTTACCGTCTTAACCTTGGCAGGCAGTTACCTGTTCCCAGTGTTTCCTGGAAATATGATTTGTCTGGGTGAGAATATGATTCTTTATCCCCATCCTATATTTTTACCCATGTTCAGTTTTTGGTCCAGTGTTTGATTTCATTCAAGTAGGCAGTTGAGAATCGTGTAAGGCACAAGTATCTTTCTTTGAAGCCTATCTCAGGTCACAGTATACATTCACTGAGGAGGAAGCAAAGTTTAGGTAATACATTTTGTGCTGCTTAATATTTTGTGCGAAGCATCAACTCTTCAAAAATTCATTTTTGTTAGAAACAGACTCTTGGACAAATGCCTTGAATTCATCCCTTTCCCCATCTCAATCCTCAAGCACAAAGAAACGTCTCCCTTCATTCCTTAACAGTTTGTTGAGGTTTCTCAATACTGATGAGAACCAACAGCCAAAGCAGAAGGAGCTCTGACATGCAGTCCTGGTTGTGCTGTCCCAAGAAGAAAGAAAAAGACAGATGCTGGGATTCTCCCTCTGAAGCGGAGGAGGTAGTGAGGTAGGATATTTGTCCTCAGAAACCTTCTGAGAGGACAGAACCTGAGTCCTGCTGTCTTCGCGCACTTTCATAACGTCTGCGAGCCTGTCTTTTTCTAACGTTACTGTTGAAGGGAAAAGGGCGTTGACGCGCCCCCAGCCCTCCCCTCTTTGGGAAGGAGGGAAGGGAGTTTGGAGGGGCCTGTTGGAGCGGGGAAGTGGCGGCGCCGGGCGGCCTGGAGGCAGAGCCGTGCCGCCGACCCGCGGGTCGGGCGCCGGTCTCAGGGAGGCCCCGGCGGGGCGGGCAGCCGCCGCGGTTGCCTGGATACCGGGTAACGGACCCCCAGGGCCTCGGCCGCCGCCGCCGCCGCGGAGCCGGCCGGGTGGACGGGCGCGGCGCGGGGAGGCTGGCGGAGCCGGTGAGTCGGGGGCGCCGGTCCCCTGGGCCCTGGGCGCGGCCGGGCGGCGCCCGCTCCTCTGGCCGCCCGCCTGCACGGCTCCCGCGGGCAGCAGCCAAACGCGGGCCCCGGCGCCGCCCCGCCGGGGTTACAGCCCGTTCCTCGTAATAGCCTCGTTCGTCACCCCTCCCGGGAGGCGGCGGGGAGGCCGGGGCTGGGGAAGGGACGCAGGGTCTCCCTCCACTGGTCGTCCAGCCGTACTTCACACTGTCTAGAGCTCCATCGCTAGGGTGGTGTTCTTTTAAAATAACCATTTCTTCCTTTTAGTTTGCTTATAAGGCCGCCTTGTGGTGGCTCATATGTTATTCTTTTGAATTGTTATTGATTTCTTGTGATATTTCGTTTTGCTACTGTCTGCTCCATCAACCCCCAACACTGAATAGCTTCCTGGGGAAAGGCTGGGAATTCTGTATTTCTTTATTTACTCTAACGCACCCCAAATGAGGTGATCCTCCCTTCTACAGATGAGGGAGGTGAAGCTCGGAGCTGATACATGACTTGATTCAAGTCAGACCTAACAAGCTTCAGACACGGGAAACGAGGATTTCCTGATTCCCAATTCCAAGCATTTTCTATTATTTTCCTTTTGACATCCATCTGCTACTTAAATATTTGTGAGTTGACTTAGTAGTTTCCCACTCCCACTTATCTGTTATCTCCCACTTATCTTAGATGATCTGTTGTGTATTCCTCTAAACATCTTGACCCAAATGTAGCATTCTTGAGATATCTACTCTCCCCCCACAAAACAGTTGTTTTTTGGTCCTACTATGGTGATAGATTTTAGGACACCACTTAACAAATTTAAGAACTCAGAGACAAATGGATGACTAATTGCAAGACACCTCCAAAAATCTATAGGATTTTTTCACCTGTTCAGTTTCAGTTGAATTGTTAACTAGATGTTCATATGGGAGGTTAGTGCATTTCTGTCTTGCCTATATAAGATTTCTCATTTTCTCGTTTTATTGTTGTATTCTTAAGGCTTTATTATAAAGCTTATCTGTCCAGTTTTCAGAACTATCAAAAATATGAGTTTGATTTTTAGTCTACCCACTATGCCTGGGTAGGGTCCTTTTATGTTGGTAACTGCTAGAGCTTTTATCCACAGCCCAAAGCTTCTGCTCCTGCCTCAGACTCAGCCTGAGAGTTATTACTAAGCTGTTATTACAACGTCAGGGTTTTTCTTCCTTTTCTATTCTCTAGAGCTGTAAATGACAATTGTAAGCATTCTTCTTTCTTTTTCCCTTTGAATACAGCCCCAGCTGGGTACCCTGCCTGTCTCTAAAGCATTGATATTGACCATGGGGTTACTATGATTGACAACAATCTGTCAAACCATGTGGATGGAGTAGGAAACCAATTTCTCAAAATAAAGGAGCTCTCTTTCTTCTGTCTTTCGTTTTGTTTATTTTGGCAGCAGGCTGGTATGAGATTCTGAACCCTAGACCTTGGTGTTATCAGCACTATGCCCTCCCAAGTGAGCTAATTGACCAGCCCCCTCTACTTTTAAAGAAAGCAGTGTTTCTGGGAAAAATATAAGAACAATATTTGTCCACCCAGATCTTATTTAGGCATATGGGACTGAAGGTTAATTAGAATATTGGCTACTAAAATGCTAGCCCCTGGAGTCCAGACAAAATAGAAAGAAAAATGATGTGTGATAAGAAGGGAAAAGCGGGGAGATTAAACAGCTAGAATACTCAGACCAGTTGAAGAATTTGTGTTGTGGTAGGTAATGGTGTACGAAAAGATTTGGACTGATCATTTTATAAGCATTTGGATTATTCATCTGGTGGAAAAGTAGCATGTCTGCCGGCAGTTTTTACCTGTGTAATCCCTAATGGTGATGATGTCTTCATGTCTATTTTTTGTGCAATAATAACACTAATGAAATATATATATATATATATATATATGGTGTTTAAAATTTGATGTTGTACTTTTAACCTTAGTTATAATGCTGCAGAAATAAATGAAGACCACCCAAATGAGAACAAGTAAAGGTTATTTATTAGAACTTGCGTCGGCAAAGGAATCAGCCACCATCACTGGCATTGGGTCGAGACTCAAAGGCAGGTTGGGGAGTGGGAAAGTTTTATAGTGAAAGAAAGGGAAGCCTTCAGGTATGTTGTGATTGGAGGCCGTTGATGTGAGGAAGCTGGAGAAGGGCTGACAAGAAGCTGGACATCCTTTGTGGCTGGTTTGGAGAACTTATTTGGCTTTTTCTGGTTGATCCTGAGTTAGAATTGGGGGCAAAAATAATGAAAGCCGCAGTCATTGATGAAGTCCTGACTGTCTGGGCTGATTACTGCTGAATTTATGGTTTGGTTTTCTGGACTCGTTGTGCAGAGATTGTGGATTAGAGTTCTGTTTTCATGTATGATCTGACCATTGCCCATTTGTGTATGAGGGCACTTTAAGAAGTTTGTGGAAAAATATAATTAAAAGATAATACTAATCTTTCCATGAACTTTTTGAAGTACCCTCATACATTCAGTCTCTCAGTGTTCATAAAAGTTCAGTTAGGTGAATTTAAATTTACCTTCATATTAGAAAACTGAGATTTAGACTGGTTAAGTATTGTGTTCATGAAGATTTATATAATTTTTAATATGATTTATTAAAATTTCTCATTTTCTGCATACAATAGTATACATACAATAGTATTGTATTCTTGAACATATAATTTTTAAATGAACCCTAGTTCACTGAATTTAAACCGTTGCCTTTTATTGAGCACTTATTGTATGCTAGTCCCTGAACTAAACAGTCTGCACACATTATCTTAATTCCCACAGTAACACTGGGAAGCATTATTATTTTCATCATCTCCAGAGAAAGATGACTGAGACTTGAATACATTAACTATCCTTCCCAAGGTCATATAACTGGTATGGGGACTCTTCAGGAACTGAATTCCACATCTTACTGATTTAAAAGCTATGTTCTTTGGCACTTTGTTAAAATGCCTAGTAATCTTCTAGTTTCATCACTATATCAGTCTATTTTACTTTAGTTTATATTGATGAACACTGATATCTGGCATCCTTTTCTTGATAGTATGTTTGCATGAACAGAGGTAATTAGAAGACCTTTCTGTGTGAACTGAAGGGATTCAGCCTACCCTTAGATGCTGGAAAAACTTTAAATTTAACCACAAGCCAGTGAAAGGATGAGACGCCTGTGCATGTTAAGTCAGATAGCAAAGGTGGAGGGGTGACAAATTGGTTGAGAGGACAGTGAAAGAACACAGCCAAGAGGGCATAGTTTGCATGAAAATCAGTTATTTGAACATCCCTGTGCTGATGGTTAGTATGATGTTTCATGAACAAACTAGACAATTATGTTTCTTTTGTTTAAATTTTTTTGTGTGTAAACGAGACATTATTATTTAAATTTTTTTCCCTGAGGAAAAATCTTTCCTCATAAATTGTAATTGTTGAGCCGAAAAGTCACACTTGTGACAAATTCTTTGACAGGCTGAAAAAACTGAGTATTTTTGCTTGTGAAGTTATTAGCTAGTGTTAATTACACATTAATCACCTTGTGTTTCATTGCTTATGGAACTCAGTTTACTCAGTTTATGCTCTCAGAACAACTTTATCACAGACAAAGGATATAGCATAGCACTGAAACAATGGGAGATATGCATGGAAAAGGGTCCAGAGATCTCAGGCAAGCGTCTCTTTGTTTTCCCACCTCAAAGGTCACACAGGTGCTCTTAGCTTGTACCAGGATGTAATCACTAATGGTGTGACGTGAAGCACCTCTGTAGCAGGAAACCCAGATCTGCTCATGGTAGAGATCTCTTATAATGAACTCTTCATATAGACGTATTCTAGCTATGTTACCAGCCTTTACTTTGAAAGCCTCCCTCTCCCAGGCTCCACCAAAATTAGATGCAATTATAAATCCAATTATTATTACTAAGCAGTGCTGGCAGGCTGATACATCCTGCTGTGAAACAACTCGTGGATCCATGGTTACAAAACATCATTTATCTTTAGTTAATGCATTCCACAGCATTGGCCAAGGGTCAGTAGATCCAGAAATAAACTCCAGTCAATCCAAACCAGCTAAGATGAACCCATTATATGCATAGCAGATGGACACAGCAATTTTAAATTGAATGTTCAAGTCTTTTCCACATTAAAGCCAGCAAACAAATAAACACCCTCTCTGGCATCTACATTTCACTTCACGTCTAGCTCTTTCCATCCCACATCTGCTCAAGTTCTGGCAAAAGTAGTCTATGCATGCCTTTCTTCTTCCCCATACATTCAATCCTAGGCTTCTTGCTACCTCAATTCTGCTGTAATTTATGGGAAGTGTTTGTATTGTGGTTATCTGTGACCTATTGCCAGTTTAAAATTAACCTTATTTCTCCCCTAGTCTTTATGTTATGTGACTTTTTTGAAGCTCTTCAGGCTGTTGGCTCCCTTTTGAAACTCCTTTCTATTATTTCTTTGACCCCATTCATTTCTGTTTTTCCTGCAACTTCTCTAGAAATTGTTAATGTTAATTTTCCTGGGTTTCATTGTCAAAATTCCTTTTATTATTGTTTGGTGATATCATCTCAATAGCTCTAATAATTCCCAAAACTCTGTTTACAGTCTCAAACTTTCTCATGAATATTGGACACACATGTTATAATTATTAAAAAGCACCCATATATGAAATTAAAATGGTCGTATCTTCTCTACCATACCTGCTTTTTCTCACATAGCCCTGATTTAGGATAATGCAGTGCTGTCTACTCATTCCTTCATGCCAGAGACTTGGGAGTCATTCTAGATCCTTCCTTCTCTATTACCACATCCTATTTCACACCAGATCACACTGTTTCTTCTACCCTTTAACATTTGCTTCTTTCTTCTCCTTTCTTTTTCTTCTTCCTCTGGCTTAATTTAAAAAATGTTTACATAGGGCTGGCTGGTTAGCTCAGTTGATCAGAGTGCCGTGCTGATAACACCAAGGTCGAGGGGTTCAGATCTCCATATCAGCCAGCCGCCAAAAGGAAAAGTTTACCTCAATCACTTCAGTAGTTATCTTCTTGATCATTTTTTTGTTTGCTTGTTTGTTTGTTTGTTTTGACATATGGCTTGTGTGGGAATCTGAACCCTTGACCTTGGTGTTACCAACATCGCACCCTAACCAATTCTTGACCATGCGTCTAATCATGCTCTCCTACAATAAACCCTCCATGGCATGGCACTTGCCTGTCTCTTTGTGTTGTGACTGTTTCATTGTATCTTCCTATGAAAGATTCTAAATGATTAGAAACGGGTCTTGTTTATTTATTTTTCTTCAATGCCAAGCATATAATGTATATTGAACAAATATTCTTTGAATGAGTAAATGAACGTAGAGTTTATAAAATATGTATGGAAAATGATGATATGCTACACACATGCTCCAGAACAATATTGTCCAGAAGACAACTCTACAATGATAAAATTGTGCTCTAATACAGGAGACACTAGCTACATGTGGCTATTGAGTACTTGATGATGGCCGATGTAGCCAAGGAACTGAATTTTTAACTTTTCAATTTAATATGCTTAGTGGCTAAGATATAGGCCAGCATAGCTCTAGAAAAATGGCCTTTAAAAAAAAAATTTAATTAACTAAAATGGAATAAACTAAAAGCTGTTTTCTGCTCTGTTAATCATCACCACTTCAAATTAAAAATTCTGGAGATGTTTTCTCATACCCAATATTTACCAGGCACTGTGAAATAAAGAGGCACAAATAGAAATAAAATACGTAATTTCTGCATTCCAAGATGTAGCATGAAAATGCCACCTGAAAATGAAATTTGATTTCTGAAATATGAAATTTGGGGGACATTTTTGAAGGGTTAAGACAATGGGAAAGAAGAGTTAAAATCATCGTTTTTTTCTTTTTCCTTTTCCTCATCCTACGTCTAGATTCTGAAGTAGGAAATGGGTGTGGAATTGTCAAAATAATACTTGTGATGATGGGAACCATTTCAGATCCCACTGTGTACCCCTCCTGGAGTATGGTAATGATGAACTTTTGCTTTTATCTATTTAGTTTTCATTATCTCCTCTCCTTTCTACCCTCTATTTTGTATCTGCTTGATATCTCACTTACATATAGATTTATTAATTTCTTTGAATTCTGTAACACAATGTCACAGGCAACCCAGTATCATACCCCTCTGGCTCTAGACAATTCCATCTAACTGTGTCATTCATTGCAACTGGCTGTTTATGGTATGATCACAAATTTTGCTTCAGTATGACAGTATTTATAGCCAAGCTAATTTAAACTAGTTAGCAAATATTATGCCATGAGATCATGTATGAAATGATATCAGTAGGGTCCAAATATGTAGTATAAAGTATATTACTTTACACACTAATTTGAACATTTCCATAGCAAACTGCTATAAGAAGCTCTTGGCATAATTTCTTTGTAATAAATTCCCAATGCTGCTTATTACTTTTGATTTTCTTATTCTCCAGATGGCTACACATTTGCACTCTACTTGTCTGTTATTTCGCTAAGCACAGATTTCTCACTGGGTGCTATTATTTATTTATTTTTATTTATAGCTTTGGTTTGTTTTGCAGCAAACAAAAACTGTTTCTCTTAACTGACAATTTAAGAACAACAGGAAATTACTAGATAGCTTAATTTTCCAGTGTGATTTAATATTTCTCAAGAGCTATACTGTTGTATAAATTATGATTTAAATATTGAGCATTAACATTTCATATCTCTTAGTATTTAAAATTACATAATTTCTAGAGAAATATAGTAAGTATTGCTTGTATTGACATTTGTGAAATCTTAGTAATTAAAAAGGAAACAATCATGTATTTAAAAATATTTCAATAACAGACCATTAATAAAAGCATTGCTTAATTTTTCTCTCTGACATGTAATAACATCATTGTGACATCCTTTTTGATTTTCTTTATAAAATGTATAGGAAAGTATATGTTTCCACAAAAAAATCACTGCTGTTGAATTACTGGCCAGTCTTGGAGTGGAAAGCTATTAAGGTCCATTACTGTTTAGAATGAAACATGTAATAGGAAACCTCAGCATTTTATTAAATTTTCTCAACTAATGGCTTAATGCAGTAGTTAGAGGGAAATAAAACCTTATTGTCAAACTTCACCCTATTCTTCTTTATTTTCTTATTAGTTTTAGTCTCATATTTTCTTTCACTTTAGATGACTTACTGGGCTTTGGCAAAGAACATAGAGGAGGGACACCAAGGGATCAGTGGTCATGGCTTGGGGGCAGAGCAGTAGAGCTTTACCTGTTTCCAATTTAGTGTTTGAAAGCCTCTAGGAATTGAAAAACAAAAACAAAAACAAAAACCATGACCTTTTGCTGAGGTCATATTTAAGGGAGAGTTATCTTTCCATTTTTATTAAATTTTAATTTGGTAGCTCATATGAACTAGAATTATTTCTTATTTAGCAACATATGCTTTGTGTTAATTCAGTAGTTCGCATTTTGAGGAAGATCATTTAGGGAATCCGGAAGAAGAAAAATCTGATATACTCTGGGGACTCCATGCCAATGTATGGATATCCTTTCACAAAAGCAGAAAAACCAGCCCTAAGTAGCAATTCTCAACAGAATTTTAGAAATATCTTTTGTGGAAAAACTCAGGCCTGCTCTCTGTTATCCAACCTTTAAACCCTACAAGGTTTATAAAAATGACTAGCAGAATGAGTGTGATGCCTTACAAGAATAAACAGATTTTGATGATTGTTATTAAAATTTCTAAACCAACATTAACAAACACTGAGTAGTGTCTTTGTTATTCAAGTACAACCTCAGAATAGTTGATAATATCAAAGTCTTTTTTGTAAAGGTAACAATTAAATCTCTGGAAAGATCATATTTTATTTACCTTAATGCTTCATGAATCAGTGTAACTGAGTTGTCAACATTTAATTCAAGATAGTAGATTTGAAAAAGTTAAAAGCAGCTGCTTATTGATACCTTTAAAAAAAGTAATTAAATCAGTGGACAAAGCCATGCAATTTTCCAAAATATTTTCTAGTTTCTCTTACTAAGCACCATAAATAATCCACAGATATAAGTAATCTGGGGATACTGCTTCCCCCATAGCTATGTTCAGTCCTTCTTTAGATAGGTTACTGGACGTGCTTCTCAAGAGAGGTTTGTTTCTTTGGTGCTGAAGAGCCTTTTAGTATGTAAAATTAGGAAGAGCCCCTATTGGTATGTACATTTGGAGTATTGTATGGGGTATGCATGTGTGTGGATGTGTTTGCATGTGTGTATGGGGAGAGAGCATGAGAGATTAATACTAAAACTTGGGTTGGAGAAATATATTACTGCTGTACTTAAGTGAAACTTACAGTTCCTTAGAAAAACACTGCCAAAAAATTGTTAGGTTCTACTTGCAATATATTTTTATTGGTATAGAAAGTATGGATCTTACTCCACAAACTGAGTTGTGTAAAGAATACCACACTTAAAATTTTACTCTAAGTCAACTAAACTCCAACTCTGTGGCCCCATCGCACCAGTTCAGCAGAAAATCTACCACTAGTCTTGGTAATCACCTCTGTTCCCCTCCTCATACCCAGGCAAATAATTTTTGTCAAGTTTCTGGAGTCTTTGCATCTGCAGGTATGGTCCCCTCCCAGAACTCTCCTTCCATGTGCCATCTCTTTCACTGGGAATACCAGCCTTTTCACGAACCTCATAGATTGCCTTAATGGATTGAAGCCCCTCTTTAGGAACATGAGAAGCTGGGTGCAGTTGGGAGTCTTTATGCCTGTGATGCAGCCGAAATGCACTTAGCTGTCATTTGCCAAAGGTCTGGTCACCTCCTTGGCTGCTACCACAGCCTTCTTGGGCTCACAGACCTACCCCATCACCAGATCTTGGGGAATACTTCTACCTACCTCACTTATCCTACATTCCCCTACAGGATACCCCATGAATTAAAGATGAAAGAGATTTTGAACTGCTTCTACTTTTATCCAGGCCAAAAACCTTGAGACAAGGAAATACACATCTTGGTATGAGATTAAAATGGGAGTGGATGAGCTGAGGGACCATATGGGGAGAGCAGATGCAAATTAATCTTTCAATATATTTATCTGATAAAATAATATTTTAATGTACATGGTGTTATTTGGGGTGGTGGAAGGTGCAGTTTGATTACCTGGGAACTTAACCATCCTTTGTTGTAAGAGTAGTTTCTCACTAGAGTATTTATATCACTGGTAGTAACAAGATTAATTTGAGGTCCTTTGTGAAAATTTGTATTTTAATAGCTAGGTATTTATTTTAATATCTAATAGAACATATATCATTAAAATGTGAATTGGTATAAGTTGACTTAAATAACACCATAGGGAATATGTGAACATAACAATAGATGTGATGGTGGTATGTAAATAACCTGATGAGAAATAATGTAGTATGAACTCATTTCTGTGAAAAATCATATTCTTAAATTCCAAAACAAAATTAAATTAATCATTACATTCATAATTGAGAATGTCTGTAATGCAATATTCCAAGGAAGAAATATTCTAAGGAAGAAAATACTGAATACACAGGAGGTTTTCTTAGCTTTTAACACAGAGAACTTCCAAAATATAAGTGGTTTGTTTTCCAGACCCTACTACTATAGTATTAAAAATATAATCACTTGCATTTCACTTATGTAGACTTGATTCTTGTGGCTTTGAGGACAGTGAATCATTATTTGAGCCATTTCCATTATTATTGTTCTTGTTCATTTTTTTAAGTATGGTTTTTAAACTATTGATCAATACTTTTGATCAGTTAATCAGTTTGATAGTGCAACCCTCTATTAGAACAGGTTAAGACTATGCTATTTAAAAATTCCAAAATAACAATGGCTTAACAAAACAAAGATCTCTTTTTTGATGATGCCATAATGATGCAGATAAAACAGCTTTTCCTTGGTGGGTCTTCTTCAAGGAATGGCCCTGGGATCCAGCTTCTATCATTGTAGCTCCACCTTGCAACACACGGCTTCCAACGTTGCTATAGAAAGAAAAAGATGGCTGGAGGTGCAAATGGAATGTTTTTAAGATGAAGATCTACTCCATATTGCACTGGCCAGAAGTCCCGTTACATAGTCCTGAAACCATGTTTAAGAGAGGCTGGCAAATGTGTGTGCCCAGGAAGAGGAAATTACGTGATGAACATATGGTATTGTCTCTACTACAATCCCAAAATATAATTTGTAATAGTTAGGATATAAAAAAATGTTTAATCAAACGTGCTTTATTGTGAATTTCATACTATACTTACCGATGAGAAGCACTTACACATTGATAAAAAATGGTTTCTGAGAATAAATAAAGCTGCTAATAGGTTTATTGCGTTTAGGTTGAGAAACTATTAGAGGCTTACTTTTATTATACTAGGCAAAGCTGTTTTGGCATATTTTGATTTTGGAAAAAAGGATCAATCTTTTTGACAGATAATTCCTTGTAGGTGCAGATATGTCTGAAGTGATTAAAATCAACTTATGAATCAATATTATCTCTGATAGTAACTATGCTTTATTATACCTCATAATTATCTAAACCTGTACTAAACTTGTATTGAAAACACATACATTTTAGGTGGGAGAGGAAATAATTTTACAACATGAAGGTGGTTATTTTTTACAGGAATGCCTGGAAAACAGAATATATAATCTACTAACAGTAATGAAGTCTCGAATTTAAGCTTACTTTTGTTAAATAATTTCTTTGGTTGCCTTGGTAGCAAATATTCTATATCCTTGTTATGGCCAACATCTGACGGGTAAAAGAAATTTGCCCAGGAGAACCAGGTGATAGGAAAAGGAAAAGAGTTTATTTCTGGCAGCCAGGGCTACGCAGGCCAATCGAAGTGCGCAGCCCCGAGTTGAAACCTCTCGCAGCTTTTATTTTTAGCTAGGCGGGAATTTTTCGTGCCTGACACAATCTAGCCAATGCAAGCAAGCCAGCAATACATAAGCTAATTTTGCTGTTAGCCCTGTAGCCCTCCCCCATCCTGGATTCCCCATAGGGACTTTCCAGGCTAAAATGGCAGAGCCACCTAAAATGGCATTGGCCATGCTACTCTGTTTATTCCCCCATTTATTTTAGCAAGCGATTTGTACAGAAGCAGAATGCATATGTTAAGGTCAGTAGGGGTTGGGGCATCCCTTAATATCCTCTTGTTTGAATGACTAGTGAAGATAAATGATTTACAACATGGTTACCTGAATATAAAGAATTTATAAGTGAAAGTGACTATTCTCTACATTTTTTATCTCATTAAGGATGGTTTCCCAAATTAAGAGTTTTTTTATTTTAATGTTTCCTTTCTCAAAGAGGAATGTATATTATTTATATTAAATATTATTTTTTCTTCCTTATAAGGTTCAGGTGATATATCATTCACAACATAAATATGTTATTGCCTTATGTCTTTTGCAGCTTGCATGTCTCTACTACATTTTGCTATGTGATAACTCGACTCTCCTGTTACTTTACTGTATTATAACTTCTGCGGAAAAAGATTTCATCTTATTTTTGGTTCCTGAAGACTAAACATTTTGTCCTGTATTAATTTGTGCACTGTGTGTGTGTGCGTGTGTGTGTGTGTTTAGAGATTGCCAGTTCTAGGTCGTTTGTTCATCTTTTCTGTTCTGATATTTCATTTTTTTCTTACCAATTTTTCTATTTATATATTAAGTCCCAAATTCTTTATTACCCACATTTTAAATATCTCTTCCTGATTTGAGTGATTTATTTTTATTTTTATAGCTGAGGAGCTTTATATTTCTATCAAGTCATAGCTCTAAAACTTTTTGTGTTTTGGTGTTATGCTCAAAGAGGCCTTTCTTGTCTTATTTTTATATAGTTTCCTCTAGTTGTTTGTTCTTTTAAATTTAAGCTTTTCATCTTTGTGATTTTGAGACTAATTTTGTAGTCTCCAGCAGGGACTTTGTAATTTCCTCTGATTCCATTTAACCAGGCTTACATTCTAAAAATTGATCAGGAAATACTGCATGAGTTATTCTCATTTAAGAGTTACTGCATACAATAGCACATTAAAGGGTTCTGAAAACTCTTTTCTTTTGTTTCACCCAAGGACCACTGGTTATAATATACCTCCTCCCTCCCCTATCTGTCTTTGGTAGGTGTATATGGTGACAGACTCCTGGGCTAAATCTGGTTCTCACTACCCAGCTATGAAACCCTTGCAAGTGGTTAACCTCTCAGTACTTTAGGGTCTTCTTTGCAAAATAGGGTCAATAGGTTGTTGTGAGAAGTAGATGAATATGTGTTGTTTTAAGTGCAAGATATCATTTTAATTTTTTCTTAGGTCAAGACTACTGTAGATATCTCAAGGGTTAGTAATATCTCCAAATAGATCAAAACTTCTGGGGGGCAGGATTTATCTCATAATATTTTATATTTCCCAAAATATCTATCAGAAATATGCATAAGTGTTCAACAAATTGTTATTAACATTAAAAATAATATAGAACCGAAAGACACATTTCTTCAGGAGCAAAAGCTGTTATCATAGTAAAATGGCATAGTATTTTTTTTCACAAAGTATTTCTTTGATAAGAATTTTGAAATTTCAAATTTATAAGAATTTGTTATTTTGCATTTGAGACTAAAAGTAGTTATTGAATATAAATGATTTATGTACTTTATATTTTGTCAGAAAATGTAAATGCTTCTCAATATACTCACTGTAAAATTGTTTGATGTGACCCAGAAGTGAAATAATAATTACATTTACAATATTGACTTATGAAAAAATTTAACATGAATTTCTTGTCGTTTTTTAAGTCTCAAATAGTTACCAGAAGGTAAAAGGCTCATCTCTTTACTCAGATGAATTCTGAATACAGTTGGAGATATCTTAGTGAATATATGTGTAGAAACTGACTCTTTCAGTTCTAATTTGATTTGTATGAGAAGGATAATATTTAATCTTTCTGAAGATGTGCTTGGCTTTAGCAAAACCAAGAAATGTAATATTTAAAGCATCTTAACTCTAATCTATTGGATGTAATACAGACATAATATAAAGTCAATAGAACTTTATCAAGGAAAGAGAGAAGATATTAGAAGCCATAGCAACAGAGTTTAAAGATTTATAAAAAATTATTATAGACATGTGTAGGAAAGATGCAGAACAATTCTTTTCACGATTTGCTTTACTATTTTGCAATACCTTCAGCATTGCTACAAAATAATCTATTATTGTATAATAAAAAATTTTTAAAGTACAAGAATTTTTTTTGTGAAAACAACTCTCTAGGCACAATTTATTATTGTCTTCTATTGTATTATGAATTTTCTTAAATAGGATTTTAAAAATTTTGGAATGGGTTAAAATGAAAGTCAGTGTATAATAAGTGCATGTTCAGTATTGCTATATGCTTTTATTGTTTTTGTTTTATTTGACAAACGTTTTTCTCATTGATTCTTGAAATAACTTTGAAAATGCTTGTCAGGCATGTGTCTTGAAAATTTAAATGTTTCCCCCCAAATCTGTTATTAGAATATCTATCTATAGTTTATTATACTTATGAATCTTTTCTATGTTTTAAGAAAGATTATGCTACTTCATATTAGGAACTAATCTTAAGTCTTAGGCTCTTGACAAATATATATAAATGCTTATTGTTTTACTTCATTTTATTAGCAATAACTCAAATTTGGATTTTTTTTTCCCAGAAATTTTCCCCCTGTTCACAATCCTTATTACAGTTAAACAGTTTTTTGAGTTTTTACTCTGTTGGGCTTTGATTATAAAAAAAAAATGAAAGAGATAAAGTCTTTGCCCTCTCAGATCTCATAATTCAGTGGGAAAAATACACATGAACACAATTACTCAAGAGACTGTATAATAAGAGCAATGTGGTACTGAATTGATTTTAAAAAAGTACAGAGAAAAGAAGGAAGTAATATGTTTTGTTCTGAGAAGTAAAAGGAGACTATATATTGGATAGAGACTTAAGGAAAGGTGGAGTAAAGAGACTGAACAAAGATATGACAGCATGGAAGTGAATGGCTTGTATGGTTATACATGTGGCTGGGTTATAGAATGTGCAATAAAGAGTCAAGGGGAAGCAGGAATGTATCAAGGAATATATTTGTTTTCTCATAGATGTGTAACTGCTAGGTCCTGTGTAAAAATTCCTTGCTATTAGCAAACATTTATAATATCTAGTCAAGTTGGTGAATGCATTGAGACACAGATTACCTTATTCCTCTTTGTTCCCTAAACAAATAACACAGTGATGTAAGCAAGATACAAGCTAAAAATTGCTATATGAATTGAAGAATGGCTGAAATAAATTAAAAATTATGGAATATTAAAGTGGAAGTGGATCTTAGATGGTAATTCAGTCCGGTCTCTTAGACATTTCTTTAATCTTTTCTGTGTCATACTTAAATAATTTTGTGGCTTTTCCTTAATCAAGTCTAGTGATATAACGCTTGCTACCTCATAACATAGCATTGTTTACTGTTGAAAAACTCTAATTATCAGAAATATCCCTGCATTATTGCCCAAATATTCTTCCTTTGTTGTAGAATTACCACCTGTTAGTCTGACTGACATTTTTGGAGTAGAGCCTCTAGAAGTGTTGGCTTAGACTTACTTCCCCTCCTCTTCTGAACTCCACCATCCCCAGTGTTATGGTGAAGGCAGCCATGCTAGTAGCCAGCAACTACACCTGGCCATATTGTGGCCAGAGATAGAGAACAGACTAATTAGCTCCAGTTGATTGGATCAGATATAGACAACTGGCCCAGGTAAGGCTAATTAAAATCCTCCCAGGGGTTAACTAGAATCAAATCTGAGAGTGAGTCAGCTTTTCTTTGGTGGCTGAAGCTCTACAACATAAAATTCAGGGTGTCAGTATCCAAGATTTCTGAAACATGGTAAAAGTCAAATTGTAGCAAGAAAACTGTCAAAAGAGACTGAGACCGAGGTATGAGAGAACGCTGAAGGTATTTGAATCTCGTATTTCTACTTTGCTTATGAATGGACTGCTGACATTTCCCAGTATCTGTTCCATAAATACTGTCTTTTATGTCATAGTTTTTGGGGTTTTTTGGGGAGTTTTGGTTTTTGCTTAAATTGAGTTCCTCTCATCTGCAACTGTAGGAGAACCAATATAATTGGCAATCTGGTTTGAACATTTTAGATTGTTAGTCTCAGTAGAGGTTGGTCATTCCTCTGCTTCTGTAAAGGTCCAAAGGTCTGATTACGGACCTTAGTCAGGATTGTGACTCTAATAACCTGTTTTCTGCCTTCCTTGATGGTTTGAGTTTATATTCTGTGATTTTTATTGACTATGTTTAACCCAGTGTAGGGATCTAGAAGCTACTTAGATAGAATAATAATTGTTGTTTGAACCATGACATTAAATGAGTTAAAAATATTTGCTATGTTATGGGGCAAAAAATTGGAAAAAATAATTTTTAAAAAATATTTCGGCAGTTTATAAAGAATTTCTCACTTTCAGACCATTTTTATCTTCCTTGTGAAAGGAATATGGATGTCTAATTATTATTGGCCACATGTAGGTTAGGGTAAAGTGAATCAGCTAAACTATAGGTATAACTGGTAGAAGTAAACAAATAAATGTGCTTTTCATAATTATTAGAACAATACCAATATGTCTGAAAGAATGTGCAAGGGAATCATGGCTACTGAAATGATTTAAAACTCACTAAATTTGCTTAGTATTTTCACAAGAATATGAAAGAACAGGAAAGTAGCACATTAATTTCATAGCTACATCAAAGCCATTAAAAATAACATGGATAAAAAGAATCAGCATTTTACAAAGATAAAACCTGTAAATACAATTTTTAGGTTTTCAAAGAGTAGATGATACTTACCATCATTGACTGTAAGGCTTTAATTCTTGTGGGTGTTGGGAGTGAGTTTTCTAGGTTGTCTAACTTGACATTCAATATTATTTGTGGATTTGAGCAGTGGGTGACCCAAATTTACTTATAGACTTCTTTCCACTAACAAAAATCAATGTTTTTGTCAAAAACATGGAATAAATTGGGAGAAGATCTTTGTAATGCATATAAATAACAAAAATCTATCTCTAGAACTGTTGAAGATTAAACAACCAACCAACCCAGCATGTATTTCCCAACATGCATACCACAGAGATACTCTGGTATTATACATGAAGACAAGTATACAAGAATCTTTATAGCAGACTTGGTTACAATAAGGAACATATTTGAAACAAGTGAAATGTTCATCAGTAGGAGAGTGGTATACTAATACAATTAAATTCTAGACAGCAGTGAAACAATGAAATACAGCTGCATGTAACAACAACATGGATACATCTCAAAAATGTATTAACTAGAAAAAAAAAGACCTTTAGAGTATAATATCATTCATATAAAGTTTTAAAACTAAATCAATACTACACAGTATTTTGTTTTGAGGCACATATATAATGAAAACATACCAAAACCATGGGGATTGTATTTTTGATGGTTGTAATTTTAGGTGAGGGAGAAAGGGAAATGTGACCATTCAGGACTATATAGGAATTTAAATTTTATCATTCAGTATTTCTTAGGCTGAGTTGTGGGATACAAGGTTATTTTTTATATTGCTATTCAATATTTCAGTATAAGAATATTTGAAACAAGAAAATTAAAAATAATATTGCAAAATAAAATGGGTAAAGTGAGATTTTCTGTCCAAAAAGATAGCTCAGAAACTTTGCTTTAACAATGAGGAACAAACAAAATTGAGAGAATATAGTGATTTTCTGGAATTCCAGCCTAAGAGTGGTGAAACAAAAGGATTTCTGTGTGTCATATGCTTTTCAAGTGTGAAAACAAGAAAAAATTTTAGTGAAAATGGAATAATAGAACCAGTGCCAGAAAGCTTAAATAGCTTTAAGCTTTTTAAGAAGAAGGTGAAGGTTCCAAGGCCAGATCTGTAGGATTATGAACTGATTGCAGGTATTTCATTCACTTCTGCATTTTTTCATTTATGCTTTCTTTTGTTTTCAGCAAGACTTTGTTAAACCCCTCCTATGTGCCAGGCATTGTGATAGATTTCTGCTGTCCCATATGGTACCCACTAGCCACATGTGGCTATTTAAATTTAAATTAGTTAAAATGAAATTAAGTTAAAAATCAATTTCTCGATTGCATTAGCCACATTTCAAGTGATGAATAATCATTACAAGTGATCATGTGGCTAGTGCCTACCATTTTGAACAGTACAGATTTTGGACATTTTCATCATTATAGCAAGTTCTACTCAATGGTGCTGTTGTAGATGCGAGGACCTGAGCAGTGAGCAAAACAGATTGTATATTTTCATGGAGAAGAGAGAAAATTAAGGAAAAAGAATATAAAAATGTACTAAAATGTTAATAATGGGTCATCAGAAGAAAATAGAGCAAGTGGCCAAAGAGGAAAGTGAAAGGAAAGGGGCAAAGATGATCAGAAAGTGACCTCTGATGAAGTGCTTTTCCTAAGAGATCATAGCAAGTGAAAGAAAGGCATTTGCATTTATTGTAATGAGGATGAAAAGGAAGGAATGTGTGGCTTTATGAATGCCAAAAGAAAAGATTTTTTTAAAGATAAGAGCGCAAAAGAGATTTCTAGTAAGATAAGAACTTTAAAATGATAATTGAAGTAATAATTCAATAGGGGTGATGTTATGAGCCCCCTAGCACAAAAGAGATATGACAAGCCAGTAGATGGATACCCCTGCATTGCCAAAGCAGAAGGAGGAAAGGAAGGGCACAGATGTCTTTGCTTTGTAAGTTCGGTGACAGTGAATTCAAATTTAAGTCTGATTCATTCTATTTTCTCTCTGAAGCAGGAGGTGACATTTTTCAAAGGAGAAAAGTTGGAAATAGTTTAAGAAGATATAAGGTTTGAAACAATTGATATCTAAACATTTTTAGTCTAAAATTAGCACTTTTCCTTACCTACCTTCCTTCTCATAACCCTGTTAATAGAACCAGATGAACAATTCATTGTTCTCTGAATGAGAGGAATCCATTTCAGCTTTGATAACTTAGCCCGATTCAGTCCATAATTTTCTCAGTGGCCTCATGTTCTGCCTAATAATACAATTCTTGTCTCATCTTTTCACAAATCTTTCTTTGGTGGTGGTGCACTGAAAAATGTTTAACAACCACCTCTAAAGACAAAAACAAGAACAAAAACTGAACTTGATTAATGGCATTTGCTGATTTCCATGGGGTAAAACCACTCACCATGGCTGAATTCAAGCTACCAATATGGCCTAAACTGATTTGCAAAATTCATGAAAATTTAATAGTCACTTCTCTGGCAAGAGCTGTGAAAGATCTAAAGTGATAGAGAGTTAAAAAGCTGACCTACCACAGTGTTGAAAACAAGCCTGAGGATCCAGGCAGGAAGGCGATATCTGGCCAGGATGTTTGAACGCTTTGGATAAATGTCAGCTGAAATGAAATAGATCTATTTGCTGTTGTTGTTAATTTAGACTTTTGCATTAGGACTGGTTCTAGAATTAATAATTACTTGCTATTATTGTTTCTGGGCCACTCTAAACATATTCTTGCTTTGTCAGCTCTGCTTGGAAAACTCTTCCTTAAAATCTTTTGCACTATTTCTCAGTTTCTTATAGTCAGTTGTTGCTTTCTCAGAGGGGACTTCTTGGAATACCATGTCTAAAATAGAATTCTCCCACCTGCACACCGTCTTCTCTAATTGCTGCTCTGATTGTTTCCCACTTGTTATGATATGTTTATATTCATGATCATTGTCCAACATATTTTCTATGTTCCATTGGAATGTATTCTTTTATATAAGTTATTTATACTGTTTTTCTTTTTTTAAATATTTATTTGCTATAGTGTATTTCTCAATTTCCACAAGCATTAGGTTTTACTAGCTATCACTTTTTCTTTTCCTTTGTGACTTTATTTTAAACTTTTTATTTTGAAATAATTATAGATTCACAGGAAATTACAAAGAAATAGACAGGAAGTCCTGCACCCCCTTCACCCATCATCCCCCAATGTTATGTTAACATCATACATTACTGTTGTACAACAGTAGTACCATAAAATTCATATTTATACAAACCATAGAGCTTATTCAAATTTCACCAGTAATACGTGCTGTTATTTGTGTGTGTATAGTGCTGTGAAATTTTATCACACGTGTAGCTTTGTGTAACCACTACCACAATCAAGATACTTAACTGTACCATTACAACACTCCCTGATGTTACCCCTCATCCAAAGCAACTGCTAGTCTGTAACTCTCTAGCCCCAGGCGACTGCTAATCTGCTCTCCATTTCTATAATTATGTTCTCATGTGTATAAATGGGATCATGTAATATGTATCCTTTTGAGGTGGCTATTTTTCACTCAGCATAATTAATTTAGGGTTCATGTATGAATAGTCTGTCCTTTCTCTTTTTTTTTTTTTCTGGGTTTGTATTCCACGGTATAGATGTACCACAGTTTGTTTAACCATTCACCAATTGAAGGACATTTGGGAAATGTGCAGGTTTTGGCTATTATGGGCAAAGCCGCTAAGTATATAAAAGTTTCTTAGTGAAAATAAGTTTTCCCTGGGATACATGTTCAAGAGTGTAATTGCTGGGTCATAGTGATAAATCCATCTTTAGTTTTAAAAGGAATTGCCCAACTACTTTCCACAGTAGTTGTACCATTTTACATTCTACTCAGCGATGTATGAGTGACCTAGCTTCTCTACATCCTTGCCCGCATTTGGTGTTGTTGCAACTATTTTTTACTTCAGCCATTCTGATAAGTGTATAGATATCTCATTGTGGCTTTAATTTGCACTTTGTACTTCTCTTACTGCTGGACAGGGTTGGGAGTTCCAGCTCCCTAGTGGAAGTAGGTGCCTCCTCTGACACTTCCCTGGCTGAAAGGAGTAGGAGTGCCTTGCTACTGCTCCCTAGTGGCCTCCACTGACACCAGGCAAGGAGTGTGGCCTCATTACTGCCAAGTCGTGGTGAAAGTTGTGACTTGCTAGTAAGCCTGCTCTGACATTAACCCAGTGGGAAAGAGAAAAGGTACCCCATTACTGCTGTGTGGAGGTGAAGTCCAGGCTCCTCACATAGTCCCTAAGTGACACTGTAGTGGTGGTGGGGGTGGGGGGCAATGGCGCTTGACTCTCCTTGATGGGGATAAAAGTCCTGTATCCCTACTTGGCCTCCTCTGACACCAACCCAGCAGGAAATGAGGGTGGATGTAATTTAGGCTTCTCACTCAGTCTTTGTGAGGCCACAGTTTTTCCTGTGGTTGGCTGGAGTAGAGAAGTTATTGTCTAAGTGTGCTCTCTCTTACTAGGCTGCCCCTTTCCTGGTTCCTTGGCTAGAGAGAGAAGACTTTTGTTGGAGCTTTATTTGGTCTATACCCATTTCCATTTCTTGGCTGCTGGTCTCTTCAGCTTCAAGTTTGTGATATAAAAAGCAAAAATAAATTATCAGAAAGTCAACACCTCATTCTTCCTCTAGTTCCAAAGCCCTGAGCTAGTCTGCCCTCTTCTCTCCTCCTTTCAGTCTTTTTATATTTGTTTTATACATAATGTGTCCATGGGTTTTTGTTGTACTTAGAGAAAAGAATAGGGAAAAGTACATCTATCTATTCCATCTTCCTGAAATTGGAGGTCAAGAGCATTACATTTTATGCTTGTATTTTTCATCCTTTCATCACCGCATGCTTTATTCAATTTTTTCCCCCTAAATTTGTTTTACTAATTCTTTCTTTAGGCTTGTTAAATCCACTTTTAAATTGAACCAGGGAGTTAAGAATTGCAGTTGCAGTAGTTTTCAGTTCATGGGTTCCTAACTGGCTTCTTTTCAAACCTATAATACCAATTTCCGTAAGTTTTAGTTCTAAAATTTTTTACAATGTGATGTTATATTTATAAACATGTTAAGCATTGTTGTTTGATAGTTTATTACCTAGTAATTTCACCATCTGGAGTACCTTTGAGTCAGTTTCTGTTGTCTTCCATTTCTATTGATTTTTATGATCTAGTGCCTTTGTGTATTGGGTTACCTTTGGCTTTGTGCTGGGCAAGAGTTGCTTTATTTCACTTTCATCATGAGAAATTTTGAGTCAGCCATATGATTGGAGGGTGGGCTTCCATCTATTGGCAGTCTTCACATAGCCTTTATGTCTGTTTCATTCTGTTATTTAAGATATAAACATTTGGGGTCTCAATCCTAGGAATGGGTTAACGTTCCAGGGCACCTACACTTGACAGAGTCTGGATTCCATCTTGTGTTTCCAAAGTTTTGCGTGGTTTGAAACTACTGCCCAGCCTCTCAGCTGACTCTGCTAGGTCAGATATTGCCCTCAGGCAGAAGTGGTCTTAAATGTCAGTCTCACCTCTCTGGATTTATGTCTTCTACCAGATGTTGAACCAGGTATTCCTTATTACCTTGTTAGTTCTTAGATGCTTTTATGAAGATTTAAAAATATCTTTCAACCTGATTTTTTTTTTAGTAGTTTGTGAAAGCATTTTCCATTTTACCCAGTTATACATTACTTGAGGAATTAATTTTCGTATTATTATAACTTAATTTTCCCAGTAATTTTGTGTAGAAGAGGAAATAAAATTGTATGTTTCAACTATAATCTTTGTTGAATTATAAAAATTAAAATGTTTATAAAAAGTAAAATTTAATTATGGTTTTTCTATAGCTTCCTCACCTTTAATAAGTTGGTCCTTATGAAGTAGTTTCATTTATTTAAAAAAGCACTGGAATTGGATTCAGGGTTACCTTTCATAGCACTTTTCTGTAAGAAGTTTTTTTTTTACACTGAATGAATTTACTAATTTCAGTAGAGGTTTGTAAAATAAAAAAACTGAACTACATGATTTTCAATTTCTAAACTCTATAATTATTTAGGTCTATAAATTAAAAGAGACAGTTTTTATGTCTGTGTTTACAGGTTGCTATCTTTCTGTTCAGCAGTTTAAATTTCTAAATAAATACCAATATAGAGGAAATACAGGGGACAGAGAAGCTCATTGAATACAGCACAGGGAGTTGTCAGCCATGCAGAAAACCCTGTAGAACAAAATATTTTATTTCTACATAGATAAATTGCCAGGGGAAAAAAAAAGAGAAAGGCACCTCAGATGGTGAGAGTGTGGTTGATAACACCAAGGCCAAGGGTTCAGATCCAGGCCAGCAACAAAAAAAAAAAAAGAAAGAAAAAAGAAGAGAGAACTTATAGATTAAAAGAGAATTAAAAGACATTTCAGTTAAATATGATACATGGACCGTGTTTGTATCATTACATGAAACATCTTTGAAAAAGAGGAAAAAAATATGAGACAATGAAAGAAATGTGAACAAAGACTATGTTTAATGATATTAAGACATTACTATTAATTGTATTAGTTACATTATTGGTACTATGGCTACGTTAAAAAAAATCTTGAAACATTTACTAGTACAATAATATGATATCTGAGATTTTCTTAATCATGATCAAGGGTAGGTCAGATAGGGCTGTGGGTGATTGTATAGAATTCAGACTGGCCACAGGCTGATAATTGTTGAAACTGGTTGATGCACCCATAGAGGTCTGCTACACTCTTCTCTCTACTGTGTGTGTGTGTGTGCGTGTGCGTGTGTGTGTGTGTGTGTGTGCGTGTGCGTGTGCGTGTGCGTGTGTGTGTGTGTGTGTGTGAAGTTAGTGCGTGCGCGCGTGCGCATGTATAGCTTTAACCATGAGGGAAGGTAAAGAAGAGATGATAGTAAGATTAGACTTTTACCATATGAAATAAAAGCACTGTAGGTTCCAGAATTCCCATAGGGCTTTGAACCCAATGCTAAGCCATCTAGTAGTCAGGCCATGAATCTGTTTAAAAAACCAGCAATGCAGGGGATCAAAGATACCTTTTTAATGATTATTTCCATAGTTGATGTTCCTGAGATCATAGTAGTCCTAATAGAAAAAAATAATAGTACATTGTTGGATTTCCTTACCTTTTTAGTATAATTTACTATTGATTTTTATACAATGTATTTTTGTCAGGCCTTAAAAACTAATGCCACCTTAAGTGACATTACAAGTGGCGCCATTATGGGCCCACGAGGGCGTATTAACGTGGCAGCCTAAGACAGCGCCAGGAGGAAGTAGGGTGGGAGTGTCTGCGGGAACCTTGCCTTAGCCGTTATTGGCCAAATACGTGCTTCCGTGCTCTTCAACACTGCGTGATTGCAATAGCTAGGCATTGAGACAGGATGCATGCTCTCCTAACCTTTAAGCTGATTGGAGGATGTAAAAACCTCCCTTCCCCATTTGCCTTTAAAAGCAAGTGCTTGTCTGATAATAAACAGAACTGCTCGACAGAACCCCTGCCATGTCTGAGTGTCCTTTAATGGGTTGGTTGGGGCCTGCAGCTGTGCTCACCTCTCTTCAAGGCTCTCTTCCCCCATCTCCTTCCAACCGGGACCAGAGGGAAAGAGGAATCCAGGCAATTCGCTTGCCCGCCTAGGGAAAGACTGATAACGAGGCGTTTTTTTCTAGGGCTGTTCCAGTCGGCTGGTGGCAGACCCGACATATTTTATATTAGAAATTCATCCTGACACTGTTTTTGAATTAAAATTTTTAAGTAAAATTAAATATAAACTAATTTTGATTAGTTATACTTAAACATTTTTCTTTCTAATTAGGTTTCAAAATACTGTTAATAACCATGCCTGAAGATAAGACAATTTCCTCTACTCCCACTGGAGATGATAAAACCAAGATAGGTAAGTTTATCCTAAATTGATTTTCTTCGAAAATATATCATAGGCAAATAGTATTCAATCACTTGCAGAAAAAGGCAGCTGCAAAGATTGTAGTCTTTTCCAGGATCAGAGGTCAAAAAACCAAAATTTACTGGGAACAGGAAAGTAAGGTAAGCGAAAGAAGCGAGTCAGTTTAAGGAAAATCCACTGTCTGAATTTTAATTGATTTCGTTTATAACTACTACAGAACTATGGTATAGGCAGTAAAATAGGTAGGTAAGTGCAACAATGGTGTGTTGAAGTCAGCTCTTACTGGCTCATGTGAGCTAATTGTATTCATCTCTTATTAACTCCACTCCATTTGTAGCTTGAAATTTACTATGGTGATACCACCCAACAGCTGTTTATCAAACATTTACCAGCACACCATTGAAGATAAAACATGCAAAATGAAAATGAAAATACTGATATAATTCTGCTTTTTAAATTGTATTAGATTTTATTGCACTATTTTGCTCTGTTGATTTGCATTCTGAACTCCATCATCTTTTATCTGGATCATGTAAGCCATATCATGTTCTCTGCATGATATGGAACAGAGATCTTCATATAATAGCCTACAGCCAAAATCTGAACAGTAACCTTTTTTAGTTATAGCCCCAAAGGCAAGAATGGTATTTACATTTGTAAATGATTGTAAAAACAAAACAAAACAAAACAAAGAGAATATGCAACGGAAACTGCATGTAGTCCATTGAATCTAAAATTTTTACTGTCTGGACCTTTATGGAAAAAGTTTGCCAACCCTGGTAAAGAATTTAACCTTGGATACTTTAACTGGGCACGACAAATAACAGAAAGTGACCATTCTATGCTGGTTTGCAAACAAAAGCTAGAAAGTTAATCATATTAAATATGACTTAAGCCACTCACTTTCATTTTTTGCAATAGAGAGATATACACAGTCAGATAAAACCACATATCACATGATTTAGTAAGTGTTCTGTGATATGTGTAAGAAATAGAAATATGTCTGGTTGGTTAACTCTTTGGAAAATAATATGGTTAATAATTTGTCTTTTAAAATGTGCTTGGTTACCAAGTTTAGGGTTTTTGTATTTAAATGACATTAAAAACAATATTTGGAATGCTGACATCAATAGGCATGATGATGATAACTTCCATCTCTTTGGCATCATTAAACTCCCTATCCTCTTTGTAAAACAATGGGCCACTATAGAGAACATTCAGCTCATAAAGCAAAGCATTGCGATATCTGTGTTTAAGCCACAGGAATTTATCAGACCTGAGTGTTTATAACTATGTCTTGGGCAGATTTTAAACTTTAAGTCCAAAACAATCTTTACTTGATGATGTACTGAATCTAATTATGTACCAGTTTTTGAAAATATTTGTACTTAGCTCTGACCATTACAAGAACACAGTTTGAGGTCATATTTACTAATTATTATAAGACTACATTTAACTAATAATAATACTTTTCTTAACATACAAAATACATTTTTTTCTGATATTCTGTCAATCATTGTGAAGCTACTGTGGTCATATAAAATTCTCATTATACTGTAAATAAACAACTAATTGGTTGATTATTCTGTGCTATCAGTTGACATAAATCATAAAACAAATTATTAAACTTTTTCAAATTTTTCTGTACATTTACATGCTGACCAACAGTATTTTCAGATGACTCATGTTTACAAATATTTAGCTCTGTTAGGAATAATAGCATCTATTATAATTAATGGTACTTTTTCACAAGCTGTAAAACGTTTCGATTTTCAGGCAATATTTTCACTAAATACAAAACTGCATTTCATGGCAGCATCACATTTATTTGTACTAAAGTACTGATTGCATTTGTTTTTCTATTTGTTAAGGTTTATATAATGTATCTTTTCTGTGACATGTATTTTCCACAGAACAGGCAGAGATAGTTCTTTTTTTTTTTATAGAATAGTGTCATATTTTAAAATAGTAAATGTTTTATACATGTAAAAATATCTGAAACATTATCTAAAGTATGAAGAATACTGATAAAATTGAATTTGTGCACTTATAACCCAGCTTAAAAAAAATAGAACCATATTGTCTCATCTCTTCCAAATCACATTTAGTTTTATATATTCTATATAGACATGCTAATATTATACATATGTAGTTTTATATATTTAATCTCATACCACAATTTTATTTTGTTTTTTGGGGGCAGCTGGCTGGTATGGGGATCCGAACCCTTGACCTTGGTGTCACCAACACCATGCTCTCCCAAGTGAGCTAACTGACCAGCCCTCATATAACCATTTTTATGTTCTTGTGTAACATTGGCCTCTGTTTTCTTAACATTGTTGTTGTGTGGTTTTGGTAGTAAGGTTTTTATAACCTCACAATTGAGTTGAAAAGTGTTTCTACATTTTCTATTCTATAAAAAAAAGTCATATTTTAATTTTTTTTCTGTAATGTTTGGCTGAACTTATCTCTTAATTTGGGAGGTATAGTAAGCTATTGATATGAATTATTCATTTGCTCTAGAACTATTCAGGCTTTTTATTCTTAGTTCACTATCCATTGGCAAGTTATAATTTTTTCTTTGAAAGTGTGTTTGGTTTGGTTAAATGCATTATATTTAAATGTATTAGGACAATATTGTTAATAGTATCGTTTATTTTTATATCTTTCTATATAGTTATTTCTCCTTTACATTCAAATTATATTTGTTTCTTCCCTCTTTTGTCTTGACCAGTTTTGCCAGAATTGTTCACTTGTGTTAACCTTTTCAAAGTGGTACCTTCTGGCCTTTTTGATTATCTCTAGGTTTTTTGTTGTTTTGCTTTCTATTTTATTTATTTTGGATATTATTGCATTCCTTCTTTTCTTTCTACTTTCTTTGGGTTTGTTTTCCCACATATTCTTAATTTGAATGTTCAGATCACTAATTTTCAGCCTTTTTCTTTTTTAATATAGTTATTTAAAGCTATACATTTTCCTTGACATATCATAGAGATAATAAAAAAGATTGGATTGTCTATTCAGACTCATATGAAGCTGAGATCTTACTCAGCATATAGCTTTGCTAACAATTTTAAGAATATAGGTAATTATCAAGTACGGGTGAAGCAGGGAGAAACCTGGGACTACTGCAACAGCTCTCCAGGTTCTGTCTTGCCTCATTAGATGTGCTCTAGTCCAGATTAACAAATGATGTGTCTAAGCATGATGTGCACCCACGCAACTTACTCAGAAGACTGCTCTCTAGTCATAAAACATCTTTATTTTGTATTAAAATAGTTTTACAGTTAACATGATACTTTTCAGGGAGTTATATCCCATAAATACATAGATTCCAGGTTTGTTTGTGTAGAGCTAGAGCTAAGGTCTGGTGCTCACAGACCCCTGGAGCCTGTTCACAAACCCTTCACGTGCAGTTCTATGAGCTAGGTAACTGGCAAAAAGGTCCTAGGAGCCTTGGTTGAAGAAGGAATAGTCTTTATTCAGCACACACACATCTAGTAGCTAATCAGTACAAAGAGAATCTTAGAAACTCAACTACTACTGGCAAAGTCCAAAGAAAAACTGAAACTGAGCAGCTGCCAGCAGAGTAAACATGTTCTATTTTTAGATGCAAGCTCTGCCCACCAGCCTGCTTCACAAACTCAAGAACACACAATAGCAATTGACTAAAAGGATAAATGGGTGCATATGCACACTAACTCCACCCACACCCAACTTGTTTACAAAGAAATGTGCTGCAGGACCCCCCAACCAGACCTGAACAGAGGGAGCCTGACTAAATTATCGTATCTTCCCCACAGTTTGTTATCACAATTCTAAGAGCCAGAAACATTCTGCTAAAAGCATAGATAAGAACTCTCCAGTTAAATGCCATTTGGTATGTTTGCTTGGATGTCTGTTACTAGCATGTTTTCAAGGAGATTTGACTTGGTCACCTGCCTCCTTTCTTTGGGGGCCTCTCCTTCACTCCCCATGAGAGAATATGGATTATACATCTGCTATAATCTTTTAGATTTAATTGGATTCTGATGTATTCTCTGACCCATGTACTATTTAGACCTATGAAATATTTTAATTAGATGCTTAATATCTGTAAGATACTTTATAGATTATGTGATTGAGGTCCACTATTATATCCTTACTAATTTTATCCTTTTGCTCTTTATTAGATTGAGAGAAACATGTTAATTTACCTACTATTGGTAGGTTTCTGTGTTTCTACTTTTATCTCCTCAAAGTTGATCCCATGTTATTGGATGCATAAATGTTAATAACTAATAATTTTATTTCATGTAGTAATTTTGAATATTATGAAATATTTATACCTGGATCCTTTAATATTCTTTGATATAAATTTTATGTTGTCAGATATCAAGATTATGATACTTGAGATTAAATTCTATAATCCATCAGGAATTTATTTTCATGTTTTTGTTTACTGCTAGTGTGGTTTTGATGAGCACATGCTATTGAAATGCTGCATCTATTGGAATATTGTATAGCAATACCAGTTAACCACTGAGACTGAAACACTTAGGAGCATCAATGTATTTGATCAATGTTTTTAAGGGTCTGTTTCATATGCAACTCTAAAAACTGACCATTCTTAGTGTGGTCATTATTTCCCTCAAATGTATTTCCTTGTTCCTTCATTTACTCTGTCGTTCCTTCAATGGATAGGTATTAACACCTACTCTGTCTGGGTTCCTTTGCTAGATGCCAAATATATAGTGGCTATAAAATAGATATGTTCCCTGCCCTCATGAAACTTGTGGTATGTTGAGGGAGGGAAACATCAGGATTGATGTTGGTGAGTTAGGAAAAACATTGTGAATGTTAAACTTTGGGACATTCTGTTTATGCATGATTTGTTATTAGAACAACTCTTAATTCTGTAAGTTCTGGTTATGTAGTTTAAATCTAAATTTGTAAAATATTTCTTGAAGATAACTAAAATATTTATAAAGTTGTTTTCTGATATCTTACTTTATAATTTAATTTATTATCATATATTTGGTTTTGTATGGAGTAGCAACTGTTTCTTATCTCTTCATTGATGTACACTTTTGTTTCTTGCAACAGCCTTTTAAACATTTCCTTAGAATATTGGGCATATTCAAATATTTGTACAGCTAGACCATCTCTCCACTACAATCACATGTGCTTATTTGCCATCATTTTTACATTTCCTTTAATATTATTGCCCATTTTTGAAAGTTAAAACTAATTCCTTAGTTCCAAATAAAATAGTGCTAGAATTTTTTTTTTTTTTTTTAAAGATGACTGGTAAGGGGATCTTAACGCTTGATTGGTGTTATCAGCACGACACTCTCCTGAGTGAGTCATGGGCTGGCCCCTAGAATTTTTATACCAATTATTAAATTGGAAAAATTAAATACTTTTATAATAGTTTGTCTTGATAATGTGGAACATAATAAAATTTCTTGTTAGTTTAAACATTTTTTATGCTCCGGTTATATTTTATATCATTTAAAAAGATTTTTTAAACCTAGATTTATTAAATGTTTCTACATAGTATGTATTTTTGTGACTATAATGATATATTTTTTGTATATTTTTATTTAATTGTTTCTGACAATGTTGTTTGTTCTGTTTAAAAATTCATGATAGATCGTTTATGTAAAATCTTTTGTAAGTCATCAATCATCTTGTTTTGTAGTAGGGATTTTCTAGAGATGTAGTTATGCTATGTTTAAATAATTTTATTTCTTTCTCTAGACTTATCATAATCTTTTCACAGTGTAACTCTAATAATAAACTGGGCTCTGTATCACAAGGTCAGTCTTACCATACTTTTGGTTTTTAAAAATCCATTCATAATATGACTTTGGAAATTGGAGTAAATCTTTATTAAAGTTCTCTTAAAAGTATTGAACAAAGTAATCACACATAAAGCTTTTGTAAAAATTATTAATGCATTTATCATCCCAGAATGTCACCTGAAGTAACTACCCATTCTCTTGTTCTCTGTCAAACACGCTTCCAGACCAACACCGCCCAAACTTTCTCTCTCTCTTCCCTTTACCCTCTCAGTCCTTATTTATGTAATTTAGCTTTTGTCTTTCTGATGCTTATTTTCTCCCATAACCTTCCAGTACAATATAGGGCAGTATAGTTGATTCAGGAAGCAAAACTTTTATTTTATTTTGTTTTACTTTTTATAGGTGAAACATGTCTTGGATTGAAGGCTCTCAGAGAGAAGATATGGGAAAAGACAGCTAGAGGTATCCCAAACCTATATAATTTTTATCTTTTTTTCTGTCACATATTTACTTTCTTTTTTAAAAAAATTATAAACATGAAAAAATTTCAGGCATCCCTTTATTTAAAATGTTCTATCAATGAGCATAATATTAGCTTTTCTTTAAAAAATATTCATCTATACACAGTGTATGTTATATATCCCATTTCCTTTATTTCCTTTTTCATCTTGAAAAATGCACACTTATAGAAAAGTGGATAAGCCCACGTGTACATTTTTAATAAATGATTATGAGTACAACATCTATCTGTGTCACCTCGATTCAGGCTATGGATAGACATTCCCAGCACCTCAGAAGGCCTCTCTGTACCCTCCTGAACAAAGTTTCATGCCACTTAATATCTAGACCTTTGTGATACCAATTTCTTTATTTTTCTTTTTAATTTTAACAGTAGTATTACATATGTATGCATCCCTAAAGACACACTTTAGCTTTGCATGTTTATTAAATGAAAATATACTGCATTAATATTTGTGTGTTGCTGCCTTTGTTCAACATTATTTGTCATCTTCATCCAGCTTGTTGCTTTCTTTTGCTCAATGGTATTTGTGAGTTTCATCCATTTTGCTGTATCATTGTATGATAATACCTTTCACTATGTTGCTATTTTATCTTCATTCTTTATTCTGTTGAATACATTATTTCCACTTTTTGGTTATTTTGGACAATGCTTCTAGAAACATCCTTCTACATATATCCTGTGTGAGTTTCTGTAAGGCATGCTTATCAGCAGAACTGATAGGTATGTGATATGTCTGTCATTGACAGTATTAAATAATCCCAGATCAGTTTCCAAAGTAATTGCATAAATTTCCAGTGCTATAGCAGTGTAGGAATTTTTCAGTTGCTCCATTTTCTTGCTACCATTTGATATTATTAGACTTTTAAATTATTGAAAATCTCTGTACTATGTAACAATATCTAATTGTAGTTTTAATTTGAATTTCCCTGAATACTAATTAAGTTGAAATTTTTTAAATGTGCTTTTGGTCATTTTGATTCCACTTTTGCAAGTTTACTATATATTTTTTCCAATTTTCTAATGAGTCAGTTGTCTTTTTTACATTGATTTATAGGAGTTCTCATATAATGTGAACACTCCTTCTAAATCAGCCATATATGTAGCTAATGTCTTCTTACATTTATGCCTTATATTTTTAATCTGTTTGTACTGCCTTTTAATGAACAAAGGTTCTTATTTCTTAAGTCAGAGCTTTTTATATATTATTTAGAGAAATTCCTACTCTGGGGTCATGCAGATATTTATCCAAATTATCTTCTAAACATTTTGGAGTTTTGACTTTCACATTTAGATTTTCAGTCCACCTGTAATTAATTTTTGTGTATTTGAGTTGTGATGCCTATTTTTCTTTTCTGTTTGATTGCTTTGGCTCTGTACTGCTTATTGCTCTTGAAAACTTATTTTTGAGAATTCCATGATGTTTAAGATACAGATGACTTCTTCTAGAGTAATTTGCTTTAGCGTCTGTCAGAAACATAGAGCTCCACCAATATAGTACAAACAAACAAAAATATCATGACTTAAGGTTTCCAGGGAATGTCCAGTGATGAAAACCCAATCTACAAATTCAATTAAGAGCAGCCAAAGTTTTAAAGTCACAGTAATGAAGTTGTTCATTTTTGTTTTTTCTTTTTTATATTTAGTGTGTAATAACAAGGAGAAAATTTCTCCACAATTTTTTGAGTTTTGATAGAGGTTGTTGGGGTGCTTATTTCTGGTTGACATTTACTCTGAGGCTGTAGCCATTTGCTATCCAAACTTAATGTGAATTTTACAATTTAGTTGGGAGTTAAGTAGTCTAACTTTTGATCCACTGGCCTTTTGGAACTTGTTGAAGCTTTTAAAACTACCTGCCTTGAGAATCATATTTTTAAATGCATTATAGAAAGTAGAGAATCATTTTGAAAATAAAGATTTTTTTCCTGTATAAGTTCATTGATCCCGTTAATTCTGTCCATGAACCCCAAATTAACAGACTAAGTTTGGCTTATTATTTTCTGACACCTATAAGCCATCGAACCCTGCACAGGTTTTCTGGGAATTACAAATTACCTTTGCGTAAAATGTCACTTTTGTGCTCTTGTGCTCCACTTAAAATTCTAGGTTCCTAATCTCCTTTAGATTTTATCCTAGAAGTTTCTGACTATCTTGCATATATATATATATATATATATAAAATATGTATAATTTATGTATATGTGTGTATGTGCGTGTGTGTGTATATCTACACACATATATCCAGTCTTTTAAAGATATTTTTATTGAAAAAGCAGATCTGATAAGTCTAGCCTGCCATTTCAAGAAATGTGGGTTCTGTACACCATTATTTTATATTGAATCATATAAAAAGAGGAATTTTTCTGGCTTACAAAATTTAACAGTTTTAATTCCCTTCTGAATTCTATATCTTACCAAATTTGAGAGGTAATATACTTTAGGATATATTCCTCAGAGTATCCTGTTGAATATATATTCCAAGAAATGCATAGGAAAAAAAAATGCTTCTCATGTAAAATATAACTGGGAAATTCTGTACAATTTGTATGTTTCTTGAAGATGGTTTTTATGATCATTAACATATGAGAAGCTCTAAAAACTCCTATAGTGAAGACACCTCCTTAAAGCATGTTATTTAGGCACAGAGCCACTTTTCTTTGTATACTTATTAAAATACCGTGGAATTATATATTTTAAACACAATTTAAAGAGTACTAGTGTATTTGAAAATACTTTGGACCTAGGTACAAAGTTTGAGTTTTAGTTCCAGCTGTTACTAATTTTGTGAACCTTGTTTTGTTCACTACATTTCTGGCTACCTTTTTACTCATGGGTAAAATGAAAATTAGTATGTGCTGTTGCAAACATTAAGTAAACTAATACTCATATGTTGAAATCAATTATCATGTGTATATTTAGTAAATATTAATTAATCACATTTTTATTTGAGATTTTTCCATTTACATTGGTTTAATAAATTATAGTAAATTCATACTATAAGATGCTATGAAACTGATATTTTATAAAATGTGCGTATGTGTGTAAGCTGTTTTTAGTTGTAAAATTCACCATTATTTTATAAACTCCTAGTAAATAAAAGCTACCAATTATAATATGACCTACCAATCTTGAAGTTTAAGATGCATCCTGATTTGACTGATCTTAGTATGTAAAAAAAATTATTCTAATAACTTGAAATATAAGGTCGAATTTGAAATAGTTTTTATAATTGAAAAGGAATTTCTCTGTACCCTGACAATAAGAAATATATATGTATATTTTTGTGTATACATGTAAACATATATGTATACATGTATACTACACATATATTTCTCATATATGTACACATATGCATGCACACACACACACACATACATCTATGAACTTTGCTCATAGGTGTAAAATATCTCGATGTATACACATAAAATTATAACATTGGTTACCTACTGACAGGAAAACTGGATTTCCACAAGGCAAGAATGGCATGAAGACTTTTCAAATGACTGGTGCATTAACTTTCTTTTAAGTTTTCAAATGATTATAATATCATTCTATACTGTATGAAATTCTGTTGGCTTTTAACTTTTCCGTTTTTTTTTTTAATTCATCTCTTTAAGGAATTGCCTCTTAGCTGTATTTTCAATTACAATTATGATTCTACCATGTCAGTATCTCACTTGCACAAGGATTTATTTGATTATTGATGGAGTTTGGGTGTGTTGTCCCCACCAAAACTCATGTGGAAATTTGATCTCCAATGTGGCAGTGTTGGAAACTGATTGAGTCATGGGGATGGATCCCTCATGAATGGATTAATGCTCTCTCTAGGGGAGGGGGGATTAATGAGTGAGTTCTCGCTCTATTAGTTCCCGCAAGAGCTCGTTGCTTAAAAACGCCCTGGCATCTTCTCTCTCTCTCTTGCTTCCTCTCGCCATGTGATCTGCTTGTACCCACTGGCTGCCTGCCACTTTCTGCCATGGGTAGAAGCAGCCTGAGGCCTGTGCCAGATGCAGCTGTCCCAGAATTGTAAGCCAAACAAACCTCTTTTCCTTATAAATTACCCAGTCTCAGGTATTTCTGTTATAGCAACACAAAATGGACTAAAATAATTATGGAAACCTTTTTTTTTTTCCTGTAATACTTTGATGTTCCCACAAAACTGCTACATTGAAGACTTCCCAAATCACTGGTTGGGGGACTTCATGTGGGAATTCAAGTATTTAAGACTTAGGCATGTTTGGGGAATGTCTGTCTAACCTGAAGGTTAGAGTAAAAATAAAGTTCAAAGAGAATACTGAGGTCTAATTTATGGAAGAAGCTCATATCTTCATCACTGAGTCTAAAGGAAGAAACCAGAGGAGACTAAAGTTGTAGTTATAATGCAGAAAAGTTCAGCAGCTAGGAAAGTAGGTCATTTATTTCCAATACTACTTAATGTTTATTCAGTGCTGCTGTGAACTAGTCCATATGTGGTGGACTGGTTGGCTTATGGGACACACATTTATTTACATTTTTAGAATTATTTGCTTCCAGTATTTCCCCTTAATGACTTTGAAAATATAATGCATTTATATTTTCACTTTTTAGTAGTATGTTCAATATATTATTTATCTACAGTTAAACATTTAAATTCTGAATGTATTTTCACCATGTTTTGAACATATCAAAATGATTTTCTTACAAAGCATTTTCATTTTTTGATACATTATTTTTATGATATGTGATTATTCACATATCACATTTATTATTCGCATTAGATACATTTGTTATTTAAAAATGTACATTAAATTTCTAAATGCCTTTGAATTAATTTTATCTAATTTCTAGTTGCACAGTAAATTGGTTAGATAATGCAGCTAGTTTCTACTTGTTAAAAATTTTTAAGTTACTATGTTGTCTCTACTTTTCATAAAATTGTATTACCTTTAAAATGGTGTAAACTGTATCTTTGTAGAATTTATACTCTGTATATCATTTAGTTATTCTGAACTGCATATATTATAGATAAATGATGGTGAGTTACATTCTTTTCCTATAATTGTAAATAAGTGATAATTTCTTTTTATGTTAAAAGATGCGTTTTTCTAATATGATATGCTGTTTTATTACACACACATCAATTTTTAAATATTAATTATAGCTTGAATTGTAAAATATGCTATTGAAGTTAAGTTCTAGATTCCTTCATATTTTGTCACATCAAATTTTCTTTTTCAGAAAAAAAGGGTATACTTTTTATTTACAATTTTTTCTGCATCATTTTTTATTTGATTATTCTTGGATAAATTTAGCTCATTAACATATATTATAATAATTATTTGATTAGCACTATCTTTTATTGTTCTTATACTTTTCCAATACAGTCATCACTTTTTTTATGTTTGGTATATTTTTGCCTTAAAGTTACTTTTGCTTCATTTTATTCTTTAGTATGCTCTGGAATATAAATATTCTAGTTGTAATGGTTAGTATATATTAGCATATATTCTGCAAGTATTTAAATTTTATATGTATATACTTATTCATATATGCATAATCTATTAAAATAATTTAAAGCCTTTAGACAATATATTTTTATTTTATAACATACATAGAGTGAAATGATCATCTTAAATTTATAATTGAAAGCATTTTGATAAGTACATGCATGAATGTGACCACCATTCCATTCTAGTTATAAAGTATTTCATTACCCCAGAAAGTTTGTCACCTACTATAGGCAAACACTATTTTCATTTCTATCACCGTAGTTTAGTTTTGTCTTTTCTTGAATCACATAATAATGGAGTTATACAGTATCCATTATGTTTTCTCTGACTTCCTTTGCTCTGTGTCTTTTTGAGATTCACCAATATTACTCCATGTATTTGTAGCTCATTTTTTTCCGCTGGTCAGCATTATATTAATGCATGACTACAGAGCATTTTTTAAGGTCTGTTTTTTCTGGTGATGAATATTTAGCTTGTTTTCACTTTCCATTGGTAGAAATAAAGCTATCATAAATGTTTTGGGATGGTGTTTTTGTGGACCTACATCTTTCTTTCTCTTGGATAAAAACTTAGGAGTGGAGTTGCTACATTACGGGGTGTGTGTGTGTGTGTGTGTGTGTGTGTGTATTTAATTTTATAACAGTCAAACAAATAATAATGTCTTCTTTTGTTTGAGAAGTTTGAAACACTTCACAGATTGCAAAATGAGATAAAAATTTCCCCTCTGTCTCCACATTCCCTCTTTCCAAAGGTTATCTGTCGTAACAATTTTATGAGCTACAAATTTTTTACACTTTCACAAATATCTATCTCCCAACATCTGGATACATCTTCTTTTTCAAAAATAAAAAGTGATGACAGCTTACATTCAAATCTCGGCCTTGCTAATTTTCTGGTGTATCTTGGACCACTTTCTATATCAGCACATAATAAGTTATCTATTTTCTTTAAATAGCTTCATGCTATTTTGCATACCTTCTTGTGAGAGTTATGCAAGTTGAAGAGCACAGAGAAAAACATCCAAAAATATTCTACTATGGATATTGGTCCATATTTGTATTGTAGTTGTTTTTTTTCAAGGAGAGCATTTACCAGCACAGTTTTGTATATTGTGTTACTTATTTTAAAAATTTATATTAACTACTCACTGAAATTTTTTTTTTAAGACAATGCCACATCAACAGGATTGGTTCTATTTGGTTCCCCTGAGGAAGCTGTTGAAATTTTTCAGGAAAGTAAGATGACAAATACTGAAGGTAAGGACTGAGTGTAAATTGTATAGTAGACTACATGAGCTATGTTTATATTTACTCATTAGTTTGTGATATCAATTCTATAGTATTATTAAGAAATAAATCCTACATATAATTAATAGTTGACACAGTAATGATATATAATATTAAGAATATAATATATCAATAACATATTAATGTACAGTTTTGGCTTGTAAGAATTGCTGTACATTTTCAGAAATGTATGCATTTTTAAAATAAGCATTTTTTTGTAATCACCTGAACCAAACCAGCAGATGCTAAATAGAATCTTCCCAGTTCATTGGGGGTGTGTTTCTTAGAAGAAAAATGAAGAAGGACTAATGTTTTGGGGTGTGAAATCCAGAATTAAAAAATCCTTTAGTGTAGATCCATAAACATTATCTCTGAAAGTGTTTCTAACGTTGTATTTGGAAAGAAGTAGAAAGAGATGAGGAAATATTTGTCAGATATTTGACAAATATTCATCTGTCATTTTATCTATAGAGATTTATACTTGTTTCTTCTCAGATCATTCTGGTGGAGAACTCTTTATATTTCTCAAAAAATTTTAGTCTTGGGCCGAGCCCGTGGTGCACTCAGGAGAGTGCGGCGCTGGGAGCGCAGCGACGCTCCCGCCGCAGGTTCGGATCCTATATAGGAATGGCCGGTGCACTCACTGGCTGAGTGCCAGTCACAAAAAAGACAAAAAAAAAAAAAAAAAAAAAAAAATTTTAGTCTTGATTTTGGGAAATTTCTGCTCTGAGGATTTTCAGTTTGACAAATAAAATTGAAATGTTACTATTATAATTCTTCCATCTGTTTCTGTATGATCTTGGCTTAGAGTTTATTGCCCATAGTTAGTTATAGGCTACAGTTAGTTTGGGACAGATTTTTAAAATATCAAATGAATGATTTATGAACCAGTTAATTCAAGACACTGGGATATCCATGTGCTATTAGGGTACAGAGATGTTTAAGAAATGACCCTTATAAGAAGGGTATAATTTTGCAGGCCAAATAAAATATAAATATATACAACAATTTGTACAATACAATAGAAAAGGATGGTTATATAGAGTAAGAGCAGAGATGACACAAAGCATTACTTGCCAAATGAATACCATGGCTGAAGAGTATCTTCAGTATTTTGAGTAAGGCGAATTTGTTCTTTAAGCATTAAGAGAAAGGTTAATGGATGAGAAGGGATTTGTACTGAATCTTGAAGGATGCATTTTTATATGAAAAGAAAAGTAAGGAGCAACCTTAAACAAGCAGAACAGAATGTTCAAATAACAGGAAATAACACAAAATGTGGGAAAGATAAATAACACTGACTGTAGCTGGGGAAGATTTAGATATATAAAGATGGTGAAAATAAAGCTAGAGATGATTGAAATACAGTCAGGAAGCATTTGAATTTCAGTCTCAAGAGTGTGGACTTGATTTCTCAGTTTCTGGGCCTACGTATATTTGAGTACAAATGTTACATGACTGAACCCTTTGCTTGCCAGAGTGTGATATGAAGAATTACTTTGCTACAGGAGGAAATATGGAAACTGATTACCTTATTATTACAGTTCAGGCTATGGTAACGGGATCCAGATCTATAAAGAATCAAAAGATATGAATGGGATTAGAGAAATATTACACAGGAATTGTTAAACTTTGCTGAATGACTAGTCCCAATAGGGACTGACTAGTTCCTGTATATAGATATAGGAACTGGAATAAAAATATTATTTAACTGTTGCAAATTTTGATAATAGGAATAGAGATATAAGAAAGGAAAAGACATTGAGTGGAACGTAGATGAGTTTAGATTTACAGATACTGAATTTGCAAATGAGGTTGGTCCCTCCAGGGTTACCTCTGGCTTGCTGGTCTAGACAAAATGCAAATGTTTAAAACCAACTAGATAAGGATCAGTGGGGAGGGTAATCAAAAGATTTATCATGGAATATCTTTACTCTCTTATCATTCTTTTATTTGTCAAATACTTTCTGAGAATCTGCTAGTATTAGACATCACTACTTGTAATGCATGAGATCCCTCTCATCTTGGAGCTCCAACTTTATGTCTCCCTTATCTTTTCCAGCTCTATGTCTGATCATACAAATATGCTCCTTTTCCTTGTGGCCTTCCTGGCTTTGGCATTTTACTTTATTGACGTGTATTTCTTTATTTCCTTGTTTATGGCATGTCTACGTCTCAATGGGTACGTTCCAGTTTTAGTTATCACACTTTCTCCCATTCTACATAGGAATCAGCAAGGTCAGCCTTCCCTTCCCTATATTCACTGCAAGGATGGGGCTCTGGGATGGACAGTTTTTGGAAGTTTATACATTTGGTAAGGGGATCAGGGTAAAGTTAAGTCTGAAGCTACTTAATTGGGAGTTAATCACTTAAAGGAGATGATTAAAGGAGAAAGTATAGAGGGAAAGTTTTTTTTGTTTTTTTTTTAATCAAAGTAGTCATGTTTAAGGAACATGAGGGAAAATAGGCAAAGAAGAAGTTAGAGAAAGTTAAAGAAGACCATTTCATTCAAAGATTATCTACATGTTTTGTAGCATAAAGAGTTAAAAGAGAAGGAGGATGATACAAGGTTATTGAATTCTGTCATTAGGGTATGGTTAGTGGTCTTTTTATAAAACAAATTTATCAAGGTAAAATTAAATACAGTAAAATCCACTCATTTTAAGTATATAGGTCAACAACTTCTGATAACTATACACACCATTTAACTACCATCTTAAACAGGACATAAAAATTCTTACTTTTCTGGGGGGAGTCATCACGATGTCAGAAAAGATGGTCTCCAGCATCACTGTCTCCCACAATCAACCAATTCACAACTATTAAAAAGCAAAGACTGCCAACCTGGGACTGCTGCAGCTTGGGGGAAGAGGAGGAGAGACCCACGAAGTTTGTGAAGGCAGAAGAAGCCTTGGTAAGAGGAAGAAGGGACCCTTCCAACTGTTTCAAGCTACAGCTGCCTCAGGGCTGGCCCTGTGAGGCAGTAAGAAGCTGCAGCACACACAGCATGAGCCAACAAAAGCCACAGCTGAGCCTTTTGAGTGAAGTTGCCTGGAGTCTGTGGGGAAGAGGGCCTTGGAGTGCACCTACTGATCCCCAGGCTAGCCAGACCACTGACAGGGTTCCTGTGGATCCACATAGGAGTGAAGGGCCATGCATGACTGAAGAAAGGAAACACCCAGTGGCCAGTGAGTCATTGTAAGGGACTGTGCATGGCCCACCACACAGGAAGTACTTGGAGTGCAGGGATTGGGAGGCAGGGAACTGAGCCACCTGGAGGATATTGGGGTGCAGTGAGGATAGATTTTCTGCCTTCCAGTTAGCACAGGCCCACTCAGTGGAGATTGGTCAGGGTTGTGGAACTACAGGGGGTGCAGTTTTGCTGGAAAGATTGTTTCAGGCCGGAATTTCCACACAGCTCAAGTGTATCTGAAATCAAAAGATCCAGAAGTGACTAAAAGGCTAACAATTAAAATCTAGTCAGCACTAAAAGCCTTCCCCAGAAAATCAGCTGCACAGGAAGAATTAATGCAGTCACACAGCTCAAGTGCTGGTTTTCACAGGAAATTCCACAATTTTGGAATTAACCAAAGGACAACATATTAATTACGGTGCAGAGTTTAAGTGATGGTGTTAGCTAATATTCTAATGCAGAAGTGAAAGAAAGAAAGAAACCATAGATCAGGGACAAAGTTCTAATATTAGTCAGTAAATATCTAACACCACCGAAGAACACTTATAAAACCTAGAAGAGGTAACAGTCTCCTCAAGTGACCAGGCATCAATGTAAAGACTCAAAGATCAAGAAAGAATAAAGAAATATGACAACACCAAAGGAAACAAACCAAGCCCAAGCAATGAACAAAGAGGAACAGCAGATTTATGAAATGTCTGACAGAGAATTCAGAATAACCCTCTTAAGAATGTTCAGAAGATACAAGAAAATACAGATAGAAAATTGAATGATATCTCAAAAATGATCCAGGAGCAGAATAAGAAATTTGATGAAGGAGTTCAATCAATCAGCAACAACAATGACAACGCCCCCCCCAGAAATTCTAGAAATGAAGAATACATTACCTCAACTAAAAGTCTTGATAGAAAGCCCCAATAGCAGACTTAATCAATCAGAGGAAGCAATCAGTGAGCTCAAAGTTAAAACATATGAAATTATCAAATCAGAAAAGCAAAAAGAAAAAGTAAGAAAAAATAAAACAAATACAGCAAATATGGGAATTGTTGAGGTGAAATAACCTCTACATAACTGGCATACCTAAAGGAGAGGAAAAAGGAAAAGATGTAGAAAGCATGTTCAAGAAAATAATGACTGAAAATTTCCCAATTATGGAGAAAGATGACTGCACCCAGGTACAGGAGCCCCAGAGGTTCCCAATCAAATTCAATCCAAGCAGGAACATCCCAAGGCACATCACAATCAAATTATCAAAAAACAAACACAAAGAGAGAATACTGAAAGCAGCTAGAGAAAAGAAACCCATAACAATCAACATCTCTCAGTGGATTTCTCAGTAGAAACCGTTAGGCCAGTAGAGAGTGGGATGATATATTCAGGGTGCTGAGGGAAAAAAGACTGTCAGCCAAGAATTAACTATGCAGCAAAATTAACCTTTAAGTATGAAGGAGAAATGAAGTCTTTTACAGACAGACAGAAGCTAAGGGAATTTATCAACACTAGACCTGCATTACAAGAAATGTGAAAGGGAGTTCTTCAATTGGAAAGACGATGCTAAGGAACAACAAGAAAACATTTGAAGATGCAGAACTCATTAGTAAAGTAAGTTCACAGATGTCCACAGAATACTCCAGAGTCATAAGGATGGTGAATAAACTGCTTACATCCTTAGTATGTACAAGGAGGTAAAGGACAAGTCCAACAGGACACTAACATATACAAAAACCGTATAAGAGATAGAGAACATTAAAATATGTAACTTGAAACAACGAAATGTCAAAAAATGGCATGGGGGAAGGAGTGATAGAAAGTGTGGAGTTGGCTTTGGTTCTTTCTTTTTGCTTAGATATCAAAATTAAGTTGCTATTAGTCTAAAATAATCTGTTATAACTATAGCATGTTTTTTGTAAGCATCATGGTAACCATAATACAAAAACTTATGAGGCATACTAAAAATAAATAGAAAAAATCAAAATACACTGCTAGAGAAAACCACTGAATCACAAAGAGAATAACATTGGGAAAAACAAAAAAAGGATCAACAAAACAACTAGAAAAAAAGTGAGAAAATGGCAGTAACAGGTACCTATATATTTATACTAAGTCTAAATGTAAACAGATTAAATGCCTCAAACAAAAGATATAGAGTGGCTGAATGGATTATAAAACAAGAACCAACATATGCTTCCTAAAAGAAACTCATTTATCTGATAAGGATGCACACCAGCTGAAAGTGAAAGGATGAAAAACATATTTCATATAAATGAAAACCAAAAAAGAGCAGGAGAAGCTATATTTATATCAGATAAAATAGACTTGAAGCTAAGGAAAGTAAAAAAAAAGGTAAGGAAAGTCATTATATAATGATAAAGGGATCAATTTGACAAGACAGTATAACAATTCCAAATATACACAAACCAACTGTGGAACATCCAGTTATATAAAACAATCACTATTAGACCTAATGGGAAAAACAGGCTCCAACACAAAAGTAGTTGGGGACTTTAACACTCCACTTTCAGCAAAGGACAAAACATCCAGACATAAAATTAACCAGAAAACATCAGAGTTAATCTCTGCTGTAGGCCAACTTGATCTAATGGACATTTATAGACCATTTGATCCAACAGCTGTAAAATATACACTCTTTCTCAGCAGCCCATGGAACATTCTCTAGAACAGACCGTATATTCGGTCACAAAACGAGTCATAATAAATTTTAAAAAATTGAAATCATATTAACTAACTTGTCCTACCACAATGGAATAAAACTAGAAATCAACAACAAAAGGGACATAGAAAACTTACGACTACAAGGAAATTAAACAGTATGCTCCTAAACAATGAATAGGTCAAAGAAGAAATCAAAAAGGAAGTTAAAAAATTTCTGGAGACAAATGAAAATGAAAACAGAACATACCTGAAAAAAGAACATACCTGAACCTATGTGATATAGCAAAAGCAGTTCAAAGAGGTAGGTTTATAACAATAAATGCCTACATCAAAAAAGAAGAAAGACTTCAAATAAACATTACACCTAACATTACACATCAAGGAACTAGAAAAAGAGCACACCACCCAAAATCACTATAAGGAGAGAAATAACAAAGATCAGAGCAAAAATAAGTGGATTACAGGTTAAGAAAACAATACACAAGATCAATGAGAGTTGGCTTTTCAAAAAGATAAACAAAATAGGTAAAACTTTAGCTAGACTAACAAAGAAAAAAAGAGAGAAGACTAAAATAAATAAAATCAGAAATGAAAGAGGAGACATTACTACTGCTACCACAAAAATATAAAGGATCACAAGAGACTACAATGAACAACTATATGCAAACAAACTGTAAAACCTAGGAGAAGTGGATAAATTCCTGGACACATACGACTTACCAAGGCTGAATCATGAAGAACTAGAAAACATAAAGAGACCAATAAAAAGTAATGTAATTCAAGCAGTAATAAAAAGTCTTCCAGCAAAGAAAACCCCAGGACCAGATGGTTTTACGGCCAAATTCTACCAAGCATTTAAAGAACTAATACCAATTTTTCTCAAACTCTTCTAAAAAATCTAAAAGGAGGCAATCTTTCAAACTCATTCTATGAGGCCAACATTAACCTCGTCCCCAACTGGAAAGATACAACCCAAAAAGGAAACTATAGACCAATGTCCTGAATTAACACAGATGTGAAGATCCTCAATTGAATACTAGCAAACAGAATACAATAACACATTAAAAAGATAATTCACCATGATCAAGTGGGATTCATCCCAGGGATGCAAGGATTATTTAATATATGCAAATCAATAAATATGATGCATCAAATCAACAGAATTAAGGACAAAAGCTACATGATCATTTCAGTAGATGCAGAAAAAGCATTTGATAAAATCCAATACTGCTTCGTGATAAAAACACTCACCAAACTAGGTATAGGAAGAACGTACCTCAACACAGTAAAGGCCATATATGACAAACTCACAGCTAATATGATACTGAATGGACAAAAAATGGAGGCTTTTCCTCTAAGATCTGGAAAAAGACATGGATGCCCACTTTCCCATTCTTATTCAACATATTACTGGAAGATCTAGACCGCACAGAAAGGCAAGAGAAAGCAATAAAGGGCATCCAAATTGGAAAAGAGAAATTCAGACTATCCTTATCTGCAGATGACATGATCATATACATAGAAAACCCTAAAGACTCCACCAAAAAATTACTCGAACTAATAAATGAATTCAGTATAGTGACAGAGTACAAAATCAACACACAAAAATCAATAGCCTAACTATATGCCAGTAATGAAATAGCCAAAGAAAACATCAAGGAAGTTATCCTCTTCATAATAGCTACCAAAAAAAAAAAAAAAAGAAAGAAAGAAAAAGAAAAGATATACCTGGAAGTAAATTTAACCAAGGAGGTGAAAGAATGCTACAATGAAAACTATAAAACATTTATGAAAAAAATTGAAGAGGACACAAATAAATGGAAAGAAATCACACATTCTTGGGTAGGAAGAATTAATATCATCAAAATCTCCATAATATGCAAAGAAATCTACACATTCAATGCAATCTCTATCAAAAATCAAATGACATCCTTAAAAGAAATAGAAAAAAGTAATCTTAAAATTTGTATGGAACCACAAAACGCCCCATATAGCTAAAGCAATCTTGAACAAAAAGAACAAACTGAAGAAATCATACTTCCTGATTTCAAAATATACAGTAAGGCTATAGTAAGCAAAACAGCATGGTACCGGCATAAAAATAGACAAACAGACAAATGGAAAAGAATAGAGGGCCCAGAAGCAAACCCATGTGCTTACAGCCAACTGATTTTTGACAAAGGTGCCAAGAATATAAATTAAGGAAAGGACAGCATCTTCAATTAAAGGTGCTGGGAAAACTGGATATCTACATGCAAAAGATTGAAACTAGATCCTTATCTCTCACCATACACAAAAGTCAACTCAAAGTGGACTAAAGACCTAACTTTAAGACCCAAAACTATGAAACTACTAGAAGACAACGTAAGGGAAATATTACATGAATGGGATTGGTGACAACTTTTTGAATGAAACTACATAAATGTAAGCAACTAAAGCAAAAATACACAAATAGGACTACATCAAACTGAAAAGGTTCTGTACAGTAGGGGACACTTTCAACAAAGGGAAGAGACAACCTACAGAATGGGAGAAAGTGTTTGCAAACTACACATTAGAAAAGGGGCTAATATTGAGAATATATAAGGAACTTAAACAGCTCAATAGTAAAAAACCAATTACAAACTGGACAGGAGCCTCGCGTGCCACTGGCGGTCCTGAGTTAAATCTCAGGGGTCCCTAATCATAGCCTGAGCAGGAGCTGAGTTGAGCAGAGCCCTGCACACCACCAAAGGCCAAGATTTAAGCCCTGGAAGGCCCTGTCCACAGACCAAATAGGAGCTGGGGTGAGTGTAGTCCCATCTGCCTTCAGGGGCCCAGACTTAAGCCCCAGAAAGCCCCACCCACCTACCAAGTAAGAGCCAAGTTGGTCTACCACAGCCAGTGCCAAGCCTACTGCCACTGCAAGGACAGCTTACCACCAGAGTAGCAGCCAGGGCCACCCTACAGGAAGCCTGCTGCACACTTGGCTTCATTGATTCAAGAAGAGTCACCAGCAGGGCCTGCAAATAGAGGAGGAAATCTTTCTTCTCATAGCCAACTCTAGAGTAATAGAAGAAACAAGTGCTCTATCAGATGACCAAACATCAATGAAAAAATAATAGAACTACAAACAAACAAGAAGATATGACACCACCGGAGGAATACAGTAATGAGCAAGTACCAGAACCCACAGAGCAAGAAACTCTTGAAATGTCTGAAAAGGAATTCTGAGCAACAGTCTTAGGAAGACTCACAGAGAGAAGAGAATATTCAATTAGAGAAAACAATGAAACAAAAAATATCCAGGATATGAAGGAGGAAATTTACGAAGAGATTAATACCTCAAAAAGAATGTAGCATAGTTCCTAGAACTATAGGATTCACTCAGTAAAAAACAAACAAACAACACAACAGAGAGCTTGAGCAGCAGGATAGAGCAAGCAGAAGAAAGAATTTCTGATCTTGAAGATGGTTTTTCAAAACCATCAAACAGACAAATAAAAGGGAAAAAAGAATTTTAAAAAATGAAGAAAATGTAAGAAAGCTAGCAGACAACATCAGGTGCTCAAATATCTGAATCAACAGGGCAGGAGAAAGCAAAAGGCATGGAAAACCTATCCAAGGAAATAACATAGAACTTCCCAGATGCAGACCTTCAGGTCCAGAAAGCTCAGAGGTCCCCAAATAGATTAATCTAAAAAGTTCCTGTCTAAGACACATTATTGTCAAACTGGCAAAGCTCAATGACAAAGAGGTAATTCTAAAAGCAGCAAGAGAAAAGAGTCAAGTCACCTGTGAGACCCTATCAGACTAATAGTAGACTTCTTAACTGAAACCCTACAGGCCAGAAGAAAATGGGATGATATATTCAAAATACTAAAAGAAAAACATTGCCAGTCAAGAATTCTGTACAAGCAATCCCGTTCTTCAGAAACGAGGGAGAAATGGTGTATTTCCTAGAGAAATTAAAATTGTGGGAGTTTACCACTACACGAACAGCCATGCAAGAAATTCTCAAGGGAGCCCTTCACCTGAAATCCAAAAAATGATAATCACTATCATGGACACACAGAACAAGCAAAACCTACCATTAAAACAAAAATGCAAATAAGAAAGAGAAAGAAGACAAATCATGCCACCTCAAATTTCCACCTAACATTGAAGATGAAAAATAAAAGAGGAAGAAAGGAAAAAAAGATTTTTAAAACATCTAAAGAAAAAGCAATAAAATGCAGGAGTGAAACAAAACCTGTCAATACAACCTAAATGTAAATGGGTTAAACTCCTCATTCAAAAGTCACAAACTGACTGATTGGAATAAAAAGCTAAACCCAAGTATATGTTGTCTTCAAGAAACTCACCTCACCTGCAAAGACATGCACACAGACTAAAAGTGCAGGGATGGAAAAAGATATACCATACAAATGGAAACCAAAAATGAGCAGGAGTAGCTACTCTTATGTCAGATAAAATAGACTTTAAACCAAAAACTACAAAAAGAGACAAATAAGGATCTATATAATGATAAAGGGATCTATCCAGCTAGAAGACATAGTAATCATAAATATGTATACACCCAATACTGGAGCACTCAGATATATAAAGCAAACACTCTTAGACCAAAGAAAGAGATAAATCCTATACAATAATAGTGGATGAGCTGAACACCCCTCTTTTAGAGTTAGACAGATCTTCCAGGAAATAAATCAACAAAGAAACACAGGATTTAAACTACACCTTAGACCAACTGGACCTTTCAGATATCTATAGAACATTTCATCCAATGACTAAAGAATATACATTCTTCTCATCAGCACATGGAACGTTCTCCAGGATAGACTACATGCTAGGTCACAAATCAAGTGTCTGTAAATTTTAAAAAATTGAAATCACTCCAAGTATCTTTTCAGACCACAATGGATGAAAACTGGAAATTAATAGTAAGCAAAACTCTGGACACTGGAAATCAATAACAAGAGAAACATCAGAAATTATACAAATGCATGGAAACTAAAAAACAGGTTCCTGAATGACATATGTGTCCAAGAAGAAATTAAACAGGAAATCAAAAAATTTCTTGAAATTAATGAAAATAAAGATACCTCATACTAAAACCTGTGGAATACTGGAAAAGCAATACTAAGAGGGAAGTTTATTGTGATAAGCACATCAAAAGAATAGAAAGTCTTCAAATAAACAACCTAAAGCTACATGTCAAAGAACTAGAAAAACAAGAACAATCCAACCCTAAAAACAGTAGGCAGAAAGAAATAATTAAGAGCAGAGCAGAACTAAATGAAATAGAGATCCAGAAATGATACAAAATATCAGTGAAACAAAAAGTTGGTATTTTGAGAAGATAAATAAAATAGGCAAACCATTAGCTAGGTTAACAAGAAAAAGAAAAGAGAAGACCCAAATAACAAAAATCAGAAATGAAAAGAGACATTACAATTGATACCACAGAAATCTGAAGAATCATTAGAAGCTATTATAAATAACTGTATGCTAACAAATATGAAAACCTGGAGGAAATGGATAAGTTGCTGGACACATACAAACTGCCAAGACTGAACCAAGAAGTGATAAAAAACCTGAACAGACCAATAACAAGCAAGAAGATTGAAGCAGTAATCAGCAATCATCCAGCAAAGAAAAGCCCAGGACTGGATGGCTTTACAGCTCAATTCTATCAAGCTTTTAAGGAGGAATTAACACCAATTCTCTTCAAACTATTCCAAAAAATTGAAACAGAAGCCATTTTCCCAAACTCATTCTATGAGGCCAGCATCACCCTGATACCAAAACCAGACATTGATAGATCAGAAAAAGAAAGCTACAGGCCATAATCCTTGATGAATATATAGACAGAAAAGTCCTCAACAAAATATTAGTAATCAGAATACAGCAACACATCAAAAAAACTTATACACCATGATCAAGTGGGATTCATCCCAGGGATGCAAGGATGGCTCAATATGTGAAAGTCAATAAATGTGACATACAATGTCAGCAAAACCAAGGACAAAGTCCATATGATTATCTCAATAGAGTAAAAAAAAGCATTTGACAAAATTCAACATCCCTCATGATAAAGACTCAGCAAATTAGGTTTAGAAGGAAAGTGTCTCAACACAATAAAAGCCACATACAGAAAACCAATTGCCAATGTCATCCTGAAGAACAAGAACAAAACAAAGATGCCCACTCTTACCATTCCTATTTAACATAGTATTGGAAGTATGTATGAACTGGAGCAATAAAGCAAGAGAAAGAAAGTAAGGGCATCTAAATTGCTCTACCTATTGAAAAAAAATTTTTTTGGGGGGCAGCTGTCTGGTTTGGGGATCTGAACTCATGACCTTTGTATTACAAAGTTGTGCTCTAACCAACTGAGCTAGCCAGCCAGCCTGGGGCATCTGAGTTGGAAATGATGAAGACAAACTGTCCCTGTTTGCAGTCTACATAATCTTATATAGAAAGAAACCTAAAGACTACCAAAAAACTCTTAGTGCTGATTAACAATTTCACTAATGTTGCAGGATAAAAAATCAACACCCCCAAATCAGTAGTGTTTTTATACTCCCTTAACAAACTAGCAGGAAAAAAAAAATCAAGGAAACAAAACTGTTTACAATAGTCACTGAAAAATAAAATACCTAGTAATCAATTTAACCAAGGAGGTGAAAGATCGCTACAATGAGAACTACAAAACACTACTGAAAAAAATTAAACAGGACACAAAAAGGTAAAAAGGCATAGCATGTTCCTGGATCAGAAGATTTAACCCTGTGAAAATTTCCATACTGCTCAAAGCAATCTACAGATTCAATGCAGTCACCATCAAAATACCTATTGACATTCTTCACTGATATAGAAAAAACAATCCTAACATTCATATGGAACAAAGACCTTGAGTAGCCAAACCAATCCTGAGCAAAAAATAAACAAACAAAAAACTCAAGAAAAAAAAAAGCTCAAGAAAAGCATAACACTACCTAACTTCAAATTATATTACAAAGCTATTGTAACCAGAACAGCATAGCACTGGCATTAAAACAGACACTTGGATCAATGGAACACAATGGAAAGCTCTGGAATCAACCCACATACTTACAACCAACTGATCTTTGACAACAGCAACAAGACGTACACTAGAAAAAATATTGCCTCTTCAATAAATTGTGCTGGGAAATTGGATGTCCACATGCAGAAGAATGAAACTGGACCTGTACCTCTAACCATATACCAAAATCAACTCAAAATGGATTAAAGACTTAAATATAAGATCCCAAACCAAAAAATCACTAAAAAAATACAAAGGGGAAACACTCCAGGCAGTAGGACTGGGTGAAAACTTTATAAATAAGATCCCAAAAGCACAAGAAACAAAAGAAAAAAATAAACAAACGGGATTATTATATCAAACTAAAAAGCTTCTGCACAGCAAAGGAAACAATCAACAGAGTGGAAATACAACTTACGGAATGGTAGAAAATATTTGCAAACTATACATCCAACAAGGGATTAATGTCCAGAATATATAAGGAACTGAAAAAAATACACATCACAAAACAAATAATCCAATTAAAAAATGGGCAAAGAAGAGATGAGTAGACATTTTTCAAAGGAGGACATACAAATGGCCAACAGGTATGTGAAAAAATGCTCAGCATCACTCAGCATCAAGGAAATGCAAATCAAAACCACGTTGAGATATCATCTCACCCCAGTTAGAGTGGCCATTATTAAAAAGACTGAGAATAACCAATGCTGCTGAGGATGCAGGGTAAGAGGAAACCTTCTACACTGCTGGTGGGACTCTAAATGAGTACAGCCGTTATGGAAAACAGTATGGAGTTTTCTCAAACAACTACAGACAGAGCTACCATATGATCCAGCAATCCCACTACCAGGTATATATCCAAAGGAATGGAAATAATCATGTCGAAGGGACACATGCACTTCCACATTCATCACAGTTCTATTTACAATAGCCAAACTATGGAACCAACCTAAATGTCCATCAGTGGACAGCTGGATAAGGAAAATGTGGTGTACATACATAATGGAATACTACTCAGCCATAAAAAAACGAAATTCTGCCATTTGCAGCAACATGTATGAGCCTACAGAAAATTATGTTAAGTGAAATAAGCTAGACACAGAAAGAGAAATAGTACATGTCCTAACTAGGTGCAAAGAAAGAAAGAAGGAAGGAAGGAAAAAAAGAGAGTGAAAGAAAGAAAACCACAATGATATGCTGAACTTTCATAAGGAAAGAACAAACCTAAGGATTAGTTGAAGGGGGAGGTAGGGAGGGGGGTTTAGGAGTGATTGGTTGCGTAAAGGGCACAAAGAATAATTACAATTTGTAACAATGAATATGCTAATAAAAATTAAATAAAAAAGTAAATAACATGGACAAATGATCTGAGCAGATATTTCCCAAAAGAAGATATACAAATGGCTAACAAGCACATGAAAAAATGTTCAAAATCAGAAATCATCAGGGAAATGCAAATTAAAACTGCAATGAGATATCATCTCATTCCAGGGAGAATAGCTATTATCAACAAGACAGAAAATAATAAATGCTGGCAAAGATGCAGAGAAAAGGGAACCCTCCCACATTGCTGATGGGAATGTAATTTGGTACAGTCATTGTGGACAACAGTATGGACGTATCTCTGAGAACTAAAAGTAGATCTACCTTATGACCCAGCTATCCCACTACTGAGTATATACCCAAAGGAATTGAAGTCAATATATCAAAAACACACCTTCACTCCCATGTTCATTGCAATGCTATTCCCAATAGCCAGGAGATGGAATCAACCTAAATGCCCATCAACAGTTAATGAATAAAAAAAACCTGTGGCATGTATAAAAAATATAATACTATTCTGATATAAAAAGAGATGATATTCTATCATTTACAGCAACATGAGTGGAACTGGAAACCATCATGTTAAGTGAAATAAGTTAGGCACAGAAAAATAAGTACTGCATGACCTCACTCATATGTGGAATCTTAAAAAAAAAGTGGTTTTCATAGAATTAGAGAGTGGAATAATATAATGATTACCAGAGGCTGGCAGGGTGAGTGTATTAGTCCATTTTGTGTTGATATTACAGAAATACCTGAGACTGGATGATTTATGAAGAAGAGAGGTTTATTTGGCTTACAGTTCTGTGACAGCTGCTTCTGGCATGGGCCTCAGACTGCTTCTACTCATGCAGAAAGCAGTAGGTAGCCTCAGGTACAAGCAGATCACATGGCGAGAGGAAGCAAGAGAGAGAGAGAGAGAGATGAGGTGCCAGGGTCTTTTAAACAACCAGCTCTCACAGGAACTAATAGAGCGAGAACTCACTCAGGCCCACCTCCTGCAGGGAGAGCATTAATCCAGTCATGAGGGATCTGCCCCCACAACTCAGACAGCTTCCAACACTGTCACATTGGGGATCAGATTTCCACATGAGTTTTGGGGGGACAACACATCCAAACTCTATCAGCAGGGGAGGAGAAGTGGTGGACTAGTGAATACAAAACTATGTGCTAAGTACCTTAAGAGAATGATTGTGCAATATATGCTGTATGGAAACAACACATTGTTTCCACTTGCCTCACAAATGTGTACAAGTAAATGTTAAAATAAAATAACAATTTTTAAAAAATAAATTTTAAAAAAAGTTTCTACCTTTCCAAAATGTTTATTATGCTCCTTTGTATTCAGTATCACTTCACCCAACCCCCACATCAACTGCCTATATGATTTTAGTTTCACCATTTTAAAATTTCACATAAGTGGGATCATTCCATTTGTACTCTTTTGTGTCTAACTTCTTTCAAAGACTTAGGAAAATATCTGTGAAATTCATCCATGTTGTTGCACATATCAGTAGTTCATTTTTATTGTTCAGTAGTATTCCCTTGTACGAATATTGCAGATTTTGTCTCTCTATTTGGCTACCAATGGAAATTTGGTATTTTCCAATTTTTGATTATTATGAATAAGGCTATTATGAACATTCACATACAGTCTTTTTATGGACATATTTTTATTTACCATGGGTAAATACATAGAAGTGGAATGCTGAGTTATTAGGTATATGTTAAACTTTTATAAGAAACTGTCAGACTGTTTTCCATAGTTTGTGCTATTTTACATTTCCACCAGCAAGGCATGAATTCCACTTGTTCTTCATCCACATTAATACTTGGCCTTGCCAGCTTTTTAAATTTTAGGCATTATTGTGGGTGTAAAGTGGCATTGAACTGTTAATTAAATTTGCATTTTCCTGATGACTAACGATGTTGTAAATTTTTTTCACTTGCTTATTTATCATTTGTAAATTGTCTTTTGTTGAGTCCGTCTTATACCCATTTTCTGAACTGTAAGTTGTAAATTTTCTCTACACATTACGAATACAAGTCATTTGTCAGAGACTGTATAAGTCATATGTCAGAGGACACTGATTTTGGGGGCCCTTCCCTGCATTGCTCTGTCTTCTTCAGTTCCCTGCTCTAAAAATTCCAGATGCTTCCACTGCCCATGAAACTAATATTTGCTCCTCAGCTTAGCAGGACTGCCACACTGTGCTCTGATCTCTTTATCACACTCCTAGATCTTTATATCACAGTTCAGAAATTGTCTCTTGGAAGAGTGTTTGGTGATTGTGTGGCTCAATCTCCTGAATTTCCCTTTTCTCAGTAATAACAGCCTTGCACCACCTATTTCCAATATCTGAAAACAGTTGTCTCAACTTTTTATCCAGATTTAGAGTTGTTTATAACTGGAGGACTAATTCTTTATCAGTTACTCCTTCAGGGGCGGTGGCGAAAATACTACTTAGTGGGGTTTTAAAATGGAGTTTCTATAAAGTGGATAAAACAGAAGCCAGATTACAGCACAGTAAAAATAAATAAATAAAGGAATGTATCCATTCATTTATTCAGCAATATATTTTTTCAATTTTATTTATATTTATTTTTATACAGTGTGTTGTTTCAATACATTCATATACTGCACAATGATTCATTTAGACTAGATGGCATAGTTTTGTACTCATTTGTCCACCCCTTCTCTTCCTCTGCAGCCTCCTCCCCTCCCAGCCTCCAGTAACCATTATTCTACTCTCTATTTCTATGAGACACCATTTGGTATTTGTCTCTCTATGCCTGACTTTGATTTCTCACTATTTATTTTTTAGAATGTCTCTTCTAAGTTTTTGTGTTATGGTTACCATGATGCTTGCAAAAAAACATGTTACAGTTATAACAGATTATCTTAGGCTAATAAAAATATAACTCTGATATCTAAGAAAAAAGAAAGAACCAAATCCGACTCTATTCTTTGGCATCATTTCTCCCCACTTTTTGACATTTTACTGTTTCAAGTGTTTTAATATTGCCTATCTCTTAAACAGTTGTTGTTTTTGTTGTTCTCTTATTAGGTTTGTCCTTTAGTCTTCATACTAAGGATATAAGCAGTTTAGTCACCTCCCTTACAACATTGGAGTATTCTGAGCTTGTCTGTGAACTTTGTTTTCTTGCTGCTCCTTAGGGTTATCTTCTTTCAGGTTGAAGAACTCTCTCCAGCATTTCTTGTAAGGCAGGTCTAGTGTAAATGAATTCCCTTAGCTCTTGTTTGTCTGGGAAAGACTTCATGTTTGAAGATTAGTTTTGCTGCATAGAGAATTCTTGGATAACAGTCTTTTTCCTTCAGCATCCTGAATATATCATCCCATTCTCTCCTGTCCTGTAGGGTTTCTACTAAGAAATCCTCTGAGATACATATTGGGGCTCTACTCATGTTATGTTTCTTTTCTCTAGCTGCTTTCAGTATCCTTTCTTTGTCTTTGGTTTTTGATAATTTGATTATGATGTGCCTTGGGGTATTCCTCCTTGGACTGAATTTGATTGGTGACCTCTGAGCTTCCTGTACCTGGATGCTGTCATCTTTCTCCGTAGGTGGAAGTTTTCAGTCATTATTCCTTGAATATGCTTTCTACATCTTTTCCTTTTTTTTCTCCTTCAGATATGCCAGTTATGCAGAAGTTATATCTCTTGAGGGAGTCCCATATTTTCTGTATTTCTGTTTCATTTTTTCTTATTCTTTTTGCCCCTCTGGTTTGATAATTTTATATGTTTCATATTTGAACTCACCGATTCTTTCCTCAGTTTGATTAAGTCAACAGCAATGCATGAATTCCACTTGTTCTTCATTCACACTAATACTTGGCCTTGCCAGCCTTTGCTTTGCTTTGCTGTTGGGGCTTTCTATTGTGTTTTTCAATTTAGGTAATATATTCTTTATTTCTAAAATTTCTATTTGGTTTTTTAAAAAATTGGTTCAATTCCTTTGTTAAGTTTCTGATTCTGCTCCTGACTTGTTTTTGAGATATTTAATTTTCTATATGTATTTTCTTGGGACTCCCAGAACATTCTTAAGAAGGTTATTCTGAATTCCCTGTTCAGACATTTCATAAATCTGGGTCCATTGCTAGTGCTTGGTTTGTTTCCTTTGATGGTGTCATATTTTTCTATTCTTTCTTGGTCTTTATGTCTTTACATTGATGCCTGGGCATTTGAGGAGACTGCTATGTCTTCTAGGTTTGATAGGTGTTCTTTGGTGGTGTTAGACCTTAACTGGTTAATATCAGAGCTTTGTCTCTGATCTGCAGTGTTTTCTTTTTATTTTCAGTTCTGTGTCGGATTATTAGCTACCACCACCACTAAACTCTTCACTGGAACTAATTTGTTGTCCTGTGATTAATCCCCAAATTATGGGAACTTCCTGTGAGGATCAGCACTTGAGCTCTATGGTTGAGCTAAATTGCTGCTTTGCTGCTTATTTTCTGAGGAAGGCTTTTTGTGCAGCTCAGGTTTTAATGTTGGCCTTTTAATCACTTCCTGGTCTTGTGAGGTCTGATAAACCTGGGCTATATGGAAAAGCTGGCCTGGCACTGAGTCTTTGCAGCATACTGTGCCCTCTGCAGTTCTATCACCCTGACCAGTCTCCCCTGAGTGGGCCTGTGCTGACTGGAAGGCAGATCAGCTTCCCATGCTGTACTCCAATGTTCTCCTGGTGGGCCAGCCTCCCCCTGAACTCCATACTCTTCTTGTGGGACAGGCCATGTGTGGGTCCCTCACAATGACTCACAGGCTTCTAGGTGGTTCCTTTCTTCAGTTGGTTGTGGCCCCCTCACTCCTGTGTGGGTCCATGGGGACCCTCTCAGTGGTCTCTCTGGACTGGAGGCTGGTATGGTGCACTGCAGTATCCAAGCAACTTCATACAAAGGGCTCAGCTGCTGGTCTTGTTGGCTTCTGCTCTGTGTGCTACAACTCCCCTTGCCCACCCCCCCCCACCACCATGGGTGCTGGCCATGAAGTGGTTGGGTCTTGAAATGGTCGGAGTGGTCCCTTCTTCCTCTTGCCATGACTTCTTCTACCTTCATGAGCTCTCTGGGTCTCTCCTCCTCTTCCCTCAACCCCTAGCAGTCCCTGGTTGGCAGTCATTGATTTTTAATAGTTGTAAATTGATTGGCTGTGAAAGAGAGTGATGCTGGGGATCATCTATTCTACCATCTTGATGATGTCCTTGACAGTTATTTTAAGGCACTAAATAGAGTTGCACTCCATAAAGAATATAAAACTTCATGAGGAAAATAAATGGGGAAACAGATGAATGTGCTACAGCAGAGTGCAATGTGATCAGTTCTAATAGAGAGAAACAGAAAATGCTCTAGGTATGCCCAAATTCTGAAAGATTGAAGAATTCTTCATAGGAAAGGAGCCACATAAGGTAGATCTTAATATTTGAAAAGAAACTGTAATTGAGGAAGGGATATAAACTGGTAAAACTGCTCATTTGAATAAAAATTTTAGTCAAAGCAAAATTTAATATAGAATAATAGTGTGTTAGTCTGTTTTGGGTTGTCATAACAATACCTGAGACTAGGTAATTTATAAATAAAAGAGGTTTATTTGGCTCATGATTCTGGTACAGCTGCCTCTGGTGCAGACCTCAGGCTATTTCTATTCATGGTGGAAAGCAGCAAGACAGCTGGCAGGCGCTAGATCACATGGTGAGAGGTACAAGAGAGATAGAGGGAGGTGCCAGGCTCCTTTTAACAACCAGCTCTTCTGGGAACTAATCCATTCTAATCCATTCCTGAGAAAGCTCACTCACCCACCACCTAGGGAGGGCACTAATCTACTAATGAGATATCCACCCCCATGATCCAAACCCCTCCTAACACTGCCACATTGGGGGTTAGATTTCAACATGAGCTTTAGAGGGACAAACATATCCAAACTATATCAAAGAGCTATCGGAAGTGGTTCAGGCAAAGTAATTGGGAGACCTGTGATTACTCAAGGGAAGCAAAAATATGTGTATTGAAATTTCAGATTGTGAAGAGACTAAAGGGGAATGGCACTAAGTGAACACTGAACACAGGGGCATTTGTACATTGAATGAAGTTGGAGTAGCAGCAGTCTTTAGTCACCTCTAACTCTGAGAGTCTATGCATATTATTTTACATATTCAGTGGTAAGTGTCTCCAACAATGTAATGTCCAAAAAAAAATAATAACTCTAATGACAGTGAGAGGTGTTTTAATTTTTCCTCCATGTATAACAAAAACTAAAGGAAGCTTTGTTTTTCATAAAAGATTAAAGATGCTTTTAGTTCATCACAACAGAGGCTTTACATGGAACAGAAATTATTTCTAAACTCAAGAGCACTGACTTAGTCTACATTTTAGAAAGCAAATCGGGATGTTAAAAGAGATTATGTGAAAATTTGTGTTCAACTAAATTTTTTCTAAATGCTGAGTTAAGATGAAGTGATGATAGAATAATTGGAGTCATTAATATAAAGGAAACATATATTAAAAGCAGGAGAAAAGGAAGGACTGTAGTGATAAAATGTTAAATCATTGGGGCTGGGTGATTAAATGACGTAAGGTCAATTTCAGTAAGCAATGAGAGTTAACAGTTTACAGACATAGTATTTTTCTATTTCATTTACCCACATGATCAGCCAGTCCCTATTTTTCCTCAAATGGAATTTTTATGTTGCAGTCTCAGTAAGCTTCAACTCTGGATTAGAGCCAGAAGGATCTTGTCTTTTATGCATTGATTGTGAGCAAGGAAATTGGAGTAGGTGGTGTGTTTAGAGAAGTTGACAGTCTTGCCTGAGCTTAATTCTTGAAAGCTCCATCAATTTATGTTTGGCTAAAACCATTAATTCATCATATCATGGAATTTTAGGTGAAAAACTTCTTATATGACACCCTGCCAATTTATTCTTTTATTAAGTGAGAAATCTGAGGTCTAGAGACTGTATAGTTTCAATTAAAGATGCACAGCTAGTCATCAGTCAACATCATGTCTTTTACAGATTTAGTGCAAAGTTAACTTTATAGTATTTTATTTCCCCTGCTTGACCATAAATAAAATTTTAATCCTAAACCATAGTATTGATATCGAAATTAATTAGTATTCACAAAATAGGTTGATGGTAGCACAGTCAAGAAAAATAGAAGATGAGTCATTACTGTCATTGTTTCCTTCACATTTAATGAAGCAAAACAAATGTTTTGAGTATTACAGCAAATGCCTGATTGTTAAATGTGTATCAAAACTTTATTTCTAGCGAGAAGGCCAACATGCTCTTATCAAGATATTTGGATAGGATAACAATATGTAATTTTCACTAGCTTGTTCTTTGGTCCTTTGACTATTATGCAGATGAAAATATATATCTGTGTTATGAACTAAAGAGGAAAGTGAAATATAACACACAAAACAGTCAGAGAAGTATATTTATTCAGAGCATGGTCAAAGCAAACTAAAATACATTAGAATATTTGCACTGATAATCATGAAGAAACCACTTCAAATTCAAAAACTAGTGATATGTGAAACAAACGGTAAACATTTGATATGCCCTGAAATATATTTTTAGGACTGTTTCTCTTTATTTTGACGTACTTTTAAAATATAAAAACAATCTCCATAGTATAGCTTAGAGTTTATAACCAGGAAAATGTAGTTACAGCCCCACCTCTCCCACCTACCCGCTCTGTGGTCTTGAAGAAGGTATGTACCTTTTCTAAGCCTTGATTTCTTCATCTGTGCCATCAAGATAATAATCTGATTTCATAAGATCATTATAATGATTAAATAAAATATGACATCAGAAGTGCTTAGCTTAGCTCCCTGTCTGGTACATAATTTTATTGCTCAAAAATATGTCAGTCAGTGTTAGTCATATATATGTAGTCAAAAATATATATAGTCAAATATACTGGATAGAGTGAACACTATTATATCAATGAAACATATGCCATTTTCACAAAAATTATGTTCTCGGAGGAGGATATTATAGAGCTTCATTTAAAAGACTGCAGTTTCAATGACGATATCTAAAATGTTTACCATCTCTATGGGCTGGCGTTGAAACAAAAGGCAACAGCATTCCTTCTCTGTTCTCCAAGGTCAACTGAAATGAGGACATCACACTGTTCTCATTGAGGCACTGAGCGTATTTTGTGTCTCTAATATAAGATCAGTGATTGCAACTATAATCCAGCCCAATAGAGTCCTTATAGTCAAAAGGACTGCATGTAAGCACTTTGGTGGAGTTTCATGGACAACTTTGCTGTGCTTCTGCAACCTTCAGTTGATTCGGGACATGTCAGGATTAGAATCACTGAGGCACATCGGACTGAGTGGATTTTATGATGAGTACAGCTTGAATGCTATAGTGAGAACATCAATCACTCTTCGCATGAGACTCCAATTTTCAGAAATGGAAGGTAGAGAATGAGGTTATTATGAGGAGGAAGGAGACCTGTTTTTATTTTTTTCAGCAAGAGAAACTCATACTGGATTTAAAGAAGAACTTCTTCAATGCATGACTAGTTGGATTTTACTTACACTGGAAAATATGGAATCTCTTTGAAGACAGTATTTAAAATATATTTCAAAGTCATTTTTAAGTGATCCAGGATTTATTTAAAAACAAATGGATTGACTGGTTTTCTGCCTTTTTTCTTTATTATTTTTTAATGTTTAGTTCATGATGTTATGGAACACACTAACTTTTTAACTTTGCTTAAAGTTTTATTTTAGCCTCTCAGGATCATTTTTATTTGTTACATTATTAAATCATACCCATAAATGATTATTTTATTTTAGATTTTAGATTTATTTAGAGGTTCATTTTATAATATTCTTATGTATTTATCAACCCATATATTAGTGAAACTTTAAGGGTATTAACAGTAATGAAGCGGAATATTTTTTGCGTATCCTGCAAAAAATGTCAAGGCTTAGTACTCTGTATGTAATTATTAACTAACTTCCTCTGTTTGCTTTATCTATAGAGGTGAATAAAGGCATTTACTTTAGCTACCCATGTCGACGTCACAGCTGTTCTGTAGTAAACATCCCAGCACCATGTGTCAACAAAATGATTTCACACATTCAAGATGTGGAATCTAAAATACACGAGCATTTGAAACGGGTAAGTGACTTATTTAAAATGCTAACATTTTTGTAAGTTCTGTAGACTCTGTAAAGTTCTATTACTTAAAGACTGCAGGGAATTATTTTGATTTCTTAAATGATAATTGGAATACTTCTTAGCTCAGATGCATAATTTACTAGTCTAGACATGTTTTTTTATAGTCTCACTGCAGAAGGATGAAACGACCTTATTAAATAGATTTTTTCCCCTACCTGTTTGTTCTTTATCCAGAGGCAATCATGCTAAGTAGTAATTTCCATAAGCCAACTTGACTAGTAAATTAAATAGTATTTACATCCTTTTTTGGGACACTAAACTGATTAGGTGATTAGACGAGTAAATTGTTATATAAAAGGACACTATGCCCTTCTTGAGTCATTTTGTGCTAAAGAAATAATAGGTCTGTTGAAAGAGAATATCATGATTCTTTCTTTGTCTTTTTAACCTGTTAAAGTTTGCCTTTATATTCTGAAGGGTGTTCAATCTTGAAATCACTGTTACTTTTCAAAGGATGACTCAGGAATGATTAAAAAAATTTTTTAAAACGTCATTCCTTATATTAAGATTATATTTCTGAGCAACTAATGCAGAATTGCCTATACAGGTGGATAAGTTTGTGAGACCTGTGCTGTTTCTTTTCCTTCACTGCTGTTGCTGGATCTGGCTCGGAGAACATTCTGATGGGCCACTCACAGCTCTGTCTAGGATGTCATCTCCTTTGAGAGGCATTAGAGCACAGCTGTTAAGATCATAGGCTTTAGAGCAACATGTTCGGTGATCTTAGATGGGAGTGGAGAGAGAACGATACTGTGTTAGAATAAGTGCCAGCATATGATATGCACTCAATATATATTAGCTATTGTTATTTCTTTAATATTGTTTATATCATTCTATATCAGTATTATGTTATCTCTATTGCTTCTATATTTCTCCAAATTGGAATATCTCTTTAGAAAGTGCTTTGCAGGTGGCAGGACTGATGATGTTCAGTGCCTTGAAGAATGTATTAAGGAAATGGAAGAGAACGAGTGTTTATTGTTATGATATGCTATGTGCTTCATATGTGTTTTAATTAGCAATTATCCATGTTAACAATGGTGAAAATAAATTTATAGGTGTTTTAATAAACAATTATAACTACCATTTATTAAAAACCTAATATAAGTTACACATCATGTTTTACTATATTATTTCTCTTAGACATCACAAAACTATTGTTGAATGATTATTTTTATACCTAATTAATAGATAGGAAAATAGTAATTTAAAAAAATTCAGCAACTTGTTTAAGGTCACAAGGAAGAACTGGGATTCAAACACACACTGTTATCAAAGCTCATGTTCTTTCCCCAGTCCCACTTGGGGCTCTGAACAGTTGATAAACTGCTAAACATCATAGAAAATGGTCCACCTAAAAGATTACCTTAGATAAAATAATTTATAAAATGAGATATTTTACAGCTTATCTTCAGGAAAACTGAAAAAAGAGTGTTTCTTATGAAAATACAAAGAGAGCCAATTTAATAAATAGGGAAACTCTAAGAAGACAAGCACCAGGGTTGACTTGTTTAATACTGTCTTGTGGTGCCGAGCTCAATGCAAATACACAGTAGGTGATTAATATATGTATGTTGAGTGAAAAAAGTAAATGAGAAGTAGTAGCAGAACCTGGGCACTTATCTACCCAATATAGTAACAATTGTCATTTACCAAACGTGCTATTTTCTAGGCTTTTAATAATTACGTATTTTCGTATTTGTCCTTTATAGGAATCCTGCTTTACAGGTGAAAATTGATAGACTTAGAAAAGTCAAATAATTTACATGTCATCACACAGATTACACTAAGTTCTAGAGTTGGAATTTGAACTCAGTTCCATGTGACTGCAAAGTCCATTTTAGCCTCTGTTTTATGACCCTAAAGGGCAGAGGTCTTAGCTCTCATTACTTGGAGAGTTAGTCAGTATTTTGACAAGAAGCACACAAAATAACGATGTCAGATAAATACCTTTCTAGACAAAAACTGTAGTAATGATAGTAATGATGTTTGTAAGTAAATAAACATGGTATACATACAAATTTTATATGATAGGAGGTTTATTGTAAAATAAACGCTAATTGACACCCTTTGTTATTTTTGTTGTGTTTTGTTTTTGTTTTTAATTTTATTTAGTTTTTAAATTTCAAGGCCTATTTTACAGATTTCCTATTTTCTAAATTTAAAAAATTATTTTATTTTATTATTGACTATATATTTGGTAGATTTGCTACTGTTGAACTGGTAAGTAAAGAATACTTATTTGGGTTGCATATGCTGTATGCACTACAGCTATTCATTAGTTGTCTATATTTGAATTAAATTTTAATGTTTTTAATCAGAGTAATCTTAGTCTTTTATTAGATAAAGTTCTATAAGCAATTATAAATATCACCAGCAGAGCCTTTGCCCTAAATTCTATTGTAATCCTACTATGAGTTCTACAAAAGAATTCTTATTTTCTGTTGCAGATTATCTGAATTCCTCTGTATTTTAAAGTTAGGAGTCAAAGCAGACAACTGGCTTAACTATCTCTCTAAATTCTCCAAATATCATGTTCTGTGATTTCAGTTAATAAAAAAGTCTGGTGCAGTGATGAGGACAGGCTGGTCCATGAAGGGTCCAGCAGCCAGCAAAAGACAAGGGGGTGTTTGTCCAAGTACGGGTTTATTTAAACTCCTCTCGCTGAGGTCCCCAATCCAAAAACATAGCTGAAACAATGCTTTGACTTTGTGTTCAATCCACACATTTCCCCCACTGAAGATGGATTTTTCTCAGTGACTGTGAAGAGTGTACTTATGGTGGGATTGGAGTGGGATCAAGGACAGAGAGAAAGAGAGTGATGCCTTATCTAGGCCACCAGTTTTTCCTCTTTTTTTTAATTGCAGATATTTCTCTCTTGGCTAAATTGTCAACTATGTTTCTCTACAAACTGCTTGTTTTTTTTTTAACAGCTTTGTGGAGATGATTTGCATACCATAAAGTTCACCATTTATAACATACAATTCATTGATTTTTAGTGCATTTACAGAGTATTGTAACCATCGCCATAATCACAAATGACCACATATTGTATGATCCCATTTATGTGAAACGTCCAAAACGAGCAAATCTATGAAGATACATACAAAGCAGATTGGTTGTTTGCTAGGAGTGATAATCACTGCTGACTGTTGGGGGGTTTCTTTTGGGGTTATTGCTTGTTTGTTTTTAATCAGGGTAATCTTACTCTTCTATTAGATAAAGTTCTATAAGTAATTGTAAAGATGGCATCTACTTTAGGTATGAAATATATGAGTGAAATACCAATTTCCTTGGATCAACAATTACAATTCACTTGTCCCTTATGCCACAGTGATTTCCACTGTAGTCAGAATGAACTCTGGACAGCCCATCCATGATCAGCAGCCATGCATCGACCAAAGCTTGTCCATCACTCATGGCAATTTAATTAATTAATTAAATTTAGTTTAATTGAATTAAATTTGAATCTTGAAAGGAAAATTCTTCAGAGTAGAGTTACTATAGAGAGAAAACATTGCAAAATGATGGAAACAATCACCTGGATAACATCCCATACAAATAAAAGATTTCATTTTTTCTTCCACCTTATTCTAATAGTTTGTCTCAGCTATAGGTAGTCTTATTTAATTCGGAATGAGCACTACTGAATTGAAATTTTCTTGATCATTTAATATAAGTCATTAGGATGCTACTATGATTTTTTTAAATGGCATTTTACTTATCATTTAGAAAAGATTCTTTAAAATATTAAGAACAGTATACAAAATAATAACATTGTCATCAATAGCAGTGATAATAAGGCTAATATTTATTAATGCTTACTGTACTTGTATGTCCTAGGCTGTATTAAACACTTAATTTGCATGATTTTGCTGAATGCTTATCAAAACCTTGTGAGATAGAAACGTCATTCTCCCCAGTTACAGATGAGGAAAATGATTTCAGAGTTGATTTCCCCCAAGATCACGCAGTCAGTGGCATCTAGAACAAGTGTGTCTGAGCTCTAAGCACATTCTATTCATCACTGCACTATGACATCTTTTCTTGACAATGTGTCAGCTAAGGACCAAAAACATAATGTTAAAATGCTTATAATTATAATTGGAAAACTTGGCTCTGTTACACCATTTCTCATCTGTTTTTGACTGAAACCTAACATCTGACTTTTCTTTACTAAATCTGTGATACTTTGAGCCCTCTCAGTCTGTTAATTTTTTTTTTTTTTAATTTGAAACTTATGGACACTTCAAACCCTGATATAGTCACTCTTTCCAAGTCTATAATTCTCATTTTCCTTTACTTATTTGATTAATTAATTCATCTCTTTAAACATTCACCAAATGGTATATTTGGTTCTTTGTTTCATTATCCTACTGTCCTTCTAGTCAGACAAAATGCCAACCCCAAATCTCTGTGGTTTTCTGCCATCTCCACTCCTACACCTACACTGTTTTCCTACACTTAGTGCTGGAAAATACTATGCAATAATCCAAATTTGAGAAATTATGCATTCATGATCTCTAGCCTCAATGGAGCTTTTCATAATGCTCCAAAATTATTCTGCCTGTCAACCAGAACTTTCTCTAGAATTCTATGGTGGCTACTCCAAACCTTCTCTACTTTGTTCAAATTACTAAATCTTCCACCTCACTACTCATTTCTTTTCAAAGAAAATAGGAACTATAATAATAGAAATGCCTCAAACTATTATTATTTCTTATAAGCATCCTTGAATTCTACAAATTCTATAAGCATCCTTGGATTTTACAAATCCTTGAAAAGTGTTGCCTAAATCTAGTATCACTGGTTCCTCACTTCCCCATTACTCATTTGTTCATTGCAGTCTGAACTTTGTCCCCATTATTCTAATGAAAATACTGTTAGCATAGTGACAATTTACCTTGTTTTTTTCTGTTATCTGTTGCCACACACATACACACACACGTGTACTCCAAAACTCTGTGGCTAGAACACAAGAATTTATTTGGTTACCATTCAGCAATTTGTTCTGGACTCAGTTGGGCAATTTTACTGATTCTGGCCTGGGGCCAATCATATGGATGCACATGTCTGGTAACTCAACTGGGAATAATGATTAAGATGCCTCACTCACATGACTGGCAGAGAGTGTTCCAAGAGGACAAACCCCAGTGGGCAAGTGCTTAACAAATCTTTGCTTGTGTCATGTTTGCTGAAGTCCCACTGGCCAAAGCTAAGCACAAAGTCAATCCCACTGTTAATACAGGAGAGTAGTAGACAAGATGTGAATGCCAGGAGACATGATTGTTATTTGTCCATTTATGTAGCAATCTGTCAGTCCATTTGCCACATGATTAATAATTCTCCCAAATGCAAACTAACCTCCTCCCAAAAAGTTTGATTCCATCCATGAGGGTTTCATGCAGATCCATGATCACATGTTCTATAACAGATCTGTTGCAGATGAATTTCCTTGGGTGCAGATTTTTTTGACTCAGAGATCTGTCAACTAAAATGACAAAGTCAGTGCTGCTCCCAAACACTTAGCATACAGTGGTAAAGTAGGGACAGAATAATAACAATAATTACCCTCACTTAAAAAGGGGAGGAATGAAAGTAAAAACTTTCACTGATTTGTAAATTCTTCATTTTATCATGACACATTGGTGTCAGCTCACCCAAATCTGGGACCAGAGAATGTTTCTTGATTAGGACCCAGTCCAGATTGCTGAAAATAAATTTCCTAATGTCATTCTCCTTCGTTCTTTGCTGTAGTGTCGGAGCTCTTGCTCTTAGAGGTATTTTCATTTCCATAACAAATGGATCTGCACTGATACCTTGGACTTTTTCCTGCCCACAATAAGTTGGGAATTCAGAAGCTTCTTTGCATTTTGAACTCTCTTTTGCTTTTTAGTCCATGATGCCATAATTCCCATAAAAATTTTGGAGTTTCATATGAATCTGATTGGGTTTAACTCCTAAAAGTCACAACCATATTGTTTTTTTTAAATCTCCTCCTTTAATTAGATAATTAATGTTTATGTTATCCTGAATATTTTCTCTTTTAAAAATAAACAATTTGGAGGGAACATTTTAGGCTTAGCAGAACAATTGAGAAGATAATTTAGAGAGTTCATATATATTCTGGATCCAGTTTTTCTTATTCTAATATATTAGTATGGTATCTTTGTTACAATTAATGAACCAATATTTAAAGTTCATACTTTGCTCAGATTTAATAAGGCTTTTTATTGAGGTAAAATTCACATATCATAAAATGAACTATTTTACAGTGAACAAACAACTCAGTAGCATTTAGTACATTCACAATATTGTGTAATACCACTCCTATCAGATTAAGCCCCATATCTGTTAAAGATTTACTCTCCATTTACCTTTCAAACCAGGTCTGACAGCTGCCAATCTGCTTTTTATTTCAATAAATTTACCTATTCTGCATATTTAATATAAAGGAAATCATAGAACATATGATCTTTTGTGTCTGCCTTTTTTTTCATATAGCATAATGTTGGTGGTTCATCCACATTACAGCATGTATCGCTACTTCATTCTTTTTTGTAGCTAAATAGTATTTCATTGTATATATATGCCACAATTTGTTTATCTGTTGATAGTGACTTGGGTTTTTTCCACCTTTTGTCAATTGTAAATAAGGCTGCTCTAAACATTCATGTATAAGTATTTGTTTGAGCACTTGTTTTAAGTTCTTTATTTTTAAATTAAAAATATTTTAACATTTACTTGTACATATTTGTGGGGCACAGTGTGTTGTTTCAATACATGCATATATTGCACAATGATTCACTTAGGGTAGATAGCATAGTTTTGTACCCATTAGTACAGCACTTTTCCTCTGCACCCCACCTTGCCTCTGGTAACCATTATTCTACTATCTATTTCTATGAGAATCTTTTTTTTTTTTTTAAGGTTCCACATATGAGTAAGATCATGCAGTATTTGTCTTTTTGTGCCTGATTTATTTCATTTAACATGATGGCTTCCAGTTCCACCCATGTTGCTGCAAATGATAAGATATCATTTTCCTTTAAATTAGCTGAGTAGTATTCAGTTCTGTATATATACCAGTATTTTTATGAATTCATCTGTTGATGGACATTTAGGTTGACTCCATCCACAGCGGCTGTACCAATTTACACTCCTATTAGCAGTGTAGGAGAATTCCTTTTTCTCCACATCCCAGTCAGCATTTGTTATTTTTTGTCTTGTTGATAATAGCCATTCTAACTAGGGTAGATGATATTGTGATTTTAATTTGTATTTCCCTCATGATTAGTGATGTTGAGCATTTTTTTTCATGTGCCTGTAGGCCATTCATATGTCTTCTTTTGAGAAATGTCTGTTCAGGTCCTATGCCCATTTTTCATATGAGTTATTTGGTTTTTTGCTATTGAGTTAAGTTCCTTATGTATTCTGTATATTAGCCTTTTGTCTCATATGTAGTTTGCAAACACTTTCTTCCATTCTGCAGTTTGTCTCTTCAATTTGTTGACAGTGTACCTTGCTGTGCAGAAGCTTTTTAGTTTGATGTAGTCCTATTTGTCTATCATTGCATTAGTTGCCTGTACCTTTGTAGTCTTACTCCAAAAAGCACTGCCCACTCCCATTTTTCATAGTGTTTCCCCTATGTTTTCTTCTAGTAGTTTCATAGTTTTGGGTCTTAAATTTATCTGTTTAAGTTGACCCATTTTGAGTTGATTTTTGTGTATGGTGAGAGATAGTTATAGTTTCAATCTTCTGCATGGGGATACCAGTTTTCCCAGCACTATTTATTGAAGATGCTGTCCTTTCCCCATTTTGCACTTTCATTGAAAATCAGTTGGCTGTAATGTGTGGGTTTGTTTTGGGCTCTCTATTGTATTCCATTGGTCTATTTGTCTGTTTTTATGTCTGTACAATGCTGTATTGTTTACTACAGCTTTATCATATATTTTGAAGTGAGAAAGTATGATGTCTCCAACTTTGTTCTTTTTTTTCAAGATGTCTTTAGCTATATGGGTCCTTTTTGGTTTCATACAAATTGTAAGATCATTTTATTCTATTTCTGTGAAGAATGTCATTGGAATTTTGATAGGGATTGCATTCAATGTGTAGATTGCTTTGGGTAATGCAGACATTTTGATAATGTTAATTTTTCCAACCCATGAACATGGGATATCTTTCCATTTATTTGTGTCCTCTTCAGTTTTTCTCACCAATGTTTTATAGTTTTTATCTTAGAGATCTTTCACCTCTTTAGTTAAATCTACTCCTAGGTGTTTCATTTTTTTAGTAGCTATTGTGAATGGGATTGCTTTCTCTATTTTTTCTTTGCCAATTTATTTTTGGTGCATATGAAGGCTATTGATTTCTGTATGCTGATTTTGTACTCTGCCACTATACTGAATTCATTTATTAGTTCCAGCAAATTTTGGTGGAGTCTTTAGGATTTTCTATGTATAGGATCATATCACCTGACAATCGGGGTAGTTTGGCTTCCTCCTTTCCAATTTGAATGCCCTTTATTGCTTTCTCTTGCCTTATTTCACTGGCTAGAACTTTTAGTAGTATGTTGAATAAGAGTGGGAAAAGTGGGTATCCTTGTCTTGTTCCAGATCTTAGAGGAAAAGCCTCCAATTTTTGTCCATTCAGTACAATATTAGCTGTGGGTTTGTCATATATGGCCTTCATTGTGTTGAGGTACATTCCTCATATACCTAATTTGTTAAGTGTTTTTATTATGAAGGGGTATTGGATTTTATCAAATACTTTTTCTGCCGCTATTGAGATAATCATGTTTTTTTTTTTCCTTTCATTCTGTTGATGTGATGCATCATCTTTATAAAATTGGGTATGTTGAACCATCCTTGCATTCCTGCGATGAATCCCACTTGACCATAGTGAATGATCTTTTCAATGTATTACTGGATTCTGTTTGCTAGTATTTTGTTGAGGATCTTTGCATCTATGTTCATTGTGGAAATTGGTCTGTAGTTTTTGTTTTGTTTTGTTTGCCATGTCTTTTTCTGGTTCTGGTATGTGGGTAATGCTAGCCTCATAGAATGAGTTTGGAGGTATTTCCTCCTCTTCAATTTTTTGGATGAGTTTGAGGAAAATTGGTATAAATTCTTCTTTACGTGTTTGGTAGAATTTGACAGTAAAGCCATCTGGTCCTGTTTCTTTGTTGGAAGACTTTTTATTACTGCTTCAATTCCATTACTCATTTTTGATCTGTTTAGGTTTTCTAGTTCTTCATCATTCAACTTTGGTAAATTGTATTTGTCTAGGAACTTATCCATTTCATATAGGATTTCCAGTTTGTTTGCATATAGTTCTTTTTAGTAGCCTCTTATGGTCCTTTATATTTCTGTGGTATCAGTTGTAATGCTTCCTTTTTCATATCTGATTTTATTTTTGAGTTTACTGTCTTTTTTTATTCATTAGTCCAGCCATAGTCCATAGGTTTATCTATTTTGTTTATCTTTTTGAAAAACCAGCTCTTGTATTATCAATATATTTATTGTTTTTTAGATCACTAATTTATTTATTTCTGCTCTGATCTTTGTTATTTCTTTCCTTCTATGGATTTTGGTTTGGTTTTTTCTTGTTTTTCCAGCTCCTTGAGGTTGTTTACTTGGAGTCTTCTTTTTTGATGTAGGGACTTCTTGATATAAACTTCCCTCTTAGAACTGCTTTTGCTGTATCCCGTATCTTCTGATATATTGTGAATTCATTTTCATTTGTCTCCAGGAATGTCTTAATTTCCTTTTTGAGTTTTTTTTTATCCATTCATTATCTGGGAGCATGCTGTTTAATTTTCAAGTATTTGTATGGTTTCTAGTGTCCGTTTTGTTGTTGATTTCTAGTTTTATTCTGTTGTGGTCAGACAAGGTAGTTAACATGCCTTCTATTTAAAAAAATTTCTTCAGTCTTGTTTTGTAACTTATATAGCCAGTCTATTCTAGAGAATGTTCCACGTGTTGCTAGGAAAAATGTGTATTCTGCAACTGTGGATGAAATGTTCTATAAATATCTGTTAGATCAAGTTGGCCTATAGTAGAGATTAATTTTTTATTTTTCCTGGTTAATATTCTGTCTGAATGACCTGTCCTTGGCTGAAAGTGGGGTATTAAAGTCCCCAACTATTATTGTGTTGGAGTCTATCTTTCCTGTTAGAGCCAATAGTAATTGCTTTATTTAATTGGATGCTCCAGAGTTGAGTGCATATATATTTAGAATTCTTATATCCCCTTGTTGAACTTATCCTTTTATCATATAATGACCATCTTTACCATTTTATACTTTCTTTGGCTTGAAGTCTATCTTATCTGACATAAATGAAACTACTCCTGCTCTTTTCTGGTTTCTATTTGCATGCAATAACTTTCTTCATCCCTTCACTTTCACCTGGTGTGTATCATTATCAGGTAAGTGAGTTTCTTGTAGGAAGCATATTGTTGGTTCTTGTTTTATAATCCATTTAGATATTCTGTGTCTTTTAATTGGGGCATTTAATCCATTTGCATTTACAGTTATTGTTGATACATAGAGGCATTACTGCCGTTTTGCTATTTTTTTTCCTGTTTTTTTTTTTTTTTTTTTTGGTTGATACTTTCTGCCTTTTTTCTGGTCTTTCTGTCTTCCTTTGTGGTTGAATGTTTTTTTGCATATATATATTTTGATTTTTTGCTATTTATTTTAGTATGTCTCTTCTAAGTATTTCTATTATGGTAACCATGAGGCTTACAAAATCGAGTTATAGTTACAACAAATAATTTTAGAGTAATAACAGCTTAACTTTCATATCTAAGAAGAAAGAAAAGCAAACGTCAAATCTATCCTTTGGTGTCATCCTCCCCCCCACCCCCCCACACTTTTTCACAATTTGTTGTTCCAAGTTACATATTTTAATATTGCCTATATTATTTGGTTGTTTATACATTATTATCTTGTTAGATTTGTCCTTGAGACTTTATTCTAAAGATATAAGTGGTTTATTCAACACCTTTACAACATCAGAGTATTCTGAGGTATTCTTTACTAACAAGTTATGTACCTTCAGGTGTTTTATTGCTTCTCTTTAATGTCTTTTCTTTCAGATCTTTCAGAGCTCCACTTAGCATTTTTTGTAAGGTAGGTCTAGTGTTGATGAATTTCCTTAGCTTTTGTTCATCTGGGAAAGATTTTATTTCTCCTTTATATTTGAAGATTAATTTTGCTGGATATAGAAGTTTGACTGACAGCCTTTTTCCTTCAGCACTTTGAATATGTCATCCCATTCTCTTCTGGTCTGCAGAGTTTCTACTGAGAAGTCTGCTGAGAGATGTATTGGGGCTCTTTTGAATGTTATGTGTTTCTCTTCTCTGGATGCAGTTGGTATTCTCTGTTTGTCTTTGGTTTTTAGTAAGGTGATTCTGATGTATCTTGAGGTGTTACTCTTTGGATTGAATTTCATTGGTGACCTCTGAGCTTCCTGTATCTGGATCTTTCTCCATAGTTGGGAACTTTTCAATCATTATTTCCTTGAATATGCTTTCTAACTCTTCCTTTGTCTTCTTAGGGTATGCCAATTATGTGGAGGTTATTTTCTTAGAGGGAGTCCATAATGCTGTATTTCTGTTTCGTTTTTTCTTATTCTTTTTGCTTTTCTGATTGTATAATATTGTGTGTTTTATCTTCAAGCTCACTTTCCTGTTTCACTAAATCTGCTGTTGGAGCTTTCTATCAAGTTCTTCAATTCAGATAATGTATCCTATATTTCTAAAATTTCTCTTTAAAAAAAAAAATTGATTCAATTTCTTTGTCAAGTTTCTTGTTCTGCTCATGGTTTTTTTTCCCCCAGATATCATTTAATTTTTTATCTGTATTTTCTTGTGGCTCCATGAACACCGTTAGAGAGTTATTCTGAAGTCTCTGCCAGACATTTCATAAATCTGCTGTTCCTCTTGGTTCATTGTTGGTGCTTGGTTTGTTTCCTTTGATGGTGTCATATGTCTCTATTCTTTCTTGATCTTTGTGTCTTTACATTGATGCCTGGGCATTTGAGGAGACTGCTACCTTTTCTAGGTTTTACAGGTATTCTTTTGGTGGTGTTAGATCTTTACTTGTTAATATCAGAGCTTTATTTCTGATCGATGGTTTCTCTCCTTCCCTTTCCTTCTTCCTTCCTTCCTTCCTTCCTTGCTACCTTCCTTCCTTCCTTCCTACCTTCCCTTCCTTCCCTTCCTTCCTTTCCTTCCCTTCCTTCCCTTCCTTTTCTGTGTTGGATTATTAGCTACCACCCCCACTTAAACTCTGTACTGGAACTAACTTGCTGTCCTTTGGTTAATTCCAAAATTGAGGGAATTTCCAGTGCAGACAGCACTTAAGCTCTGTGGTCATTAAGCTTCTTTGATTTGTATACCATGTCTCTTTTCAAACTTGGGAAGTTTTCATATATTAATTCTTCCAATATTTTTTCTGTCTCCATTCATTGGAACTCTCATTATGTATATGTTGATTCATTTGATGGTGTCCCTCAGGTATCCTGGATTCTATTTAATTCTCTTCATTCAATCAACCTATTTTCTTTTCTTTTCTTTTTTTTTTTTTGTCTTTTTGTGACTGGTAAGGGGATCGCAACCCTTGGCGTGGTGTCGCCTGCACCACACTCAGCCAGTGAGCGCACCGGCCATTCCTATATAGGATCTGAACCTGCGGAGGGAGTGCTGCTGTGCTCCCAAGCGCTGCACTCTCCCGAGTGCGCCACGGGGCCGGCCCCAATCAACCTATTTTCAAGTTCACTGACTCTTCTTTCTGCCTGTCCAAATCATCCATTGAACACTATAGTGAGTTTCTCATTTCAGTTATTATAATCTTTAATCCCCAAATTTCTTTTTAGTTTCTTTTTTTCTTCTACTTTTTATCTCTATTGATATCTAGTATTTGTTCTCCTGTGTTTCTTTAGTTCTTTGTCCGTGGTTACTTCTAACTCTTCGAGAAGATTTGACACTTCATTGAAATTCTTTGTTTAGTAAGGCCAGTGTCTGGGCTTCCTCAAGGATGATTTCTGTCCATATTTTTTTCCTATGAATGGGCCATATGTTTCTGTTTGTTTCTATAATTTTTTTGGTGATCATTGTTGAAAACTGAGCATTTTGGTAATGTGGCAGTTCTGGCAATCAAATTCTCTCTTTCCACGGGTTTGCTGTTGTTGATTGCAAAGGGTGGTAGGCATCCATTTGTTTAATGCCTTTTCCAAACTACTTTAGCAAAGACTGTCTTCCTTTTCACGTATGGTCACTAAAATTTCTGTTACATGAGTGTTCAGCCAGTGACCTGACTGAAATTTCCTTAAATGTCCTTGAGCCAAACAAAACAAAACAAAATTCTTTCCGTTTTTCAACTTGACTCTAAGCTAGGGCACTCCTCAACATCTACAACTCTGCCTCAGCATTTACCTCCTGCTGCATAGAGCTCAAAGACCTGCCAGAGGTACAAGTCTGGGATTCCCTCAGGTCTTTTCTGAGCATGTGTGTGGTCTTACACATGTATGTTGAACTCTGGTTTCCTGATATACATTGTGGCCTTCTCAGCCCTTATTTCCCCAAGAAACTTCCTCCTAAGCTTCTTCCTTCCCAGGCTTTTGGGTCTGTCTTCCATTTGTCCTATCCTCTGCCTATTTCCTCAAGGAAGTATAGACAATATATGTCTTTAAATCTTCTGACAGACTCCACCACAACTCAAAAAGTCATTTAAGCCCAAAGGTGGAAGTCAAAACAAAAGTCAGCTTCTGTGAAGTCCCTCAGAGAACTGTCATATAGGCCAAAAATGTAATTTTTTAAAATGGCCTGTATTAACCCCATGTCATCAGTTAGCTACACCAGGAATGTGGACTATTGTCCCAATGGCTACCATTACCATGATTGGGAATGGGATATGAAAGACAGGAAAGCATAAATGCCACAACACTGCATTACCAAAATTCACTCATCTTTTTCTTCATTAAAAACTCCCCTGGTTTCTATAAGTTTTTGATTAGATTCTAAGCTTTAGATAAAGCAAATTCTGTCAGTATTTGCCAACATAATGATTGTTTCAGTGAAAGGACTGATTCTTTGAGCACCTTATGCTACCATTTTCAATGATGTTACTCAAGTTGTATTCTTTTTAAGTCCATATCCTTCTCTAGTTTGGGCATGCCATTCTGCTGTAGGAACACATCCTTAACATTCTTAAATGCCATGGGTCTATAGACACTTTCTTAAAATATTCTGCTTTTTATCTCAATTTTCTCCAGCTATCAAGATTTTCAAAGTAAGAAATGTCCTCTAGATAAAGGGAAAATAAAGCTTGTTTCTAAAAACCCCTTTGTTACGATATCAGTAAGATGTAAGATGATGCCTAATAGACTGTATTATCTAGGTACAAGCTTCTAATAATCTTAAGTATGTCATCTCTCACTAGCTTGACATGCTCAAAGTACAGAAAGGTCCAGCTCATAAAGAATGATAACTTTACATTTTGAGGCATAAAGTGAACTACAAAAAGATTCATAGAAAATCTACAATGTTTTTAACAGGGTTGTATTAGAAAAAAAGCACTGGCAGCATGAATTAATTGGACTAAGATGGTTCAAAATGAAGACATCTTGGGATCCAATTTTTTATGGTTGAAATACAGTCTGAGGAATCTAGTTAGCTAGAAACATGCTTGATTTTTTTTTTTTTTTTTTTATGGAAAGGGAAAGAGGGCCTGGCTGGTTAGCTCAGTTGTTTAGAGCCTGGTGTTGTAACACCAAGGTCAAGGGTTTGGATCCCTATACCAGCCAACCAGCAAAAAAAAAAAAAAAAAAAAAAAAAAAAAAAGAAGGAAAGAGAAAAGCCAAGTAATAAATTATGTTACCATTCCCCAGGGAAAAACTGGGTTCTAATTAAGAAACATTCTTTACTCCTGTATTAAGGAGCTCTGATAATATGTGCCAACCTGGATTTCATATTTTCTATGGAATAGTGGTATATGTAGACCTTATTTTTCTCTTCTTTTTGGATATGACTGTCTATTGTAGTCAGCCTGTCCCTTCTTGACTATTGTACATTGTGTGTGAGTGTGTGTGTTGGTGGGGTAGAGTGTTTTTTTTCATTTCATAGTTTTCTATATTAAGAAGAGCTTCACTTGAGGAGACTCATCTGCATCCAGACCTGAGGGAGATCATGAGTTTATGTATTTTGAACCTTTACCATAATTAGATAATACAACTGTTTGGAGGCACTTATTTTGCATATAGGATACATATATATCCCTGGGGCCAAAGGGAAGATAATGTAGTATTAAAAATGGCTACCCTCATCTTTATACCTTTTCCATTAACAGCCAAAGCCTATTCTTCCATCCTTTAACCATAGTTTGGATTTGTAACTTGTTTTGAACAACAGATATGTCAAAAAGGATGTCATACGACTTCCAAGGAAAGTTTCAAGAGGCCTTGATGTTTCTGCTTTCACTTCCTCACTCCCCTAAGATCCTCATATGAAGAAGACTAATGTAGCCTCTGTAAGGATGAATGACCAAGTAAAGAGAAAGAGGCTTAACCAACAGCTAGTACAAACCACTAGTCGTGTGAGTGCCCCTTCTTGGACCACCTATCCTATTGAAGCTGCCAGATGGCTGCATTAGTTAAAGGTCACATTAGTGACCTCAAACAAGACCAGAAAAATCATTCAGCTGAGCCCAGCTCATGTTGGTGATTCACTGAAGTATGAGCAAATAAAATGAGGGTTGTTTTTACCTACAAAATTTAAGAGTGGTTTTATAATGCAGCAGTAGCTGATACATTATTAAATACAATGCAGAAATATTCAAGCACGTGTGTGTACAGACCACAAATTAAAGTGAATAAAATGAAAATTTTCATTCAGTATATTGTAAATAAAACTGTTGACTTCTTCCTCTTTCTGGAAAAATTATCTTCCCATGGATTTTTCTTTTTTTTAACTTGACTCTTTACAGGCTTTTTTTTTTTTTTTCCCCCCTCACTTGGATGGATACACCTTTCAGTCTTTATGGCAGGCCATTACTTCCTCTGGCCATATTGGAAATACTGGTGCTCCCCAGCCATGCACACGTCTCATTGTACTCTCCCTTTGGATGATCCCATTTGAAGTCATGCTGTTTTTGTTTTTGTTTTTGTGGCTGGCCAGTATGGGGATCCAAGCCCTTGGTGTTACAACCCCACACACTAATCAACTGAGCCAATTGGCCAGCTCCATGCTGTTTATACACTAGATTGAGATTTCTGGCTCAGATTTTACTTTTTTTCCTAAGGCCCATAAACCCAGTGCCTACTGAACATTTTTTTAATGGATATCCTTAAAACATCTCAAATTCAAAATATCCAAAATTGAATTAATCATTTCTTTTTCCTTCTGTGCTCCCATATGTGGTTAATGGCACACTATTCACCCAATAATCTAAGCCAGAAAGTTGGTTAACTATACTGGCTACTCATTCTTCCTCACCTTTTGCGTACAATTACTGATTTGGTTTGATTCCACCTCTGCTAATATATCCCAAATCTAAACAGTTCTTTCTTCTCATACTGTAGTATCTCCATTCAGGCCACTCTCATTCTTGCCTGGACTACTGTCACAGCCCTACACTGGTTCCTCCTTGGTTGTCATTTTCTCCTCCCACCTATCCTCCATAAAACAGGCCATGTGTCTTTTCTTTCTAAATATATTATTGCCAGTAATTGCTTAAAACCCTCCTCCAAAACTCTCTTGCCACAATGGTCAATTCACATTCCTTGGTATGACATAAAATATCTTTTACAGAACAATACTTATTCTTAAGCTTTATGTCCCTTTGTGTACTCTGCTCTAGCTATGATTAACTCTCTTACCTCTGGGCCTTAACTCATGCAATTCCTCTCTTATCTCTGTTTAATCCTCACTTCTTACAAAACCGACTTTGCATTCCAGAGTCTCTAGGATAACTGTCCTCCCTTAAAATTTCATGACATTTGACTGACCACTGCTGTGGCAATTAGCACATGGTACTGTAATTGTTGGTGTGTCTCTCTTCCTACAAAATTGAAAGATCTCAGAAGTTAGAGTCTATATAATTCACCACTAATCACAGAAACTAGCAGAACTTGGCACATTATAGGCATCAAATAAAATATTTTAAATTAATATATTCAGGAATAATTTCTTAAATTATGTAAAATTTTGCATGAGGTTGATTTTTAAAATATTGATAGGATGAACTTGTTGCTAAAATTCTTAAATTTGGCATATTGCTTAATAAATATTGCCTACATTTTCAAGATGATTTTGAATTTTAAGTAGGATAACTTTAAGAAACCCTAAATTGAGTATAAATATAATGATAATGAGTATTATTACAGCCAAAGTAGGTCTCAGTTACGGGAAATAGTATTCAGTGTTAAAACACCACGTCTACAAATATTTTGAAGTACAAAAGGTGATTCCTAACATAAAGTTAGTTTTTTAGTATTTTTAGAGTGGAAAATGGAAGGTTTATGAATACTTTCTTTGTCTCAAAAATAGCATTTAAATATTTAACTTATTTGGTAATAATTTCCAGTAGAAATATAGAGTTAAAAAAAATGGGGTCAATGGGAATGTTAGACATGTCAAACAGGAGTTTGTGGGCAATGTGGTTTAGACCTATAAGTAAATGAAGTGTTTCATTTCCCCTATAATGTGATAATTTCTTAAACTATGTCTAACTTGACATTTTCAGTCCCCCTCCATGTTTGTTTTTCTTTGCTCTTCTGAAAAAAACAGAAATAACAATTGCATGGGATTTTGTGGTTAGTTGGATATAGTTGATTATATTAGAGATTTTAATCAAAGCTTCTAAACACCACAAATATTTAGAACAATAAGTTAAATTCTAAGCTTAATTATAATCAGGTATTTTATTAAAAATAACAATTTAAAGTGACTTTGAGGGAATTCCAAAACATGTCCAAATATTTCAGATACTCAATTATGAATGTAAAACTTCAAATTTTTCTCTGGTATTGTAGGCTTTCCCTATGTTAACCATTTAAATATTCTGAATAAATAGTATTCGAATACTAGGTACCTGAAATTTTGCCTATCCACATCAGGTCAAAGACTGATTAAAATATTTTTTTCCTTATTTCTTTATCATTTATTTCTACAAAAATATTGCTAGGGTAATGTTGTGATGTATTGCCCTAAGATTTTTCTCCATACCAAATTCCACTTTCTAAACATTTGGATAACTTGTTTGTATCTTTATAAAAATGCATCTTTTTTATTACACTTAAAAAGGATCAAAACAAGAATATTAATTAATTATTACTCACTTGTTGAAGATGTTTAAATTTTTGGATAATTATTTCACACTTCATTGAAAAGCCTCTTAACCAATTTCCTCCTTTCTCTCTTGTGATGCTCCTATTTCAAATGGCTTCTTAGAACTATCATATAAATCAGTAGGATTTTGCATTATTCAGGACTCTTGAGTTGACAGTTTCTAAAATCAAGGGAGGACATTTTTCTGATTATTAATTAGTTTAGAATCTGTTAATATGCTCACTGAATGTTCATTCTCCTCACTGCAAAATACCTGTTTATCTTCTGTTTTCTTTGTTGGTTTTTTTTTTTCATTTTGAAAGGCACATTAAATAACATTTTTTGACTTTTTTTATTGAAAATTGATTATACATATTTGTGAGGTGCAGAATATCAGTGCATATGTACAATATGTGGTAATCAAATCAGGATAATTAGCATACTCATATTTACAAAATGTAACCAATCTTTGTGACCTTTAATGATTTCTCACTAACCCCCTACACCTCCCCCTTTCCCACTTCTAATAACAGTTATGTTCTCTCTTTTTTTTTTTTGAAAGTCCAATGTATTATTGCGATTCTTTCTTTCTCTTTCTTTTTTCCTTCCTTTTCTTTTCTTTTCTTTTTTGTCTTTTTCTTTCTTCATTTTAGCTCCCACTTGTGAGGGAGGACATGTGGTATTTCTCTTTCTGTGCTTGGCTTATTTCTTTTGTCCATTTTCTTTTGGGTTTATTCGTATTTTCTTATTGACTTGGAGGAACAACTTATTGCATTTAGTAAGATGTATGTGTTGTGAACATTTCTGAAAGAAAGTGAGCCAAAATGCCAGGTACCAATCAAGCTTTATTAAAGGAAAAGAATCTGCTGGGCTGCACTCAGAGTGGAGGGCAGCACCAGGTGTCGGGGTGAGAGAGCTTATAAAGGGTGCCAAGGGCTGGCTCATACAACCAAGGAGGGGCATTATGCTAATGCAGAAGCTATGCGACCAGGGTGGAAAACTGCACCTTTGCGGAAGAAAAAGCATTTCTGTTTCTCAGAAATCATGAGATTTCTCATAAAGGGAAGGGGAGAGGGGTTGGGGCCATTTTGTGCTTGGCCTTGCCTAAAATGGCACTGGTTATGTTCAGAACCTATCAATTTCCTCTCTGTTTATGACTTTTCCTTTTACTTTATTTATATTTTTTAGTAAAAAGGTTTTTAATTGTAATATGCTTAAATTTATCATTTCTAATTAAGAAATTACTTACTTTAAGTGCTTTGTGTCTTGTTTAAGAAATTTAATAGAATATGGGAACTGAAGAGAAGTAATCATGTATGCCAAATCTACCATTTTTAAGTAGAAGTAATCCATGAAACCCATAACATTCTAACTTTGAGCTTTTGGTATTTTATGTCTCTTATAGCCCAACGTACTACTAGGATATATCTGTAGAATATGACTTGTGCCAAAGAGTTTATAGTCCAAAAGAGACATATTATGGAAAACTAAATATTTGTGAACTTGCATCTAATTTTGTGTTTACTAATCTTTGGTAATATATTAAAATTGAATGGATGTCATGTACTTCTTATTGTGTGTAAATTCTGTTGGGAATAAGTAGCATTTGAACTGGCCTTTGATAAAGGGGTAGGATTCAGAAACAGAAATAAAAGGTGAGAACAATTAGGTGGAAGTAATAATAAAAAATAGGAATAGGTAGGAGATATGTACCTTTTTGGGAAATAACAGAGTATAATATGACACAATTATAGTGGGGTATGTGAAGTAAAGAATTGACAGTTTTATCAGTGAGTTTAAGTGAAGTTTACCAATTATTTTTTGAGATATTTAAAATTTGATTTTTATTGAGATCTTTTATTTTGACAGTTTGAAACTTCTTTTGAAGAATGGTAAGAAACTTTCTTGCTTCTTTTATTGTTTTTTTTTTAATGTTGAAATTTTGATAATCTGCTGTAGACCAGTTTTACTTCAAAAGGAACAATAAATTGAAAGTAAGATTTTTCACATTAGATATTAAAATGTATTTCTAAAAATATAAGAATTAGGGGATGGCTGGTTTGCTCAGTTGGTTAGAACATAGTGTTAACACCAAGATCAAGAGTTTAGATCTTTTTACCAGCCAGCCACCAAAAAAATAATAATAAAAATAATAATAATAATTTTTTAAAAAATAAAGAAAAGGTTAGAAACATAGGAATAAGGACATGACTTAAAATGGCAGAATAGGGATATCCAGGGCTCCCTCCTTCCACAAAAATAACTATAAAGTTTGCAGAAAGGTCAGAATAAACCATGGCAGGAATCTGGAATATAGTCAAAAATTGAAAACTTAATAAAGAGGCTGCTGCATTGCATTAAGAGAGCACTGTGGTATTATAAATTCCCCACTCACCATTCTCCAACCCTCAGCTTAGTGGTAGCTGTGAAAAGAGTAGCCCACCCTTGTGGTGCAGATTGTAGTGCCAAAGGGAACAACGGGGAACTTATTCTCAGAGAATTGTATTTGAGTGTTTTGACCTGTCTGACAGCTTTCCAAAGGATTAGCACAAAGTTTTACCTTTGCTTTGCTTGACTTGGAGCGATCCCAGGGCGCTGGGGTGGCTTCTAGGCAGAGTTTGCCAATAGCATTTAAAGACACATACTTGCCACATACAGCAGCCTGAGGCTATGGATAACAGCTGGGACAAGCATTAGATAGATCAAAATGCCTGGGAAGGAAAGGACTGGTAAAAGAGATACATGGGAGAATAGTGTTTTTTTAAGCCCTTAATATACTGGGGAATTGAGAAGGACACAGATATGGTGAGGGTTGAAAATATCCTGAGAAAAGACCTGAGAAGTCTCTGATCTTTTATCTCTGGCTGACCTTTAGGATCAGCACAGGCAGGAACAGAAGACAAGGGCAGGGTTGTAAATAGCCTGGAAAAGCATTGAACACAGGGCCAATCTGCTAAGATTGGGGAAGCCTGTTTTTGTTTGGTTTGGTTTGGTTTTTGTTTTTTTCATTGTTCTTTTTTTTTTGGCTCCAGGCATTTAAGATAACTCACACAAAAGTCTAGCTCACCAGTAAGCTAAGGAAACACAAATGTCAATGGCCACACATGACAAAGAATACATTGCAAAAAGTGTTTAGAAGAGTCACTAAATAAACAAACAACAACCCACAGCAAACAGCAACAACAAATCCAGTAAAGGTAGGATAATCTGACTTCCACTTCATATTAAAATATTCACAATTTCCTGCTCTCTATAAAAAATTATAAGGCATGCAAAGAAAAAAAGAAACTGACTCATTCACAGTGAGAAAAAAATTATTATTATTATTATTTTATTTTATTTTATTTTATTTTTATTTTTTGTCTTTTTCGTGACTGTTACTCAGTCAGTGAGTGCACCAGCCATTCCTATATAGGATCCGAACCCGCGGCGGGAGCATCGCTGCGCTCCCAGCGCCGCACTCTCCCGAGTGCGCCACGGGCTCGGTCCAGAAAAAAATTAATATAAACTGTCTCTGAGGAAGCTCAGAATTTAAACTTATTGAACAAAGACTTTAAATGAACTGTCTTAAATATCCTCAAAGATATAAAGAAAAGTATGGGCAAAGAACTAAACAAAACCAGGAAAATAATATCTTTGCAAATAAATAATACTAATAAACTGAGAAATTATAAAAATTAACCAAGCAGAATTTCTGGAGCTGAAAAGTAACATAACTGAACTTAAAGACTTTAGTAGAGGGGATAACAGCAGATCTGAGCAGGCAGAAGAAAGAATCAATGAACTTGGTAAGTCAATAGAGTTGATCTAATCTGAGAAGCAGAAAGACAAGAAAGTGAAGAAATATGAACAGTGCCTAATGAATTTAAGGGACACCATCATGCGTACAAATATCCCCGTAGTCCAGAGGTAAAAGACATCCACATCCATACACATTTTAGTTAACTTGTCAAAAGCCTGGGACTAAAAGAGAATATTGAAAAAAAGAGAATCATGAAAATCTTGAATCTAGAAAGCAGCAAGAGAAAAGCAGCTTGTCACGTGCAAGCAATCCTCAACAAGATTAACAGTCAATTTCTTGTCAGAAACTGAGAAAACCAGAGGCAGTAGGATGATGTATTTAACGTGCTAGAAGAAAAAGAAACTTGTCAATGAAGAATTCTGAATCCTGCAAGAGTATCCTTCACAAATAAAGGAGAAATTAAGACATTCTCAGATAAACAAAAACTGAGGGAGTACATACTAATAGGCCTATCCTATAAGAAATCTAAAGGTAGTCTTCCAGGCTTAAATGAAAGGACACCAGACAGTAACTTGAAGCTGTGTGAAGAAAGAAGCAATTAGAGTAAAAGTAACTACAAAGGTAAATATAAAATTTAGTATAATTGCATTTTTTTCTTATAACTCTTTTATATTTCCCTGTATGATTAAAAAGACAATTGGATAAAATCCATAATTATAAATTTATGTTAATGAACACACAATGTGTAAACATGTGATTTGTGAATATGACAACATAAAGGTGAAGACAGAACTACAAAGAGGTTTTTTTGCTATTGAAACTACATTAACTCTAATTAACACTTAGTTTTTGTAAAGTTAAAATGATAATTGTAATCATCAGAGTGACCACTAAAAAAGTTTATAAAAAATATACAGAAAAACAAAAAGGATACTAAAACAGTATACTAGAAAATAGACTAATGACAAAAGAAGGCAGTTATGGAGGAGTTGAGGAACAAAAAAGATATAAATACATACATTACAAAATGCAAAAATAAGTTCTTCCTTATTGTAATTACTTTACATGAAAATGGATTAGACTCTTCAATTAAAAGGTAGAGAGTGATAAAATGGATAAAAATATATGATCCAACTATATGCTGTTGATAAGATTCACCTGAGATCTAAAAACATAAGTAGGCTGGAAGTGAAAAGATGAGAAAACATGCCGTGCAAAGAGTAACCAAAAGAGAGCTGGAATGCCTGTACTAATATCACACAAAATCGACTTTAAATCAAAACCTGTTATAGGAGAAAGAAGATTGGATATATTGATAAAAGTGTTACTCAGTTAAGAAGATATAAAAATTATCAACATATACATACCTAATAATGTAACCTCAAATGCATGAAGTACAAACTAACAGAATTAAAGGAGATAGGCAGTTCTACAATAAGAATTTGAGAATTCAGTAGCCCCACATTCAATAGTGAATAAAATAACAAACAGAAGATCAAGAAGGAAATAGACTTGAACAACACTAGAACCAAACTAGACCTAACAAACTTATACGGTACAATCCAGAATAACAGAAAGCATGTTCTTCTGATGTGCACATGGAGCATTCTTCAGGATAGATCATATATTAGGCCACAAAACAAATCTCAATGAAATTTAAAAAATTAAAATCATACAAGATATCTTCTCTAATCCAATAGAATGACACCCAAAATCAATAATGGGAGGAAACAAAAAATTTATATATATGAGAAAATTAAACAAAAAATTCTTTAAAAACCAATGAGTCAAAGCAGTAATCACAGGAGAAATTATAAACAAACTTTGAGATGATTGGTACTTATGGGATGCAGCAAAAAGAGTACTCAGAGGAAATTTTAGTGCTTACATTAAAAAAAAAATCCCAAATCCATTATCCTAACTTTACCCCTTAAGGAACTAAAAAAGAAGAGTAAGCTAAAGCCAAAGTCAGCAAAAGGGAGGAAATAAAAATTACAGTAAAGATAAATGAAACAGAAAGTAGAAAAACAATAAATAGAATCAAAATAAAAGTTGTTTTTAAGAAAAAAAGAGAAGACTCAAATTACTAAAATCATAAAAAAATGGGGGTATTATAACAGATCTCACAGAAACAAAAATGATTATAAAAGGATACTATGAACAACTGTATACCAACAAATTAAATAATCAAGATGAAACGGACCAATTCCTAGAAGCACTATCAAAACTGACTCAAGAAGAAGTAGAAAATCTGAACAGATCTGTAACAAATAAAGACATTGAATCAGTAATCAAAAACTTACCAGGCTGGCTGGTTAGTTCAGTTGGTGAGAGAGCAGTGTTGTAACACCAAGGTCAAGGGTCCAGATCCCCCTCACTGGTTAGCCACAAATAAACAAAAAACAGCTTCTCAACAAAGAAATGCCCAGGACCAGATGACATCAGTGGTAAATTCTACTATACTTTGAAAGAAGAATTAACATCAAACTTTCTGAAACTCTTCCAAAAACATAAGAGAACACTTCCGAACTCATTCTGAGGCCAGCATTAACCTGACACCAAAATCAAATAAAGACATTACAAGAAAACTGTGGACAAGTTCACGAATGTATGTTTTTATGAATACATGCCGAAATCCTCAACAAAATACTAGCAACCTGAATCCAGAAGCATATTAATAGAATTATACATAATGACCAAGTGGGATTTATCCTAGGAATGTAAAAGTGGTTCAATATACAAAAATCAATCAATGTAATATTACATATTAATAAAATGAAGGAGAAAAACCATGAGAACATCTCAATTGATGGGAAAAACCTGTAGTTCAGGAAAATTCCTTTCATAAGGAAAACAAAAACTAGATTGTAAGGGAACTTCCTAAGCACAATAAAGGATATTTATGAAAAACCCTTGGTTCACATTATATTTAATGGTGAAGATTAAAAGTTTTCAATCTAAGATCAGAAGCAAGACAAGGATGCCTGCTCTTACTTCTTCTGTTCAACATTGGACCCTTGTACATTTGCTGGTGTGGACTTAAAATAATTTATACACTGTAAGAAAGTTTGTTGGTTCCTCAAGAAGTGAAACCTAGAATTACCATATAACCCAGCAATTTACTCTGAGGTGTGTACTCAAAAGTATTCAAAACAGGTGTTTAAACAAAACCTTGTATATAAATGTTTATAATGTCAGTTTTCACAATAGCCAAAAGGTGGAAATAATCCCAAACTCATCAATGAATTAACAGATTAAGTGTGGTATATCCATACAATGGAATATTATTCACCATGAAAAGAAATGAAGTTCTGATATGTATTACAACATGAATAAACCTCAAAACCATTATGCTAAGTTAAACAAGGCAGATGCAAAAGGTTACATATTATATGATTCCATTTATATGAAATATTCATAATAGGTGCATACACAGAGACCGAAAGCAGATTAGTTATTGATAGGGACTAGTAAGAACAGGTAAGGAAAGAGACTACTTAATAAGTAGGGAGTGTTCTTTTGAGTTGATGAAAATGTTTTGGAGTTAGATGGGGATAGTGATTGTACAACATTGTGAACGTACTTAATACCACTGAAGTTTGCACTTTCAAATGGTTAATTTTATGTGTCTTTTAACTCAATAAAAAACTATAGAAGAATTAACATAGAATTTTACTGGTTCAAGAATTAACTGAACTTTAGAAGACAGTACACAAAAATAGATCTAATTGTGTATAATAATTTACTGTATCATGTAATTGGCATTTAAAGCCAGCAGGGAAAGCATTATTCATACTAACTGATGCTGTGAAAATTATTTTCTATTTTTCCTAAAGCAAACAAACAAGAAAAAAAATCACATTTTTTAACAAAAACATTTTGAAATAAAAATTAAAAGTATGGGAAGACAATGTAATGAATATTTTCCTGACCTTGAAATAGACAGGCTTTTCTAAATAAATTGTGGAACAAGACAGATAATATGCACCCAATTAGAAATATTAAATGGTGATAAAATATACTGGAAACAATGTTATGTGAGTAAAGCAGAGTGCAAAATTTTATGACTCTAATTTATAAAAATTGAAATATCACTAGGTATTCTATATTCTATATTATCTATGAAGAGAGTAAATGAATATGTATTATTTTGTATTTTTTATGATTTTTAGTATGTGTATATCTCTCTTAAATTAATTTGTAATACCTCTTTAATAAGAAAAAATTGATAATTTAATATAAAATTGAAAAAGAAACTCCTTGTTTTGTTGTTGATACTAATTTTCTTATAACTTTGACCAGAGGGAAATTCCTGCATTAAAAATATAATGAAAGCTAGTTTAGAATTCCAGAATTGGACCAGAGAAATACTGATAAGGAGAAATAGTTATTTAAAATATAGAACTTTAGCTGGATAGATACTTTATGAAGGAAATAACGCTTTAATGTGGACATTTTTCTATAAGCTTGTTAACTTTTAAATCTAAAATGGTATTTTCACTCCTTGTAATTTATATTGGTTTCCCAGAAGCTGCTAACCTGAAATTAGAGAAATAGCTCATCCAAATTTTCTCAATAAACAACCTTTTTCTTATAGCAACACTCTATAGGAAAAACTGATGTCTTAAAAAGAAAAAATAGAGCTTTAATATCTTCTCAAGAAATTTTAGGTCATTTGTAACAAGTTTTAAATTTCTATTAATTTACCCTTAAGTGTAAATCTCATTTTGAATTTTACTATATTAGTCTCCTATATAGCAGGATTACCATGTATAATAAATTTCACAATAAACATTTAAAATTCAATGTAAGAGCATCACCTAAAATTTGTTTTACTAACTTTAAGTACAATCCTCCTTTACTGGTTGCTTCTTTCCCATTATATAGGAGCAGAACTTCTTCCACAAAAGACCTAAAAGAAGATTGGAGTATTGCTACACCAGTGAAAGAGGTCAAACCAAAAGAAGAAAGAGGTAAAGTTGTTCCTCTCTTTAGGTAAACATAATTATATTTAAAAACTCATGGACTTTTTATTTAATATATTTGTAATTGTCACAATAATCATATTTAAGACTATTGTAATTCTTCTGAGTATCTAATAGAGAATATAGCTCTCTATGCCATTTGATTAAGCATTCATTCCACAAATATTTATTAATGACTATTATTGACTAGATATTGGTCTAGGTGCTGAGTGCATAATCATATTTGGCCGCCTCTCAAGCAATTACTGTAGTTCAGTGTTGTCCAGTAAAACGTTTTGTAATAAAGTGTTCTTTATCTGCACTGTCCAATAAAGTGGTTACTAGCCACATATAAGCTGTTTGAGCACCTGAAATGTGGCTAGTGAGACTGAGGAACATAATTTTTAAATTTAATTTTAATTAACTTACATTTAAATGTAAATAGTTGCATGTGCATGATGGCTACCATGTTGCACATCACAGCTTTAGTATATATTTAACTTGTGACTAATATTCTTTCACAATTTATAAAATTTACAGTATTTTATTCATATAAAATATGAGTATACCGGTATAATTTGTGTTATTATTTCAGTGTTTTTGAATATATTCTTGAGACTAAATTAAACACCTCCTCTTCCCTCTGCCACAAAAATTTACTAAAAACCTTTAGTAACTAATAAACTCAGGATTTTTTTTTAAAGCAAGGCTATTTTCTTCAAAGTTTTCACTCACAGAAAGGCTCTGTGAATGAATTTAAAAAAAAATTTTTTTTTTACTATTTGTGTCTACAATAAAGACAAAAACCTCAGTCATTACTTACCAAGTTTTTCACATGACAAAGGCTGACAAAGATGAACATATTAATAGTCACAATCAGTTATGCTAACCACAATTATGTTTATTATAAATATGTACATTTGGGTCTAAAACAGAACAAAGCAGTAGCAGAATGAGGGAGATTTATTTTAAGTGTTTATGTTAAATAATTGCAGGTTTGTGCTCACTTAGTCAATATGAAACAGTAAAACTAATTGAGGTGGTATTCAGGAAAAAAAATTGAGAGAGATATATAAAGACAATGAACTAGAGGCACTGCAAATTATACATACTCACAGCATTTATTTTATAATGACATAAAAGACAACTTGTATAAACATAGTGAGCAACTTTGGCAAAATCCATATATTCAATCACAAGTGTTTTAGTTAGAAATGGTATTAACTTCTTTGGATGTTTCAGACCGAAATGTTATTATAGAAATTGATCATAAAGTGAATCTTAAATTGGCTGGAAAATAAAGTATTCAATGAGCATGTTTTCATAAAAAACAAAACAAAACAACAAACAACAACAACAAAAACAACAAATACCTCCAGATGATTAACAATGTAATGTGTTCAGGATATGGTACAATCTGAGGAAAGAAAACAGTAGATTCAATGAGACCAAATAAATGACCAGTGTAGAGAAAATTATTATTATGCATTAAAATAGAAAAACCTGTTTCTCAAGAATTCTATTCAGGCAGCGTGCTGAATTTCTTTGACAAGCCCACTAGGTTAGAAGTAGTGACTCCGTGACTGCTGAGTTTGCACTTACAGCCACTACATAACCATTATGTTATACTACCATTTAGCAGAAAATCATTGTCTTTATTGTCCACAAGTAAAACAAAAAAGACATTTATTAGTTGCTCTCCTTCTTGATCCAGCTTTTTTACTCAGCCTCCTCTCATTGGGAGCCTTGTCTTTCTTGACATTTGTTTTTAAGTACGCTTATCATGTCACATTTTGGCAAAAGTCACTGCTTATAGGTATAAATTCCACAAGGATGGGGCCCGTATCTGTCTTCTTTACCTTCCTTATCTATAGGAGAACATATTACCTGGATCATAATAGGCTCTGTACAAATTTCTTTCATAAATAGATGAATGAATACCCACGGTAATAATTTTGTTAACAATAAGCCATATCATTCCAGAGCTGTGAACCAGATATTTGTGAACAAATATCTTCCATTAAAAGAATTAATTTGTATTATAACTGAATACATAGATTTTGGAAATTCCTGTGACTTCCTGGCCAGGCTAAGTAGAGACGTTATTGTCTGATAAGATTGAAGAATATAAAGTGTCTTGTTTCTAAGAACCATCTGAAGATTTTCAATATTTATTTGATGTAATCATTATGATTTGTTTCCTTATAGAATGGGAGAAAACACAGCATATAAATAAGCTCTGTAGTATAGCCTGTGAATAGGACATGTGTTTTTTCCCTTAGATAAAATGATATTATTCCTGAAGATAGTGGTTGAGATTTAGCTATTCTAATTATTTTATAAAATGTTCATTAAAAAAATCTGTCCTCAAAGATTAAAAATCAATTATTGTGTCATAATAAAACTGTCTTTAAAAACCTAATTCATTTTTTCTAACATTTTCTTTTTAAATATATAAGTATATAAAAGAATAATAATACAGTCAAGATCCATGTCCCCATCACCCAGTTTATAGGCTGATTCATTAACAAATGTGAATATATATTCCTATTTTAAGATGAAAGGTGTCCAGAATTAAAGCAGGAAATGGAAACATTACTGTCAGAGGCCATCCAACTCATTAAAAGTCTGGAAACTGACAGGGCAGAAGCTGAAGAAGCTTTAAAACGACAAAGATTAAGAAAGAAAAAGATTAACATGACAATCGACTCTTGGTCAATCTGGAAACTTCAAGAACTCCCGTTAGCTGTGGAGAAAGGTAATAATAAAAGATTTTTCATATTGCCATTTACTCTTTTGGAGAGGCACGGATAATCATTTGCAGCTCTGTGTAAAAAAACACCTCTGTTTAGAGTGACCATATTATTTTGCATACAAACCAGGGCACGTTTGAAAGATGCTATTAATGATAAAGCTGGGTTCGCAGACCTGGACCTGCTGTCATTTGGGTCAGTTGAAAATTCCATGGCATTTGTAGTACCTAACAGGCATGCAGACATTTGGCACATATTTCCTGTAATGGCAATAGTATTTGAGTTACTAGAAATTTATAAATTTAAAGTGATAGCCACATTTTTAAATCTAGGAAAATAAAAGAGTTCTAAGTGACATTTTAGGAACTACATGCATATGCTTTTGAGAATTCAACAATAAATTTGCTTTGAGAATTTGTAGCATGCATTGAATTCTAAATTGTTTCCAGGGGTCATGCAGTAGCAAATGTTTAAGAAGGAAATGCTGTCTTTTAGACCACAGACTGAGGGACCTATGGTCAAGTAGTAAACAATCTAAAGGTATCGGATTTTTTTGTTTTGCAAACACTGTGCCTATCAAAACATGCCTGACTACCTGATTCTGCCTGAGGCTGGAAGTTTTTTACCTGTTCATAAGATAAACATTTTCATTCAGGATCCACATGCCTTGTAACTGTTCTTTACTAGAGCACCTAAATAATCTGTCATTTAAACAAACAAATTTTTGAAAGGAAAGGGGATGCTGTTAATTAATACTCCGGGATAACAGCCTTTAATTTCAAATTATATGTCATAGTGAACCCATACATAAGTCTTTTAAAACTGTAGTCTCTAAAGTGGGGTATATACATTTCCAAGGAGTTGCAAGAAAAGATTAGAACTTTTATTCATATTTGAAAATTTTATTCTTTTTGTAATTCTTTTTTTGAATAGTATGTATAATGTGCACACTCTACTAGTATGATAGCATAGATACATAAATTTCAAATACATATATACGTACTTACTGGCATTTTAGAGGCACTGAGGCTACAGTAGGGTCAGAATACCCTAGGCAATTCTGGATCCCAGCAGATTCTTGAATAAACTCATATTCACATTCATAAGAAGTCATCTGTAATTTTCCAAAATGTTTTCAAGGCCTTTTCTTGTTAGTAGTAGAAGTAAAGTTACTTTTGAGAGCTGGTTTTATTTAATTTTTTGCTGATCGATCTATATATAATTTCATATACACTTTATTAGATTGCTGAGATACTGTAGTTTTGGGTCTATGTGGAGTTCTACTTAAGGAGTTATTGAAATAAAAATTAAATTGGGATACATATATGCACATTCTAGGTTCCTAAAACATAAATGTGTTTTGAATGATGGAATAAATACCTGTCATGGTGATAACTTATTGTTTGTGTTGCCTTTTAATCAATGCTATTAAAAATCTACTTAATAAATTAAAATTTATGTTCATCTGTTTCATTTTATGTAAGTAGCCAATATATGCAATGACATTTGTTTATTATTATTATGTTGTATTAGTCCTTTCTGTTGCTTATAACAAAATACTTGGAACTGGGAAATTTATTTATTTATTTATTTATTTTTAAATTTTATTATGTCGATATACATTGTGGCTGATTATTGTTGCCCATCACCAAAACCTCCCTCCCTCCTCCCTCTCCCCCTCCCCCCCAACAATGTCCTTTCTGTTTGCTTGTCTATCAACTTCAAGTAATTGTGGTGGTTATATCTTCTTCTCCCCCACCCCGGTTTTTTTTGTGTGTGTGTGTGTGTGTGTGTGTGTGTGTGTGAATTAGATATTAATTTTTAGCTCCCACCAATAAGTGAGAACATGTGGTATTTCTCTTTCTGTGCCTGACTTGTTTCACTTAATATAATTCTCTCAAGGTCCATCCATGTTGTTGCAAATGGCAGTATTTCATTCGTTTTTATAGCTGAGTAGTATTCCATTGTGTAGATGTACCACATTTTCCGTATCTACTCATCCGATGATGGACATTTGGGCTGATTCCAACTCTTGGCTATTGTAAAGAGTGCTGCGATGAACATTGGGGAACAGGTACACCTTCGACTTGATGATTTCCATTCCTCTGGGTATATTCCCAGCAGTGGGATAGCTGGGTCGTATGGTAGATCTATCTGCAATTGTTTGAGGAACCTCCATACCATTTTCCATAGAGGCTGCACCATTTTGCAGTCCCACCAACAATGTATGAGAGTTCCTTTTTCTCCACAACCTCGCCAGCATTTATCATTCATAGTCTTTTGGATTTTAGCCATCCTAACTGGGGTTAGATGGTATCTCAATGTGGTTTTGATTTGCATTTCCCGGATGCTGAGTGATGTTGAGCATTTTTTCATATGTCTGTTGGCCATTTGGATATCTTCCTTAGAGAAATGCCTACTTAGCTCTTTAGCCCATTTTTTAATTGGGTTGCTGTATTTTTCTTGCAAAGTTGTTTGAGTTCCTTGTATATTCTGGATATTAATCCTTTGTCAGATGTATATTTTGCAAATATTTTCTCCCACTCTGTTGGTTGTCTTTTAACTCTGTTAATTGTTTCTTTTGCTGTGCAGAAGCTTTTTAGTTTGATATAATCCCATTTGTTTATTTTTCCTTTGGTTACCCGTGCTTTTGGGGTCGTATTCATGAAGTCTGTGCCCAGTCCTATTTCCTGAAGTGTTTCTCCTATGTTTTCTTTAAGAAGTTTTATTGTTTCAGGGTGTATATTTAACTCCTTAATCCATTTTGAGTTGATTTTAGTATACGGTGAGAGGTATGGATCTAGTTTCATTCTCCTGCATATGGATATCCAGTTATCCCAGCACCATTTGCTGAAGAGGCAGTCCCTTCGCCAGTGAATAGGCTTGGTGCCTTTGTCAAAGATCAGATGGCAGTAAGTGTGTGGGTTGATTTCTGGATTCTCTATTCTATTCCATTGGTCATTGTGTCTGTTTTTATGCCAGTACCATAGTGTTTTGGTTATTATAGCTTTGTAGTATAGCTTAAAGTCGGGTAGTGTTATGCCTCCAGCTTTATTTTTTTTTGCTCAGCATTGCTTTGGCTATGCGTGGTCTTTTATTGTTCCATATAAATGTCTGGATAGTTTTTTCCATTTCTGAGAAAAATGTCTTTGGAATTTTGATGGGGATTGCATTGAATTTGTATATCACTTTGGGTAGTATGGACATTTTCACTATGTTGATTCTTCCAATCCAAGAGCATGGGATATCTTTCCATCTTCTTGTATCCTCTCTAATTTCTCTCAGCAGTGGTTTGTAGTTCTCATTATAGAGATTTTTGACTTCCTTGGTTAACTCAACTCCTAAGTATTTTATTTTTTTGGTGGCTATTGTAAATGGGCAGGCTTTCTTGATTTCTCGTTCTGCATGTTCACTATTGGAGAAAAGAAATGCTACTGATTTTTGTGTGTTGATTTTGTATCCTGCTACTGTGCTGAAATCATTTATCAACACTAAGAGTTTTTTGATAGAAGCTTTTAGGCTGTTTGATATATAGGATCATGTCATCTGCAAACAGGGTCAGTTTGACTTCATCTTTTCCAATCTGGATGCCCTTTATTTCCTTCTCTTCTCTGATTGCTCTGGCTAGTACTTCCAACACTATGTTGAATAGGAGTGGTGAGAGTGGGCATCCTTGTCTAGTTCCTGTTCTTAAAGGAAAAGCTTTCAGCTTTTCCCCATTCAGGATCATATTGGCAGTGGGTTTGGCATATATGGCTTTAATTATGTTGAGATACTTTCCGTCTATACCTAACTTATAGACGGTCTTTGTCATGAATGAGTGCTGAACTTTATCAAATGCTTTTTCAGCATCTATAGAGATGATCTTATGGTCCTTGTGTTTGACTTTATTAATATGGTGTATCCCATTTATTGATTTGCGTATGTTGAACCAACCTTGCATCCCTGGAATGAATCCCACTTGATCGTGGTGAATAATTTTACGTATGTGTTGCTGTATTCTGTTTGCTAGTATTTTAGTGAGGATTTTTGCATCTATATTCATCAAGGATATCGGCCTGTAGTTTTCTTTTTTGGTTATATCTTTACCTGGTTTTGGTATCAGGATGATTTTTGCTTCATAGAATGAGTTTGGGAGGTTTGCGTCTGTTTCAATCTTTTGGAATAGTTTGTAAAGAATCGGTGTCAATTCCTCTTTGAATGTTTGGTAAAATTCTGCTGTGAATCCATCTGGTCCTGGGCTTTTCTTTGTTTGGGAGCCTTCTGATAACAGCTTCAATCTCCTTTATTGTTATTGGTCTGTTCAAATTTTCTACGTCTTCACGGTTCAGTTTTGGGAGCTTGTGTGTGTCCAGAAATTTATCCATTTCCTCCAGATTTTCAAATTTATTGGCGTATAGTTGTTTATAGTAGTCTCAAATGATTCCTTGTATTTCAGATGAATCAGTTGTAATATCGCCTTTTTCATTTCTAATTTTTGTTATTTGAGTCTTCTCTCTTCTTTTTTTTTGTTAGCCATGCTAATGGTTTGTCAATTTTATTTATCTTTTCAAAAAACCAACTTTTTGATTCATTGATCTTTTGAATTGTTTTTTAGTTTTCAATTTCTTTCAGTTCTGCTCTGATCTTAATGATTTCTTTCCGTCTGCTAACTTTAGGTTTGGATTGTTCTTGTTTTTCTAGTTCTTTTAGGTGAAGTGTTAGGCTGTTCACTTGCCATCTTTCCATTCTTCTGAGGTGAGCATTTAATGCAATAAATTTCCCCCTTAATACTGCTTTTGCAGTATCCCACTGGTTTTGGTATGATCTATCATTATTTTCATCAGTTTCAATAAATTTTTTGATTTCGTGCTTGATTTCTTCTTGGACCCATATGTCATTAAGTAGAATGCTGTTTAATTTCCATGTGTTTGTATAGTTTCCAGAGTTTCGTTTGTTATTAATTTCTAGTTTTAATCCATTGTGGTCTGAGAAGATACATGGGATAATTCCAATTTTTTTGAATTTGTTGAGACTTGATTTGTGACCTAATATGAGATCTATCCTGGAGAATGATCCATGTGCTGATGAGAAGAATGAATATTCTGAGGTTGTTGGATGGAATGTTCTGTAGATATCTGCCAATTCCAATTGGTCTAGAGTCTTGTTTAGATCTTGTGTTTCTCTGCTGATTCTTTGCCTAGATGATCTGTCTAATATTGACAGTGGGGTTTCAGGTCCCCTGCTATTATGGTATTAGTGTCTATTTCCTTCTTTAGGTCTAATAGGGTTTGTTTTATAAATCTGGCTGCTCCAACATTGGGTCATACATATTTATGCTTGTTATGTCTTCTTGATGGATCAGTCCTTTTATCATTAAGTAGTGTCCCTCATTGTCTCTTTTTATGGTTTTTAGTTTAAAGTCTGTTTTGTCAGATATAAGAATAGCTACTCCAGCTCGTTTTTCTTATCTGTTTGCATGGTAAGTCTTTTTCCATCCTTTCACTCTTAGTCTATGTGAATCTATATGGGTGAGGTGGGTCTCTTGTAGGCAGCATATAGTTGGGTCCTCCTTTTTGATCCAGTCAGACAGTCTGTGTCTTTTGATTGGGGACTTTAAGCCTTTTACATTAAGAGTTGTTATTGAAAGGTGTTGATTTATTCCTAGCATTTTATTGGTTGTTTGGTTGTCTTAGGTGTCTTTTGTTCCTTGCTTTCTGATTTACTGTTTGGTATCTGTGTTTGTTGGTTCCTTAGGTTGTAGATAGCGTTTTTGTTTGCTTGTTTTCTCTTCATGAATGCCATTTTTATTATACTAGTGGGTTTTGATTTTTCTTGGGTTTTTATCACAGTGGTAGTTATTTTTCAGGAACCAAACCCAGTACTCCCTTGTGGATTTCTTGTAAGGGTGGTCGTGTGGTAGTGAACTCCTGCAGTTTTTGTTTGTCTGAGAAATATACTATTTGCCCTTCATTTTAGAGGGATAGCCTTGCAGGGTAAAGTACTCTTGGCTGGCAATCTTTGTCTTTTAGTATTTTGAATATATCATCCCATTCCTTTCTAGCTTTTAGGGTTTGTGATGAAAAGTCTGATGTTAGCCTGATTGGGGCTCCCTTATAGGTGATTTGACACTTCTCTCTTGCAGCTTTTAAGATTCTCACTTTTTCTCTGAGTTTTGCCAATTTGACTATAACATGTCTTGGAGAAGACCTTTTTGGGTTGAATACGTTTGGAGATCATTGAGCTTCCTGGATCTGAAGATCTGTGATTTTTCCTATACCTGTGAAGTTTTCTGCCACTATTTTGTTGAATATGTTTTCAATGGAATCTCCATTTTCCTCCCCTTCTGGAATACCCATGACTCAGATATTTGAGCGCTTAAGGTTGTCTGATATCTCTCTCAGATTTTCTTCAATGTCTTTGATTCTTTTTTCTTTCTTTTGTCTGCTTGTGTTGTTTCAAACAGCCCATCTTCAAGTTCAGAGGTTCTCTCTTCAATTTCGACAAGCCTGCTGGTTAAACTCTCCGTTGTGTTTTTTATTTTGCTGAATAACTTCTTCAGTTCAGCAAGTTCTGCTACATTTTTTTTCAGGACATCGATTTCCTTGTACATTTCCTCTTTCAGATCCTGTATACTTTTCCTCATTTCATCATGATGTCTAGCTGAGTTTTCTTGTATCTCATTCAGTTTCCTTAGAATTATCACTCGAAATTCCTTGTCAGTCATTTCAAGGGCTTCTTGTTCTATAGGATCTAGAGTTTGAGATTTATTAACTTTTGGTGGTGTACTTTCTTGATTTTTTGTTTTTCTGGTATCTTTTTTTTTGATGTTTATTCATTGTGGCAGGGGGTTTCACAGCCCACCGGTTTGAGACTATTGACTAACTAAGATGTTGCTGTGGTTGCCAATTTGGTATGGCTACCGCCATGACTGCTCAGTTGGCCTTTAGTGCCTTGTGTGTATGGTTGCCTCGGGTCTTGGGCCTCTCTGGTGAGCCACCTTTCTGGTCAGATTGGACTCTGCTGATCACGTACCACAGGGTGTGTGATCTCTGTTGAGCTTTCACTTCCTGTGCAGGGCTTCTCCCTGTTCCGTGTGCTCTGGCCCGGGCTGTTGGATTGTGCAGTGGCGACCCCACAGGGCATGTGGTTTCTGTCGAGTCTCCGCCTCCCTGGCCGCACGTCTCCCCGCTCTGTGCGCAGTGTGCTGGGCTGGGTCGTGTCTTCAGCAACCGTCGTCTATCAGCTGGGCCTTCAAGACCCTGCTCGGCACTGCCTCGCCCAGGAAGTCTACCAGGTTTCTGCTAGGCACAGACGACCGGTCACTCTGGGTGCCTTTGTAGCACTGTGTAGATCTTTCTTGGGACTTATCACCTTCCTCCTGGTATCGCAGTTATTTGTGTACTTGTCTTATCTCCCACACCAGAGCGTGAGCTCCTCGGGGGAGGAGCCCGCAGCACACGGTTCACCTTTGTATCCCCCCGGCCCGGTCGAGTCCAGTGCCTACCTGCAGACAGCTCTCTGGCAGGTTTAAGCGGACTTGGGAACTCTCCTACCACACTATTCCCAACCAGAAATTGGTTAGACGTTTTTCCGAACTGGTGGCCGAAGAGATGGTATCTGCCTCCCAGTAACAGGAAGTTTACCGGGGGCGGAGTCCAGGGTGTGGTGGAGTGACAGTCGGCCCCGCCCGTACTTCCTTGCCCTCCCGACACTGGCTGGGGATGCCCCTCACCACCAGCCCCACCAGAGAACTGCGGAGGGAGTGGGAAGGGAGGCCAGCCCACAGGCCCCGGGAAGCCCTGCGCCAGGGCAAGCAAGTGGGAATTCTCAGTGAGGAGCCGAGCCGGGCCGGAGCTGCCACCACCTGAGAAAATGGAGGCAGCCCTGGGGCGCTGAGTGGCCCGGTGATGCAAGTGGAAGCCGGATGGGCGTCAGTCCCCGAGCAGGGCCAGGCCAGGGGTCACTCACAGGGCTGTGCCAGGTCGGGTGCTCACTCTCTGCCTCTGGTTTGTCGCCTTCCCGTTCTTGGTTCCCGCCACCTCGGGATGCTCACTCGGTCCCGCTGAGTGGCTCGGGCGCTCCCAGGAATCTTCTTTTATGCTGGCCTGAAACCTCGAATCATGAATAGGGCAGCTGGCCGCCTTCAGCGCGGCCCCGGCCTCCAGGATCCTGTCTGCATCCACAGCAGCCCTGGCGCTGTGTTCCCTGTTTAGAGACTCACTTTTGCAGCTACAAAACATTTCTTTTCCTGCTCCATACTTCAAAGCTGTTGCCTGTAAATGAGGCAGCCTCTCCTGCCGAGGGCAAAGTGGCGGTCAGCCCCCATGACCGGCCACCAGCAGCGGTCCTCCCTTAAGAGATGGCAAGAGGAAGGTCCACAAGTTTGCCAGTGGCATGAGGCCCAGTGGCCACCGTTTCCACCTCAGCTACTCTGCGCCAACCGCCGCAGCCACCGCCATCTCGAAAAAGGGGGAAATTTATTTAAATAAAAAAATACATTGCCTACAGTTGCAGAGGCTGGAAGTCCAAAGTCCTGGGAACACAACTGGTGAAGGCTTTCTTTGGTGATGACTTCAGTGACGACAGAGTATCACACTGAGAAAATGGCAGAGCAGAGAGAACAGAGAGAGAGACAGACTCTGTTCTCTCTTCTTTTAAAGCCCTCAGAACCACACCCCTGACCACAATTTTTAATCCATTCCCTATGGCATGGTCCTGCAATCTAATCACCTCTTTAAGGTTCCAACTTTCAATTACCATAATAGGATTTCCCACCCTCTTAACAGTTACAGTGGGAGCTCAGTTTCTAATACATAAAACTTGGGGACACAATTCAAGCTTCGGTGGGTTTTGGGGGGAACACAATTCAATCCACTATATATGTATTTTTTAAGAGATTTCTTTTTAAAACATATTAGTGAAAAGTAATGTGCTTTCAGGAATCGGCTGCCTTTATAACAATATACATAGTATATAATCTCTAAAATTTTTGAATTTATTTATGAAGTATAGAGTTATATATTTTTATAGTCTTTAGGTTCTCAAAGTCTCTAGCATATGAGACAGGAAAAACTTCTAATCTCCTTAAAAGCCTTAACATTAAGTATGATATTTGTTATAAGCTTAAATAATTTTTTATAAAATTAAGGATGTCCTCTTTTTTCTAGATATCTTCTGGTTATTCCTACAGATCTATCCCATCACCACTTATATCTTTTGTACTGTGGTCCTGGATTTTCTTTTCCCTATCAAAAAAGATAACCAGAAATGTTTTCTATCATGAATTGGGTACTATATGATCTTACAAATTATTAAACTGGATATGCATAGCAGTGTTCCCTTGTAAAGTCAAAGTGTACATATATTATACCCAAGAAGCATCTGAAGGCACAAATAAACTAGTGACTCCAACTCCCTTGGTATTCCCATTATGCCTGTTTCTATAGATTCCTTGTCTTTCCCATAACCTATATTTATGGATCCAGGTGTTCTTCCCTATGACCATCTAATGGAAGAGAAAAAAATGTAGTTCTGGTTTATGAGTAGACTTGAATGAGATGTTGATACAGTTTGGAGAGCTGCTGCATTCTAATCCCAATATGGGAAGGGTGATGGCCAATCACCTTAGTGGGCAGAATTTTAAGCATTTTTTTAAGGAGAGATGGCCCAAAGTATGTATGGGAAGTGACAAAAGATTTAACAAGATAATGGCTGACTCCTTAAAACAAATGTTTTACTGTTTAGTTAGTGAGGGTAAACAAAGTCAGAAGGTGATATGTCAAATACATATCCAGGAAATTAGAAAATATTTACAAATATTTCATTTAAAATTTTATCATTAAAATTATCTTCACATGTCTGAGAAAAAGCCACGTCATTATTTAAAGGGAAATCAATAGCTTTTGTTACATAAAAAAAAGAGGGATTCATAATTAGTTATCTAAATATATGAATTTAGAATTTAGAAAAACAAAAGCAAAATAAATACAAAGAAAAAAGAAGAAACCCAATAACAAAATGGTAAAATAATGGAAAGTATGCAAAGCTAAATGTTGACTCGTTAAAAAGAGAATAATGAAAAGAATAATGGGAAACCAATGGCAAGGTTAATCAAAAACACAGAGAATGTATGAATGAGTCAGATTAGGAATAAAAATACATAGAGATGTAGCAGTAATTAATATTAATGAATATGTTCAGAACAAATTTCTTACAGTATTATTGAAACTATGATAAACTGAATAAATACACACACACAAAAAATGGATTGAAGAATAAATAGATAGCCAAACTATTCATATAGTCATTAAAGGAAAGATTTTGACTCGATAACTAAAAAATCTTTCCCTGCAAAATAAATACACACATACACACTAGGGCCATAAGGCTTTATGTGCAATTCCAAGTTTCCACAAAATCCTAGAAAAAAAGAAATAAAAAGAATAACTGATGTAAGAAACTAGCATAAATTATAAACAAAAATTAGATGAGCACAGTACAAATATGGGAAATCACAGGCCTAAATCACAAGTATAAATGCAAAAAATCCTAAGTGAAGACAGCATCAAATCCCATCAAGAAATTTATTTTAAAAAGATGAAAAAAAGCCCCAAAACTAGCCAACCTACTTTTATTCCAAGAATGCAAGATTGGCTTAATGTTAGAAACTTTATATAATGAGGAAATCTTTTTATCTAATTTCTCTAAAATTGTCCTGGTCTGTTGATTGGGATTTAATTAAATTTACAAATTAATTGCAGGAAATTTCCATGTTTAAAATTTTGAATATTGTTATACAGAACAAATTGTTTTTATCCATTTATTCAAACCCACTTTTGAGTTATTTCATAGCATTTTGTTGTTTTCTTACTACAGGAGCCCCAGTTCATGTTAGGTTTATTACTGAATTTGTGCAGTTTATTTTAGGTTTTAGTTTTGCTCTCATGAGATTATCTTGTTTTCAACATATTCTTTATATAGATAAACATTACCTTTTATATTAATTTTATATGAACTATCTTATTTGTAATAATTTTCAGTTGATTTTTTGTGTTTTGTTATAATTCCATTATCAGAAAATAATTATTTTTGCTTTTTCCATTCTGCTATTTGTAACTCCTACTTCATCATTTAACTTCTACTCTTGCAGTTTTTCTCATTTTGAAGCAGTTACATAGAGTGATTTTATATGTTAATCAGTATATACATTGATCATAGTAACTGGGATCTGTACTAAAATAATTAACTTATAAAACATATATTTTAATCCTTTTGATGATGAAGAAAAGCAATACATTTTATAATAGCTCTTATTTTAGATTTAGAAAGGTTCACAAACAAGTGTTTTCTGTAACTAAAATATTTCATATTTATTTATTATCAGAGATTTCCTTTTGGACCTTTTGTTTTTAAATCAGATTTTCTTTTGTCCTTATCATTCTGTGTCTAGAACACGAGGCCTATCTGAGAGATATTGTAGAATTACGATGGCATCTTGAAGATAAAGTTAGTCAACTAGAACAAATAGAAGGCCAAAAGAGAAAGTTAGAAGAAGCTAATGCAAAGATTCAAGCAGACGTAGACTACATGCAGAAACATGGCCCTCTACTGGACTCAAAGAGGAACCAGGAACTTGAAGTTCTGAAGGAACTGTATCAAAAAAAAACTGAGGTAAATAAATAAGTGAATGGATATGCATTAACAAGTTACCTAGTTATGTAAAAATGTCTCAACCATAGGAAATTAACATACTTTAAAATGTTTTATTTTCACTGAAATTGACCTGCTATTTATCTCCCAGAGGATTTATTAAACTATACACTCCACAAACTATTGATATTCATTTTAACAATGTCTTCTTCCCTTACCTTTACATTTAGGAGTATAAATAATGTTTAGTCAACCTACTAATAAAATTTTGGGGATTTAAAACAGCCTGGTGTTTTTAAAACTGTCATTTAACTGAAGGAGAATGCAGGTAGGGTATATCAGTCAATTTCATTATTGATGATAATATATAAATGAGGTAAAGTCTTTTTAAATATTGATTAACATTTAGTTCTCCTGTTGTGAGATCATACCACATAAAAATAATTTATTTATACCTGTCACAAAATTAACAACTTTAAATTTGTATCTCATTTGTTTTTGATCATTTTAAAGAAAGTAAGAAGTTGTTAAATGTCTCCTGTTTCCCTCAGTAGTTCCATTTTTCTCCCTGCTTCACCAAAGACAGCCTTTACCATAAATTTCATGTTTCTAAGCAAAATTTGTAAAAATTTTATATATGTTTATGTTGAACAATGCATGGTCCTTTTTAAAATTACACAAATAATACCTAAAATGTATAACTTTGTGTAACTTGTTTTTTAATCTGACGTTGTCTTAATTTAGTCAAGCTACTGTTGATATATGGAGATCTAGTTCATTCATTTTACTTGCCATGCTCCATCAAATAAATATCTCACAATTTATTATTTTTCATTTTCTCTTCTGTTCGTCACCTGAGTTGTTTCCAATATTTGGCGACAAAACTGTTGACTTCACTGTAAACAATAATCACCCATGAAACTGTTCCTCTGTATGTGCTTGTGATTTTTCTTAGATATATACCTATTGGAGTATTTACTGTGTCATAGGTTATACACATTTTCAATTTTATTAGATAATACCAAGTTACTTTCCAAAGCGCCTCTAACTATTTATGCTACTGGAGTAGTAGCAGTGCTGGAGACTTCTCCTTTCTCCACTGTGGACAAGAATGCTAGTATTACCCTTTTTTCTTAGTAATACACCCTTATACAAATATAAACTTAAAAGGGATTATCATTCTATGATGAATACCCCTCTATAGAATTGGATGGCAATGTGTCAGGCTAAAAGATATTTCCCAATTTCCCTTTTCTCATGGTACCTCATAGGAATGCCCTTTGAAATGGACTGACTCAGCCAGAAGTAGCACCCTTCTCCAGTTAGCTATTTTCTAAACTTCCGGAAACCTAGGTATGATAGCTGCGGTTCTAATTTCCACTTTACCGCATGAAGCAATCTTGGAAATGGAAGCCAGTATTCAGGATGGCTGAATAGACAGGCAAAAGGAGATTTGGATCCATTTCTGTGAGAGAAAAGTAAACTGTAATCTTGTTTAAGCAACTTATGTGGCTTATTTCTGTTATTTACAGCCAAACCCAATTCTAACTGGCACACCTCACAATTTTGTCAACATTTTAGTTCTCATACTTTAAAAATTTGTCCATATGTGTTTAACCTTGTGTTGTTTTAATGTGTTTTTTTCTGATGGTGGACTTGGGTGTGTTGTTGGTGGGGGAAGGCAGAATTGTTGGGCAGCTGGAAGACAAGGCTTGGGAATGGAAGTAAAGCAAGAGAATTTATTCCAGCAGATGAAGGAAATAGCATCTTTTGTGTAGATCCTATCAGGGCCACTATCATGGATAATTTTATGTGTCAACCTGGTGGGGCCAGGGTGCCCAGATATTTGGTCAAACGTTAGTCTAGACATTTCAGTGAAGGTGTTTTTTGGATGAGATTAACATTTAAATTGGTGGATTTAGAGTGAAACAGATTATAGAGAGGTAAGGAGACAGAAGAGAGATAGAGAAGGGAGAGATGGAGAGAGAGAGGAGAATGAGTATAATGATTGTTAGGTCATAAAAACAGTGAAAATTGTATATTTTGGACCATCGCATGAAGATAGTAATGGTTATTCCTATCCCAGTTGAAGGGAGTATAGGTGATCTTTATTTATATTCTTTGTAATCTGAGTTTTTCCTACAATGAAGTATTATTTGAACAATAAATATAATGAAGAGTAGTAGCTTTTTATTGGTGAAATGATAATGATTTCATTTTGGACATGTTGACTTGGACATTGAAGTTATTTTCTTCAATAACTTTTATACATCCCCAGCATTGATGTCTATCTGGGTAAAGGAAACCTGAAACTCCACATACTAAAAAATAGAGTATATATGGGGAAAACATGTGTAAATAACTTTTTATCTAAATCAAAACTCTTTAAGTTAAAGTTCTTTCCTTTAATTAACCATTAAGTGCATATATTAGCAAAAATATTTTTCATTTCTAGGTAATGGACCTATACAGACAAGTTCATGGGGAACTTGAAGAAGCTCTAGAAAAGCTTGAAAATATCAAATTAAAGACTAAACAGATTAAGGAAGAAATGGAAGAAGGTATTTGCAATGATGAAATGAACATAAAGTCCTACAAGTAAGATTTTTTCACAAATACTACTATTGCTCTTAGAAATAAATTATTAATTAAAAATGTAATATTTATTTCTGTATTAAAAGCTGAGGTAAAGACAAAAGACTTTTAATCAACCATATCTATCTTATCACCAAGTTTATATAAAAATAAAATATGTATATTTTATTTGTGTAAATTTATGTATGTATAATTTCCTAAAGCAGTATATTTTTGTGTCATTTTTAAGACTCTTTATATATACTGCCAAATTGCCTAAGGATATGGTATAACAATAAGAAGTGTCTTCAAAAATTTATGGAAGGATTTGTATTATCTTTTAATTCCATTTTTTCACAAACTTTTTGAAGTATGCTTCTATATCCCTATTATCTATGTTCAAAAGTGACTATTTAAAAAATAATTTCCAGCATGGGATATTATTAAAAATAAATTGTATATCAATGTATTAATTATAAAGATAGCATCTAATTACTTTAACTTGCATTTATTTTATTAATAAAATGAAATATTAAAAATATATAAATTAATAATATTTTGCATATTATTAATTGAGGGTTTTATTCTTACATTTGTTTCTGATGTGTTTGTATTTTCTATATTTTTCCAGTTCCTTTCTTTGGCTTTAAATTCTTTATGGTTCTGTCTGATGTGATAAAACTTTTATTTATTCTAGTTTATCAATGATTTAATATAGGAAAATTCATATTCCTTATGAAGCCAGAATCAAATAAATATAAGCAAAATGAACACAATTTATAAAATCCTAAAATCTATATAATATCCATTTGTTAAGGTATCTATATTTCAAAGTGTGCTAAACATTATCTAACAAATAAGTATCTTTTATAAGTCACCTGATTTCTTGTATTTTCATTATCATTCAATCATGTATAATTTCTAATTCCCATCATTTCTTCTTGGATCTATTGATTATTAAGAAATATATATTTTTTAACTTTTATGATGCATTTCTAATTTTTTTTATTATTGCTTTCCAGCTGAATTGTATTTTGGTCAGGGGACATTATACAGTTTCAACACTGAAAATTTTTGAGTCTTAATTGATGGCTCAGTGACATGATTTTTGTTTTCATTTTTTGTTTTTTAGGTAAATATTCCTTGTGTAATAAAAATAACATTTATTCTTTACTTCTTGAGTGTATTACTCTTTACTGTTTCATTAGATTAAGTTTAGTAACTATGGAGGTTAATCTTTGTACAGCAGTATCAACATTATCTAGGTAGTTTTTCAAAATGCAGAATCTCAAGCTCAGTCAGACCTACTGAATGAGAATCTGTACTTTTAAAAGATCTGGGTCTAATGTAAAGGCCATGTGGGTGCACCTCACAGACCATCAACTATGAAAAATATAATTGACCACAGGGCTCTGTGGTTAGCAGCGTTGTACATAGTAGCTTCCAAGGATCTCTGCTTCTGCTTCCTGATATCCACAGTCTTGTAAAATTCCTTCCCCTTGCATGTAGGCTAGACCCAGTCAGTTGTTTCTAATGAATAGAATATGGCAAAAGTAATAATATGCCATTTTTATAATTAGCTTGCAAAAACTGTGATGTTTGTCTTGCTAGCATTCTCTTTCCTGCCTTCTTGCTTATTTGCTGTGGTGAATCGAACTGCCATGTTTTGAGATGCTCTCTGGAGAGGCCCATATAGCAAGGAACCAATTCAGGACTCAGTGCAGCAACCCTCTAGATCAAACTGCACACCGGGAGTGTGTGAGCAGGACTGTTTGGAGTGTGTTAGGAAGAAGGTCTTTCCCAACCAACCCTTGAAGATAACTAAAGCCTCATGAAAGACCTGTATCCTGAGAACTCAGCTAATCTAGAACACAGAAACTGTTAAATGATAAATATTGATGGTTCTAGCAGCTAAATTTTGTTGTAGTTTCTTATGCAGCAAAGGATAACCAGTACAGGCTGCGGCTGCTACACTGTGAAATACATCACTGCTTTTTGCCTTGAACATACTTCCAGTGGGCTATTCTCAACTGCAGTACAGGTTGCTGCCGCTACTTTCTGAAATACATCACTGCTTTTTGCTTTGAACTTACTTCCAGTGGGCTGTTCTCAGCTGATGAATGATTGCTGTAGGGATACTAGGCACACATGTTTCTTGGAGATATGGGATCCTCTATTGGCCATCTTTGCCTGAGGACTCCCAGTGGATTTTTCAAACATCCTGTGGACTGCATGGCAGTCTAGGATGCTTCCGTTCATGCTTTTCTCTATCTTCTTTACTCTGGGGCAGACTTGCACTCAAGGCTGGCAGTATTTCCTCACTACTGCTTCCTCCCAATTTTCTCTCACACAGGCATTTTTCCTAAAAAAAATCTTTGAACTTTTAATCCTTTCTTGATATCTACTTCTCTGAAGATGCGTACTAATAGGCTAATTTACCATTTAACCTATCTTCTGAGCCTTAAAATTTTATTGGTGGTTTTTATTTCTAAAAGTTATTTTGGGGATCATTTTTAATTGTGCTAGGTCATTGTAAATGGTTTTCTACTCTCTGAAGATATATCAAGCTTAACTTTTATTTATGTATTTTTTAAAAAGATATTAAGCATCTGTCCAAAGACCATTTTCTGAGGAATATTGATTTTTTAAATAATTTATTAAGATGTCATTTGTGATATAATAAATAGTCAATTTTTATAAAGATTAATGAATACTCGAGAAGAATATGTATTTTCATTGGGTTAGGACATAGTTTTATATGTATGGTATGTGTTTGTGATATGGTGTGTGTGGTAGGTGTGTTATCAAAAATGTTTATTGTTCAAATTTTCACTATTCCTACTTATTTTGGTCTGCTTGATCTATTGTTTTCTAACAGACAGATATATGTTTTATACTAGTCAATTTATTTTCATAATTCTGTTCAGGCTCACTTTATATATTCTGGGCTATATTAAGTGCATGGGTTAATTTTTCTACCTTCATAGTGGTTGTGTGTGTATGTATATACACACACACACACACACACACACACACACATATATATTCATGTAAATATACACACATATTTTCAATCCCTTTAATATTTTCATTCTTCAAAGTATATTTTTGTTTGGCATTGATATTCCAAAAGATTTCTCCTAATTAGAATTTCACATCTTATTGTAGAATGGCACATCTTATTTTATTTCTTTAGTTACAATTTTTCTGTTTGGTTTTATTTTAGGTAGATCTCTTGCAGTTCTCATATAACTAATTTCTGTGCTTTTATATAAATTGGATTATTATTTTCTTAGTAGATGTAATTACCCCATTTTATTTATTATTGTTATTGTTGGGTTTCTGGCTTGCTGCAAATGTAGGAAATCCTCAGCTGAGATAACTGGGGAGATTCAGCTATATGTCATGTTTCTCCAATTCACTTTCTTGTTCTTGTGTTAATAAGGGAGGAGTAGAGTGAGAAAGCAGAATCACAAATGAACTTCATGAGCCTCTGCTTATATCCCATCTACTAAAATCCAAATGGCAAGGACAAGTCAAATGGCTGAACCCAAAGGCTGAGTTAAAAGGCCTTACAAAGTTACATGGCAAAGGGAGTGCATACAGTTAGGAGTGAAAAATTGGAACCATTAATGCCCTCAGTGTTCCACACTCTTTTTCTTGCTTTGCATATCCTGAAGCTATCAATTGTTTCTCTCTCTTTTTAAATTTTAATTATTTATCTCTCTCTATATACACTGTTACACCATCCTTTCATACAGCACAGAACAGATCTTAGTACATTATCCATCTTGTAAAGATTTCTAGAGGTTTTCCTTCTCAATTTTGAATATAAAATTTAGTTGGTGGTTTTTATAACTAATATTTAATTAAACATAAAGGAATATTTTTATTAGTTCCTATACTCACCATTATTTATTATACTATATAACTTCCTTTGTGTTGACTTTCTTCTCAAGCATATCTTCCAGTAGTTTTATGAGAAGCATTAAGGGAGTCATTAATTTATTTATTAAATAAAATTCTAAAGATATTTTTAGTTGTCTCCCAATATTTTTTAATTTATTGAGATTTAACATACATATAGAAAAGTGATTATGTGCACTGATATTAAGTGTAGAAACTAGTGAATTTTTAAATATATATACACTTGTATAACCATGACTCAGGTTAAGATATAGAAATGTTCCAGCATGCTGGATGTTTTTCTTGTTTTTCCCACTCAAAAGGGTAATCACGATTCTGATTTCTATCACCATAGGTTAGTTTTGCCTGTTCTTGAATTTTGTATGAATGGAAACACAAAATGTATACTTTGGTGTCTGTCCTCTTTTCAGTTGACATATTTATTATATTCATCCATGTTTTCTCATGTATCGGAAAATTGTTCTTTATTTATCACTGTGAAGTATTCTATAGTATAAATATGCCATAATTTTTTAGCCATTTTTCTATTAGTGGACATTTGGATTATTTCTTCTTTGCGACTTTCATGAATAAGTCTGCTATGAATTCTCTGGAACCATTCTTTTCTGTGGTCATAGGTACTAATTTCTTTTGGATGTATATCAAGAACGGGGTTGTAGCATCTTAATATAGGCATATGTTTAGGTTTAGGAAAAAACTGCCAAATTTCTTTCCGAAATAGTTGTACCATATTACATGTTTATCAGCAATACATGGCAGTTCCAGGTGCTGTGTAAGCTCACCAACGCTTCATATTGCCAGTCTCCTTGAGTGTAGTGGTGTCTCATTAATGTTTTAATTTGCATTTACCTGAATGGTAATGATATCAAACTCTTTGTATTATTTATTAGCCACTTGGGTGTCCTCATGACATGCCATGAAAACTTATGCCTTTTTTTTTTCTTTTTGCTATGTTATACTTATTTTCTTATGGATTTGTTCTTATTTTCTTATGGATTGATTCATGTATTTTCAATATAAGTCCTCTCTTGGGTATCTGTGTTATAAATATCTTCTCCAAATCTGTGTCTTGATTTTTCTTTCCTTCAATCATGTATTTTTGGGGGGATATAAAATTTATTAATTTTAGTGACGTTCAATTTATCAGTTTTATTTTATGACAGTTAGTGATTTTCCTAGAATAATTTTTTTCTAATTTGACTGTGTCAAGGCTATGAAAATATTCTAATATCTTTTCTGTCTGTCTATCTACCTACCTACCTATCATTAATCTATATTTATTTGGGGGTTTATCTCTGCACCAATACCAGCCTTACTTAGTTAATATTGCTCTATACCAAATCTTGTAACCGGGTGATGTAAACCATGAAACTTCATTGTTTTTCTTTACAATTGTCTTTGCTATTTTATTCCCATGTAACTTATAGAATCAGCTTATCAGTTTCCATAAAAAATAACTGCTAGAGTTTTGAGTGACCTTGCATTATTTGTTATTTTATTTTATAATTGTTTATTGCTATTTGTATTAGTTTCCTGTATCTGCTATAGCAAATGAACACAAACTTGGTGGCTTAAACCAATAAAATTTTATTTTCTCACAGTTTTGGAGGCCATGTCTGAAGTCAGTACCAGTGGGCTGAAATAAAGGTGTCAACAAGGGTACACTACCATGTAGGTGTTAGAGGAGAATCTGTTCCTTCTTCCATCTTATATTGGCTGCCAAGTTTTCTTGACTTGTGGTCACATCACTTCAATCTTCAAGGCTAACATCTTCAAATCTCTCTGTGCTTCATTTTCACATCACCTTCTCCTCTGAGTATGTTGTAAAATCTCCCTCTGCCTTCCTCTTATAAGGATGCATGCAATTGCATATAGTGCCCACCTAGATAATCCAGGATAGTTTCTCAATCTCAAAATTCTTAACATCCGCAAAGACACCCCCACCCCTTTTATTTGCCATCTAAGATAATTCTCTCAGGTTCCAAGAATTATTGTGTAGTATCTTCTGGGCGGCCATTTTTCAGTCTACCACACTACTATATACAGAAACTCAGATTTTTATATATTTGTCTTATATTCAGTGGCCCTACTGATTTACATATTTTAATTACAAATTCTTTTGGATGTTTTACATACACAATCTTATCATCTGAAAATAATGTCAATAATATTTTCCTTTCCAATATTTATCTCTTATTTCTTTTTCTTGTCTTGTATCTCTGGATAAGTAAGTTAAATATTGAATGAAAGCACTAATGACAAACATTCATGTCTTTACTATCTCGGTGGAAAGCAGTTTAATATTTCACCATTCATTATGATGATAGATGTAGGTCTTCTGCATATATTGTTCATCATATTAATTAAATTTCTCTTTTATTCTTAGTTGGCCTTACTAAAATTTATAAATGAGTTTTGAATTTTATCAATTTTCTGTTACATTTATTGAACTGATAGTACTTTTGCTCCTTTATTCTGTTGAGGAGGTGAATGAAATTGATTTTCAAATGTTAGAGAAATGTGTCATTCCTGGAATAAATCCCACTTGGTCAAGATGTGTTGTCTTCTGGATATATCTCTGATTAAATTTGCTAATCTTTAGTTTAAAATTTTTTTCTGTTTATGATCATGAAAGCTAATGTTATGCAATTTTTTTTCTTGCCACATTTTATCATGTTTATGCTTGCCTTATTAAATGTTGATCTTTACATTTTTTGTGAAATTTATATAAAATGGGTAGTATTTCTTCTTTAACTGTTTGGACTATTTTCACTAGCAAAGCCATCTGTGCCTGAATTTGTGTGTGTATTTGGCGGAGGGAAGTTGATTAACTACAGATAGTTCTCTTTAATAGATACAATGCATTCATATTTTCTTTTTCTTATGTCAGTCTTGATCAGTTATGCAGGTGCATTTTATCTAAGGTTTTCTTTTTCTTTTTCTTTGTAAATAGTTACAGACTCACAGGAGTCTATATATAGAGTCCTATGTAGCCTTCTCCCAGTTTCTCCCAATGGAAGCATCAATAGAATAGAACCATTGCACATTATCAAAACCAGAAAATTGGCATAGGCCTTATTCAGTTTTCACCATATTTGTACATGCACTCATTTATGTGTGTGTGTGTGTGAAGTTATATGCAGTTTCATTCCATGTTTAGATTCTATAGCCACCACTACAATCAAAATATAGAACAGTTTCATCCCTCCTGACCCCCGCCCTTTTTCTTTCTCCTGACAACCACTAATCCTTTAATCTCCAAAGTTTTGTCATTTTGAGAGTGTTATGTAAATGAAATCATACAGAATGTAAACTTTTGATTTTGGCTTTTTTTTTCATTAAGCATAATGCCTTTGAGATCAATCCAGGTTGTTAGAAGTATCAAGAGTTCATTCTTTTTATTACTGAGTGGGATTCCATTGTGTGGCTGTGTAAGAGCTTGTTTAACCATTCAGCCTTTGAGGGACATTTAGTTTGCTTCCAGTTCATTCCTATTATGAATAAAGTTGCTATGGATATTCATGGAGAAGTTTTTGTGTGAAAATAAGTTCTTATTTCTCTGGAATAAATATCTAAGACTGTGATTGCTGAGATGTATGTTAAGCGTAAATTTAGTTTTATAAGAAATTGTCAAACTGTTTTCCAGAGAGGCTATACCATTTTGCATTTACACAAACAATGTACGAGAGATCCAGTTTATTTACAACAGATCAATATATTTTTTTCTTATTTCTGCTATTCTAGTAGATTTGTAGTGATATCTCATTATGGTTTTAATTTGCATTTCCCTAATGGCCAATTATGTTGAATATCTTTTCATGTGCATATTTGTTATCAAATTATCTCTTTTGTGAAGTATCTGATCAAGTGTTTTGCCAACTTTCCAATTGAATTGTTTGTTTTCTTATGGTTGAGTATAGATAATTCTTTGTATATTCAGGATACAAGTTTTTTTATCAAATACGTAACTTGCAAACATCTATGTTTTTGAAAAGGCTTACCTTTTGGTCCCCTTATGAGGGTATTTTACAGTGCAAAAGACTTTAATTTCGGTGAATGTCAATTTGTTAATTTTTTCTTTTATGGATCATGTGTTTGATGTCATGCATAAGAATTCTTACCATAACCTTAAATAATAACGATTTTTTCCTATGTTTTCTTAAAATATTCTGGTTTTATACTTTAGATTTAGATATATGAACCAGTTTTTAATTAAATCATGTATGAAGTGTGGATTTAAAGTTCTTTTTTTTTTTTTTAGCCTATATATATATATCCAATTTTTCCAGCACCATGTGTTAAATTGCTTCCATTGATTTGTTTTTGAAACATTGTCAAAAATATGTTGGGCATTTTTGTGTAGGTCTATTTCTGGGTTCTGTATTCTCTTCCATTGATCTATGTATCTATTCCTCTGCCAATACTACATTTTCTAGATTGCTGCTCTTGTAAAGTAAGTCTTAACTAGTTTTAACTGTAGGTAGTTACTCTTTTCATTTTATTATTATAAATTTATTCTGATTTAGCAGATACAAGAATGATGAAATTTAAACTACCGGTGGGGACAAGCATAGTAACAAGCTTTACTCTGAAAAATCCTCAGGACACTGAGAAATTAGTGGCATCAACTTCATCAGAAAATCAGGATAAGAGGACAACTATAATAGTACTTAGCCCCCACGATGCATGACATTGGGCAATTGTTCACCCCTCAGGCAAAAGTCTATAGTTTATTCTTTAGACTGAAGGTAATGGATACCATTGAGAGAAGAAAATTAATTTCAAAAGCGTGTAACTTAACGAAACTCATACCTTTTGAATGCTGAGGCTTTTCACCTCTCATTGCGTACCTGGCTTTTAGAATTGTGATAGGTAAGCCTGTACTCCAGAGATACAGAAGGGTAAAGAAGAATCTTGGTTTTGCCTATTTGTTTGTTGCTTTAATTTTCATTTCTGAAGTGAGCTTGTATCTATCAGTTTCATTTGACTTTACTTCTGATATCAGGGTTGGTGCATGAGAATGTGGGCCAATTCAATAAGCACATCATCTGTTTATTGGCAATTGACATTTATTTGCTTGTGAATTTTGTTTATGTTCTCTGCACTTTTATCTATTGGATAATATTTCTATTTCATATTAATTTGTAGGATTTTATTACATACAAATGATTTACTTTTTGATCTCATTTATGGGTTTCAAATACGTCTTCCAGTTTAGTATTTTGCTTATGGCATCAAAAAAATTGGGATTATCTGTATTACTTGCTGATATTTTATAAAAATGGTAATTTTATCATTTTCTCACTGTGCTTTCTTCTGCTTTAAACTACCATACCCTTTCTAAAGAAACCTCTATATTTGGAATGTGTTTTCTACTTACCAGATAAGGGGCTGGCTGGTTAGCTCAGTTGGTTAGAGTGCAGCCTTGTAACACCAAGATTAAGGGTTCAGTTCCCTGAACCTGCCAGCTGCCAAAAATAAAAAAATAAAAAAGACAAGGAAGAAATACAAGCAACATCTGTACACACATACAGATAGTGGATTATGTGATGTGTTTCACTGGTCTGGAGTAGCACTAGTCTTCTTTCTGGAGAATCATATGGGAACAAAGAACCCCAAGGCAGTTACAGTCCTTGGTATCTGGGAATTGGTCCCACGACCTGTCATGGATACCAAAATTCATAGATGCTCAACTCTCTCATAAAATGCTGTAGTATTTGTGTAAAACATATGTGCATTCTCTTGCATACTTTAAATCATCTCTAGATTACTTATAATACCTAATACAATGTAAATGCTATGTAAATAGTTGCTACATTTTATTGTTTAGGGAATAACTACAAGAAAAAATATTCTGTACATGTTCAGTACACATGCAATTATTTTTCCAAATATTTTTAGTTTGCAATTGGTTGAACCTATGGATGCAGGAACTCACCAATACCGAGAGTCAGCTTTGCTTCTCTTTAAATTAACTGCTTGTTTTTCTAAGCTGCAGTTTCCTCCATTTTACCTATAAGACTGAGGGCTGTAATAACTTTGATATTTTCACTTCTCTTATCTTTTTTTTTTCTGTCTTTCATCTCTGTAATCCAAATAAAAAGTTTTATTTTAAATCATATATAAATCATTTTTCTCTTCATTCCTTTCCCTTGGAAACAGACATACTACTGGTGAATTTTTTAATCACTATTTACTTAATATCTAAATGGTACCTGTTAAAAATTGGGGAGTTGCCTTGGGATGGGAGAAATTTTAGGAATAGATAAATTCCATTGATTCATCCTATTAAGTCAGAAGCCAATTTAAATATAATTTAAAATATAATTTTCTTTTCAATGTAGGTAAAATCAACTGTGTTTTTCTCTTAGGAGAGAGATAGAAAATCTTAAAGATCTATATCTTCACTATGTTTCATCAATACAAAATATTCATGTTACTATTGAGGAGAATGAAGTGGCAGTGACTGAAGTCTTGAAGGAAACAAGGTCATCATCAAAAGAATTATCTAGTTTATCAAGAACAGTGAGTTTTTCATGCTTTAAAATGAAATACTGATTATAGTTTTGAGCTATGACTAGTAAAACTCTCTGTCAATAATTAAGTAGTATTTAGTCAATTTTCTGTCTATATTGGTTTTCTATATTCACTATAGTAAAAGGAAATAATAAGACAGTAGAAAGAAATGATAGTATGGTAAAAGGAAATAATCTACAAATTCCTTTGCCAATTTGCATTCCTACCTAGAGCTAAAAATACGTTCTTTGGGAGCTAACCAGTTAGCTCAGTTGGGTAGAATGCTGTGCTGATAAACACCAAGGTACAGGGTTCAATCTCTGTACACACCAGGTATCAAAAAAAAAAAAAAAGTCAAAAAAGGTGTTCTTTTGCCACTTTCTACTATAAGGCTTTTTAATTGTATCTCATTATGGTTTGTTTATTAATTCATAGTTATTAATAGGATTGAACATATTTTAATGACTTTGGAGGGGTCATTTGTATTTCCTTTTCTGTGAAAAAGCTGTTCATGATTTTCCCCCACATATTGAGTGACATTTGTCTCTTTGCTAATTTGTAAGAATTTGTTATGTATTATGGATACTAAACAATTTGGAGTTGCATATGTTAAAAATATCTTCACCCAGTCTCCTTTCATTTCTTTATGGTAAGTTCTGATGAAGAAAAGTTTCCAATTTAATGCAGTATAAATTAGAAATACTTTGAGTTTTTTACTTTTCTGAACTTGTTTAAGAATTTTTTCCTACCTGGACGTCATAAAAATATTCTCTGACATTTCATTCTAAATATTTTTGAATTCTGTTTTTCATATTTACATGATACTTCTGGATGAAACTGTTTGCAATGTTCAAAATTGAGGGTTTTTTCCCCCTCCTTATTCTATCTTCTATTTACAAGTTTAGAAGTAATAAACTATTTCTAAAATTTTGGAATGCATAATTCACTTGCCAGATGTGAAGCATAATCAATATGAAATTAATTTATGGATACCATGTGAAGTGAGATTACATTTATTTTTTTCCTAATAAACAAAACAATTGTTACAATACAATTTACTGATGTGTCTTTCTCTGTATATTAATACTCAGTGCTATGTCTCTCACATCTTAGGCTTCCAGATCTGTGTGGATCTCTTTTTCTATTCACTTTTACTTTGGTCTACTAGGCAATCTTTACCTCAACACTCCATGTTTACATTACAAAATCCCTTATAAATTTTGATTATCTATTATGGTGAATCCTCCAAATCTTATATTCCTTCATAAATTCTAGGCTATTCTTGATCCTTGCCCTTCCATGTAAATTTCAGCATTATTTTGTTTATTATCTTCAGAAATTTTTTTGGAATTATTGTTGGAACTGCATTTATTCATGGATTACTTGGGGGAGAAAAAAAATTATTATGATAGAAATCTCTAAACATACCCATGATCTATCTCTACATTTATTTAGGTAGTTTTTCTAACCTGGACCTCAACCAGTTTTCTTGGAACTTTCTAGAAGGCAGACTCTGTCTTTGAAAAACCAGTCTGTAATCAGTCTTAGACAAATTAATGCTTCCATCTTCACTGAATTTTAAAGTTGTTCTTTAAAGTTAACTTTTAATGTAATTCTGGTAAGTTCATAAAAGTGAACTTTTTTTTTTTTGACTCTGTAGTATATTTATTATAGGCTCACAAACACTGGGGAGGAAAGTCCTTTTGCAGAAGCTTTGATACTTAACCCTCAACAGGTGTAATCTTATTTTATTTTTAAGTCTTTCAGACACATTCAAAATTCCATAAGAATGAAAAGCTCAAGTCACATATACAAGAAATTATTTCATTTGCAATGAAATATTTACAAATGCAAAATATTCCTCTCATCAACCATTTGTTTTTTTCACTTTCCCTTACTTGTCTCAATCTTGAAATTGCTCTTTGAAATAAATAATACATTGAGTCCTTTTTTTATATTATTGTGACAGTTTCCTCTGATTTCACAACATCAAACAGAGTGCGTCTTCTGAATATGCATGTTTGAATGAGGGCCAGGAAAGACCCTAATTAAACAGTTCAGGTTAAATAAATTGTCATCCAGCCACACAATGGAATCCTATGCAGCTGTTTAAAGTGAGAATGTAGATCTATGTTAATGCCATGGAAACAGGTTCATGATATATTATGTGGAGAAAACAAGTTACAAAACAACATGTATATATAATTTCTATAAAATACATATACAGATGATATGTAAGTGATAGAAACATGAAAGAGAGAGATGCAGAGAAACATGCATAGATGACTAGACACCAAAACATTAGTACACTTTGTCCTGGATAATAGGATTATGAATATTGCTATTTCCTTTTACATCCTTGTCTGTGTTTTTTTTAAATTTAATTTAATTTTATTTTATCAATATACAATGTGATTGATTTTTGTGTCCCTTTACCAAATCCTCCCTTACCCCTCCCTCTCCCTCTTCCTGCCCATCAACATCACATCTGTTTGCTTCTCTTAACTTCAAGGAATTGTGATTGTTGTGTCTTCTTCCCACCCCCTGCCCCTGTTTGTCTGTGTACTTATTTATTTTTAGCTCCCACAAATAAGTGAGGACATGTGGTATTTCTCTTTCTGTACCTGACTTATATCACTTAATGTAATTTTTTCTAATTCCATCCATGTTGCTGTGAATGGTAGTATTTCATTCTTTTTTATGGCAGAGTAGTATTCAATTGTGTAGATATACCACAGTTTCCTTATCCATGCATCTGATGGACATTTGGGCTGGTTTCAACTCTTGGCTATTCTAAATAGTGCTGCAATGAACATTAGAGTACAGGTATCCCTTGGATATGATGATTTCCATTCCTCTGGGTATATGCCCAGCAGTGGAATAGCTGGATCATATGGTAAATCTGTCTGCAATTGTTTGAGCAACCTCCAAACCATTTTCCATAAAGGCTGCAGAATTCTGCATTTCCCACCAACAGTGTAGGGGAGTTCCTTTTCCCCTGCAACCTTGCCAGCATTTATCATTCATAGTCTTTTGGATATTAGCCATCCTAACTGGAGTGAGATAGCATCTCAGTGTGGTTTTGATTTGCATTTTCCGAATGCTGAGTGATGTTGAGCATTTTTTCATGTGTCTTTTGCCCAATCCTACATCTTCCTTTGAGAAATGCCTGTTTAGCTCCTTTGCCCATTTTTAATTGCATTACTTGTTTTTTTGGCTGTAAAGTTGTTTCAGTTCCTTGTATATTCTGGATATTAATCCTTTGTGAGATGTATATTTTGCAAATATTTTCTCCCACTTCATTGGTTATCTTTTAACTCTGTTAATTATTTCTTTTCCTGTGTAGAAGGTTTTTAGTTTGATATAATCCCATTTATCTTTTCTTTGGTTGCCCGTGCTTTGGGGGGCGTGTTCATGGAGTCCGTGCCCAGTCATACTTCCTGGAGCATTTCCCCTGTTTTCTTTAAGGAGTTTTGTTGTTTCAGGGTGTATATTTAATTCTTTAATCCATTTGAGTTGATTTTTGTATATGGCGAGAGGTATGGGTCTAGTTTCATTCTCCTGCATATGGATATCCAGTTTTCCCAGCATCATCTGCTGAAGAGGCAGTCTCTTCCCCAGTGTATAGACTCAGTACCTTTGTCAAAGATCAGATGGCTGTAGGTGTGTGGGTGGATTTCTGGATTCTCCATTCTATTCCATTGATCTGTGTGTCTATTTTTATGCTAGTACCATGCTGTTTTGGTTATTATAACTTTGTAGTACAGTTTAAAGTCAGGTAGTGTTATGCCTCCAGCTTTATTTACTTTTGCTAGGGATTATTTTGGCTATGCATGGTCTTTTGTTATTCCATATAAACATTAGGATAATTTTTTCCATTTCTGCAGAAAATGTCAATGGAATTTTGATGGGGATTGCATTGAATTTGTATATCACTTTGGGTAGTATGGACATTTTCACAATGTTAATTCTTCCAATCCAAGAGCATGGGATATCTTTCCATCTTCTTGTGTCCTCTTTAATTTCTCTCAGCAGTGGTTTGTAGTTCTCATTGTAGAGATTTTTCATATCCTTGGTTAACTTTATTCTTAAATATTCTATTTTTCTGGTGGCTATTGTAAATGGGCTAGCTTTCTTGATTTCTTTTTCTGCATGTTCGCTATTGGAGTATAGAAATGATACTGATTTTTGTGTGTTGATTTTGTATCCTGCTACTGTGCTGAAATCATTTATCAACTCTAAGAGTTTTTTTATAGAAGCTTTTAGGCTATTTGATATATAGGATCATGTCATCTGCAAACAGGGACAGTTTGACTTCATCTTTTCCAATCTGGATGCCCTTTATTTCCTTCTCTTCTCTGATTGCTCTGGCTAGTACTTCCAACACTATGTTGAATAGGAGTGGTGAGAGTGGGAATCTGTGTCTAGTTCCTGTTCTTAAGGGAAAAACTTTCAGCCTTTCCCCGTTCAGAATGATATTGGCAGTGGGCTTATCATATATGGCTTTAATTATTTTGAGATACTTTCCATTTATACCTAACTTATAGAGAGTCTTTATCATGAACGCATATTGAATTTTGTCAAATGCTTTTTCAGTGTCTATGGAGATGATCATATGGTCTTTGTCTTTGATTTTATTGATGTGGTGTATCACGTTTATTGATTTGCATATGTTGAACCAACCTTTCATCCCTGGGATGAATCTCACTTGATTATGGTGTATAATTTTTCATATGTGTTGCTGTATTCTTTTAGCTAGTATTTTATTGAGGATTTTTGCATCTATATTCATCAAGGATATTGGCCTGTAGTTTTCTTCTTTTGTTGTATCTTTGTCTGGTTTTGGTATCAGGATGATGTTTGCTTCATAGAATGAGTTTGGGAGAATTGCCTCTGTTTCAATCTTTTGGAATAGTTTGTAGAGAATTGGTGTCAATTCCTCTTTGAAGATTTGGCAGAATTCTGCAGTGAACCCATCTGGTCCAGGACTTTTCTTTGTTGGGGGCCTTCTGATAACACCGTCAGTCTCTTTTATTGTTATTTTTCTGTTCAGATTTTCTATATCTTCTTGGCTCAGCTTTGGTAGTTTGTGTGTGTCCAGAAATTTATCCATTTCCTCCAGATTTGCAAATTTGTTGGCATATAGTAATTTATAGTAGTCTCTAATGATTTCTTGTATTTCTGAGGTATCAGTTATAATATCACCTTTTTCATTTCTGATTTTTGTTATGTGAGTATTCTCTCCTCTTTTTCTAGTTAGCCTTGCTAATAGTTTGCCAATTTTATTTATCTTTTCAAAGAAACAACTTTTTGATTCATTGATCTTCTGTATCATTTTTTGGGTTTCTATTTCATTAAGTTATGTTCTGATCTTAATGATTTCTTTCTGTCTGCTAACTTTGAGTTTGGATTGTTCTTGTTCTTCTAGTTCTTTAAGGTGACGTATTTGGTTGTTTACTTGCCATCTTTCCATTCTTCTGAAGTAAGCATTTAATGTGATAAATTTCCCCCTTAGTATTGCTTTGGCAGTATCCCACAGGTTTTGGTATGATGTATCACTGTTTTTATTAATTTCAATAATTTTTTTGATTTCCTGTTTAATTTCTTCTTGGACTCATATGTCATTAAGTAGAATGCTGTTTAGTTTCCATGTGTTTGTATAGTTTTCAGAATTTCATTTGTTATTGATTTCTAATTTTAATCCATTGTGGTCTGAAAAAATACATGGGATAAATCCAATTTTTTTGAATTTGTTGAGACTTGATTTGTAACCTAACGTGATCTATCCTGGAGAATGTTCCATGTGCTGATGAGAAGATGAATTATTCTGAGGTTGTTGGATGGAATGTTCTGTAGATATCTGACAGGTCCAATTGGTCTAAAGGGTTGTTTAGGTCTTGTGTTTCTCTGCTGATTCTTTGCCTAGATGGTCTGTCCAATATTGAGAGTGGGGTGATCAGGTCCCCTCCTATTATGGTATTAGTGTCTATCTCATTCTTTAGGTCTAAATAGTGTTTGCTTTGTAAATCTGGCTGCTCCAACATTGGGTGCATATATATTTATGATTGTTATGTCTTCTTGATGGATAAATCCTTTTATCATTATATAGTGGCCTTCGTTATCTATTTTTATGGTTATTGGTTTAAAGTCTAGTTTGTCAGATATAAGAATAGCTACTCTGGCTTGTTTTTCATTTCTATTTGCCTCGTATATCTTTTTCCATCCTTTCACTCTTAGTCTATATGTGTCTTTACAGGTGAGGTGAGTCTCTTGTAGGCAGCATATCATTGGGTACACCTTTTTAATCCAGTCAGTCTGTATCTTTTGATTGGGAAATTTAATCCTTTTATGTTAAGAGTTGTTATTGAAAGGTGTTGATTTATGTCTAGCATTTTATTTATTTTTTGTTTGGATGTCTTAAGTATCTTTTGTTCCCTTCTTTCTGATTTACTGTTTGTCTTCTGTATTTGTTGGTTTCTTTGGGGGGTAGATAACTTTTTTTTTCTCTTTATTGTTAGCATTTTTATTTTACTAGTGGGTTTTGATTATTCTTGAGTATTTATGGCAGTGGTGGTTGTTTTTCAGGTACTAAACCCAGTACTCCCCTGAGAATTTCTTGTGAGGCTGTTCATGTGGTATTGAACTCCTGCAGTTTTTGTTTGTCTGAGAAATACACTACTTGTCCTTCATTTCAGAAGGATAGCCTTGCTGGGTAAAGTATTCTTGGCTGGTATTCTTTGTCTTTTAGTATTTTGAATAAATCAGCCCATTCTTTTCTGGCTTTTAGGGTTTGTGATGAAAAGTCTGATGTTAGTCTGATAAGGGCTCCCTTATAGGTGACTTGATGCTTCTCTGTTGCAGCTTTTAAGATTCTCTCTTTGTCTTTGAGTTTTGCCAATTTGACTATAACATTTCTTGGAGAGGACCTTTATGAGCTGAATATGTTTGGGGATCTTTGAGATTCCTGAATCTGAAGATCTGTGTCTTTCCCTATACCGGGGAAGTTTTCTGCCACTATTTTGTTGAATATGTTTTCACTGTAATATCCTTTTTCATCCCCTTCTGGAATACCCATGAATCGGATATTTGAGTGCTTAAGGTTGTCTGTTATCTCCCTTAGAGTTTCTTCCATGTTTTTAATTCTTTTTTTTTTGTTCACCTGTGTTATTTCAAACAGCCCATCTTCCAGGTCAGAAATTCTCTCATGTTCTAGCCTTCTGGTTAAATTCTCTGTTGTGTTTTTTATTTCATTGAATGAATTCTTCAGCTCTGAAAGCTCTGCTACATTCTTTTTCAGGGCATTGATTTCCTTGTACATTTCTTCTTTCAGGTCCTGTATACTTTTCCTCATTTCATCATGTTGTCTAGCTGAGTTTTCTTGTATCTCATTTAGTTTCCTTAGAATTAATGCTCAAAATTCCTTGTCAGACATTTCGAGGACTTCTTGTTTTATAGGATCTAGAGCTTGAGAGTTATTATTACCCTTTGGTGGTGTACTTTCTTGATTTTTTATATTTCTGGTATCTTTCCTTTGGTATTTAGTCATTGCGGCAGGGGATTTCATGATCCACTCATTCGACCCTATTGTCTGGCTAGGATCCTGTCAGGACTGCCAATTTGGCATGGCTGCCTCAGTGCCTGTGGGTGGAAAGCTCGGGCCGCAGGGACTGGGCAGGGCTGGAAGTCCTGCAGCGGAGCCTACCTGTTCCCATGTGGGTGGCTCGGGGCCCTGAGGGTCTGGGGTCTTTAAGGCCTCTCTGGGTGGCATGCACTCCCCTGGGCTGGGGAGGGGAGGTCCCACGGCGCTGCCTACCTGCTCCAGTGGCATGAGTGCCTCTGGGCACATGGTCCCCGCTGCTCTCAGGCCTCTCTCCTTGTCTGTGTTTTAGATATGGATGCTGGGAAGTCCAAGGTCAGGAGGCCCACATCTGGTGAGGTCCTTCTTGCTGTCTTGTCCCACAAGTTTAATTCTCTCCACATTTTCCTATCAAGAAACAAGAAAACAGTTTCTGAGGCTGGGGGTCCAAAGACCATCTGGTGGAGGCGAAATGGACCCAGGGGTCTCACACTGCAAGATGGTGGAAGCAGAAGAGCTAGAAGTGAACTTTAATATGGTAGAAAGTGTTTACAAATTTTAATAGCTTAATATGTGTCCTAATATATGGGCAATTTTCACAAATATTTCATTTTGAAAAAATATTTTCTCTGATGTTGGCATACAATTCTAAGTAAGTTCGTTTTGCCAACTGTGCTAATTGCAGTATTGAAATTTTTCATATTTCTTTTCTTTTTAAAAATTTTTTGGCAGAGGATTGGTATGGGGATCTTGGTGCTATTGATACTGCACTCTAATGAAGTGAGCTAACCAGCCAGCCTATATTTCTAATTTATTTCCCAACTAGTTTATCAATTACTGTGAGAAGAGTATTAAAGTATCTCAGTAAGATAATGGATTTTTCTATTACCTTTTTCATTTTGTCTGTCCATTTTTTGCCTTATATAATTTGAAGCCATAATTTTAGATAAAACTAAGTAGAGCATATTTAGAACTGAGCTTTTGTTCGCTATTATACTATCTTTTATTTATAATTTTTGAAGTTATAAAGTATTAATAGAATTTTTGGAATGTATATTTCACTTGCCAGATATGAAGCATTATGAACATCTTTAAGTTCTTCCTGAACAGTCTAAGGACCTTATGATCCTTTCCTGACATACATTCCATTTCCCATCATTTTATGCCTGTCTTATTTACTAATTCCTGTATTAAGATAATTTGTTACTAATTTACACAATAAATGTTTGTTTATATTTTTCCCAGGTTAACATTTTCCATATGAGTCTTTCTGCTTATCAGATCTTCCTAATTGGCATTATATTTTTCTTGTTGCTAAACTACCTTTTACAAACCTCCTTAGTATGATTCTAGATTTGAGATTCTCAAAATTTTGTTTTTTTTAATTTTTATTTTCATTTTAAAATATCTTTATTTTGTTCTCATTCATGCCATGTAGGGAATATGCATCTGAATTAATATGAGAATGACTTACACTGCTGCAAATGGGGTAGGATCCACAAATAGACAAGGCTGAAAACAGTAAACTAAAAAAACCCAAAAACCACTAAACTGTAAAAACACTGGCCTGAAGTACTAGAGGGGATGAGATAGGACGAATGAGTTGTAAAAACTAATATTAAATGGAGAGCAATAAAAGTCTTTCTGCAATTTGTCTTTGTTTCTCTCTCCAGTGTCTTTCTTGCTACACGTTTCTCTCTTAACTCTTTTCTCTAGCTACTTGGAACAACTTGAAGGCCCCAGAATGTGTCATGTGCTTTCCTTCTTTCACTTCTTCATAAATACTGTTTCCTCTGACTATAATGGCTGTATTTGATTCTGTTCCTCCCCTCAATCCTACCATTGTCTGGCTGAATCCTCTTGTTTTAAATCTCAACTTGGGAGGAAAAAAAATCCTTGGTGAAATCATCTCCTCATTTTCTTTTGAACTCTGATTGCCCTCTGTGTTTATCTGTATACTGGTCACTCTATTGAAATCAATTATTACTTGCCTATTTCTACTTAGTCTATAAGGTTTTTAAGGGTGGGAGGTGCACTGTGACTTTTGTCTTATCTCTGTGTAATTTTCCCAGTGCCTGTCCCATATTAGGTACTCAATAAACCTTTGTTGAATAAGTGAGTGAGTCAATGAATAGATGGAAGAAGGAAGGAAGGAGGGAGGGAGGAAGGAAGGAAGGAAGGAAGGAAGGAAAGAAAGATAAATGGGTGGGGTGGGGTGAGGGGTCCTTTACCTTGTGAACCTGGAAAGAACTTGGTGAGTTGAAGTGTAAATGTAGCCATTTGCATAATCCTTGGTGATTTTAAAGAATGCATGCAGCTTTCTGTAATATATAATTTCTTGACAGGGACTACAGCAAGCACCAGGGAAGTATAGCACAGTCAACACATTTTTAAAAAATATATTATGTAGTGTTGTAAGATAGTTATAACCTCAATTTGCTAATTATGTTGAAATTTGTCTTCTATAAAACTATGACCATTAATAAAAATGTTCAAAGAGGGAAAATCTATTTACTAAGCCTACGATCTTCTTTTTTATTTCTTTGATTAGCTCTAAAGTGGCAAGTCTGCTCTTCCTTAATTTGATGTCATAACAAAATATTATTTTTGAAGAGAAATTGTGAATGTATTTATAAGGTTATTAATATTTTTCAATTATAGGAATCATTTGAGAACTATCATACTTTCTAGCGAAGATAAGGACAGGATGAAGTTTGGATATATTAATTTTTTTCTGCATTGTGCTCATTATAAAAACCTTTAAGCTAGATTTCCAAAGGGTGCATGCTAAGCACTCAATTTAAAGCAATGATGTGCATTATTGCTATGCATTATTTTTTGGTATGCAATTGAAACTTCTAGTTCAAGAGAAAAATAAAAGATTTGTGCTGCCTAATTGCACATACAATTTAACTGATTTTTTAAAATTTCAAGGCATATTGTCCTTCCAATTTAGTCTTTACCTCATTTACATATACGTTTCTCTAATATGTGTTGTCCTTGGATCTATGAAAACACATTTTTCCCTTTTCATTTCTATAAACAGTGGCTTGTGTGAACCAGAAAACATCTTGAAATTGGTTAAGTATGCTAAAATAATGTCAAGATCAAGTTCTTTTTAAATGTAAAAGTAAAGGTTTTCTATAAATCCATTTTCCAAGTTTATTTTTTTGTCTACTCCCATAGTTCAGAAATTAGAAGAAAAAAATTATTATCTGCAACCTGTAGTTTCTTGTGATATAAACAACCAGCCTTCTACATTTTATTTTATCATATGACATAATAAAAATGACTTTTAAAGATTTAGAAATATGTGATTTTTATATTTTATTGAACAAAGACAATGGCACACAAAATTATTTTTTGTAATTCAATTTCCAAATAAAGGTTGTAAATAAGTGGATTTCCTTTGTATGTAAGCTCGTGTTTTCATAATTTTTGATTATTTTTTTAGTAGAATGTTAACTTTTATTGCTAACATTGATTTATTTACTTTATAGCATGAATCTAAACACCATAAAACACCCATCCATCTATGCCTTCTGATTCATATTTTTGCCTCAAAGTCTTTCAAACTAAGCTATTTACTAATAAAAGTAGATGAGATGATAGTTATTATTAATACTAACAATTTACCAAATAGGAAACCAGCCTAGAGAGGCCGAGCGATTTTATTAGAGAAACAAAGCTGTTAAGTGGGAGAGCCAAACTACATACAATTTATTGGACTATGAAAACAATATTGTTTCATTATACAATATTTATGTGTTGTACAGATAAAATATGTTAACATATATAAGTACATATTCCTAATTTTCTCACCATAGAATTATAATCTCTTTTTATGTGTGTATTTAATTATGTGCCATATATAAAATATTAAATGACATCTGTGAAATAGGTTTTTATTATCATTTCTCTTATTTTAAAGAAGTGCTTAATGTTATCTAAGTGTTGATTTCAAATACATGCTAATTATCATGTTCAAGATTTTAAAAATATACTCAGGTTATAAAAGCTGTTTATTAGGAATGGATGTTGGCTTATAGAAAATGCTTCATGGGCATTTGTGAAGATTATTTTAAAGCCTTTCTCATTTGACCTATTGAAATCATGTATTATATTAATATTAAACCATTTTTTAATTCATCGGATGAACTCTGCTTGGTTATGGTTTATTGTTCTTCTAATTTACTGCTGAGTTTGATTTGCAAGTATTTTATTTAAGATTTTGCATTCATATTCATAAGTGAGTCTAGTCCAGTGTTCTCAATTTGTGCTATATTTGATAGATTTTCTTATCCGGATTTTGCTAGCTTTAAAAAATGAATTTTGAAGCTTTTCTTCTTCTCTTATTACCTGGAGAATATATATTTAAATAACTTTTTCTTGAAACTTTGATAGAACACCTTGGGGAAAATACAACTGGCTTTTTTTTCCTTATTGTTCAAAGTATTATTTTATTTGTCATGGGCAACTATTTTATCACATGATTGTCTTATCAGGGTATATGTTTCTTCTTGAGATTAACTGGTAATTTTTTAATGGCCTAGGAAATAATCCAAATGGATTAAGATTTTTAAAGCTATTACCAGAGTATGATACAGGATGCTCTCATACACTTTTGCTCTATCTTCTATCTAATTATATGTTATTTTTCACTTTTTAAATTTGATTTTGAAATTTCTAAAAATTGATTTAAAAAAGAAATGGCTTATGGATTTAATAATTCTACAATTTTCTGACCTCTAATATGTTAATGTGTGCTTTTATAGTTATAATTACCTTCTTGCTTCTTTAGGCCTGTTTTGTTTCTTTTTACTTTTCACTTTCCTATTTTGAATGCTTAATGTTTATATATGTATGTATGTATGTGTACCTATATGCATATGTATGTGTATATTTTAGTTCTTTCCCCAAGAGCTACAGGTATGTCTCTTGTTATACTTTGTGGCAAACTCCTTGAAAGGCATTTCAGTATTCACTATCTCCAATTTCTCTCCTTGCATTGTCACTTAAGATCATTCCAGTCAGGCTCTTTTCATTAAATGCCACTGCAATTGCTATTAATGGATCCTGTTTTTCTCCTTACAACCCTCATAAAATCCGATGGGATTCCTTACAAAAACTATGACCTAAAATTATTGTAAGGTATGTTTTAAATGGAATAAATACTTAATGTACATTTCTCAAAGTTCAGAATAGACTCCAGTAAGTAGAAGAAAATATTGATCTATGATCTCACCATCCAGATGTAGTCATTGTTAATATTTTGTTGTATAGAAACACATGGGCATTATAGTATATTTAAAAACTGATATTATAATGTGTGTAGAGTAATCAATGGCATGTTTCTCCTTATATATATAAAAATTTATTTCAGTATCATTTATGTTTTATGATGTAATTTTAATGGCTTGAGAGTTTCTTAAACCCTTGTTGTTGAATATTTAGGATGTTTTCAATTTTTAAGTATTATAAACAAAGCCATAATAAATATCTCTAAAACTTTAAAATTTAACAAAGCTATTCATTATAACAAAAATAATATTGTGATGAAGAATAATGAAACTTGAATTATGGTGTAATACCGGAAGCACAGGTAAGAATCATATGCCTTATCCTTCTGCTAAGGTTTAAATTATTTGCCAGCATTTTCACATTTTCCAAAATTCTTAAAACTTTAACTTTGTCTTTTTTCTTTTTTTAATCCTCTTGGAAATAATTTTAAACTTACAGAAAAGTTGCAAAGCAGTGCAATAACTGTGCCTTTTTTTAATTCACTTTTTAGCTGGCATTTCCATTAATTGAATTTATTGGCTTTCACATCATTAATCTTGTAGAGTTACAAGAGACTTGTGCCATTGTCTGTTAAAACTTATATGGTAACTTCTTCACAATTTAAGACCTGCGTTTGTTCTGTACTTTTTACCTAACTGTATAAATTTAAATGTAATTGGTATTAGCATCTCTGATTAGTTTCTCTGAGTGTAAAAGAATATTTGAACATCACTTTAAACTTAAAAACTACGTAATAACTCTTGGTAGTTATATTGCTTAAATCTAGAGGGTTCTTTCAATATAATTTTCAATTTAATTTATTTATTCCTTAGGATAAAAATTTCTTGATTTTGCCTTAGGCAAATATTATCTGTATTGTAAAAGAGATAGATTTTGGAAATTTTATAATTGATTTCAGTGAAGTGGAGGGCTAAAAAAACTTACTGTCATTGCAATAAAGAGCACATATTTAAAATTACTATTGTTTTGTATGCATTTGGTGCCATAAGATTAACTCTTAGATGGGTCTATCCATTACGATTTTATAAATATTATCTTTCTGTACTTTCCAGTTGTTTTCTTGTACTCTACAGTCTGCTTTTAGATATAATTCCTAAAATTTACAGTATTTAAATACTGTAAATATTGTTTACTTACAATAATATTCTTTAAAGATAAAAGTGTTGCAAGGTTGTAAATGTAATCATATTCTTGTTGCTGTGTTCGATTTGTGTATGATAGAGGAAAAGCTTATATTCTATATATCGGTGTTAAAATTTTAATTAATATGTTTGGGCATAATTTATACTTATTATTCAATCAGCATTGAAGTTCCTGTTAGAAGGGTGTGATTCACAGTTTCCTTAAACTAGAGGGCCTCAAGGAAACTTAAAGATGTTGCCTTTCAGCCATCTCAGTGTAGCTTAAAATAGACAAGTGATTACCTCAAAATGGTTTGTGGATCTGGCTTCTGTCTAATGGGGTGAATAGATATAAATATTGGGGTTACTGGAAGTTCATAATTTGTTTCTTTAGTTTCAAAGGTCCAAAGATAAAAACGGAATTGTATTACACCTTTTTTATACCAGTATGAATTATATGTATAGCTTTCTCTGCACATGATTTAGATGACAAGATTTGGGACATTAGAGATAAGAATATTTAGATAAAATTTTGGGCCTTGGGTTGAGATTTGCAGGAACTCTAAGGAGGTGAATGTATTTTGCATGTGAGTAGGAAGTGGATCATAGGGCCCAGGGGGTGAAACTATGGTAGCAGAATTTGGGATCTCATGGAATTTCCCTGTGGTGTTCATATTGAAGTAAATACGTTTTTATTTTTATTAGCTATTCAAATTGCTTTGAATAAAATAATTTTTTAATTTCAAAGATTACTATTCATGATATGATTATAGATATTCCAATAATTAACATTTTCAAAGTAGTTATTTATATTAGGAAAGGAATTAGTAAATAATACTGGTGATTCCATGGATTTTATTGCTGAGTGCAGGGCTAAAGTAACAGTACTTATCCAAAAATTGCAGATAACAAGAATTACACATGCAGTGCTTAAAATGTGCTCATAAATGCTTCATAAATTCATTTACTGAGCCTTCCACAAACACTTATCAGAGGCATTGGTGGTACAGAAAATGAATTTTGACCCTCAGATACTAAATTTTTATGTTTATTTTTTATTCTTCCCATTGAAAAACACATTGGAGAACCACTGCTAGAGACTGATGATTGTATGTGAAATATGTATAATTTTATGCATCAGAGATACCACATCTGAAGCTGGAAAGCAAATTAGAAACTGGTATTGGAGCTATCTCTTATTTTTGCCCTTCTGCAGACCCAATCATAAATACGTGGTTAAAAATGAGGATTTTTAAGAGTAGAGGTGAAGATGCTAGTAAAGAACATGATGGAATCAGTTACCTGTGTTTTAGATAGGTATGACGTCCAAATTAGTGTATTTCCTAAAAAATTCTTTATTAATGTTTCAAAAGTATGAGCTGAAAAGAAATAAATTAGTGTGAAAGTAACTCAAATTCATTCAAATTTCAGATTTTATAAGCTGGTGAAGAAAATAAACCAATTTTAGTATGTGTGTTAGGGTTTGTAACAATATCAAGTATGAAATAATCCAAAATCAAGTGTCATGTTGAAACACAAAAAAATACTTTACAAACCCATCAAAATTTCAAGTCTAGTAAAAACCTATATGCAGAGTGACATAGAATGAAAACACTAAGTCCTTAGAACCATCTTTTTAGCATTACATTGAATTTCAGAGCCAAGATCTCCTAAAGCAGATAGGAAGGCATTTATCAAGCCCACTACCAAAGAAATGGTGACAGTAAGGTTCAGGAATATAGCAAACAAAATGATTCATTAAGTGCCTATGTCAAATTAACACAATTCATCTTGTACTCATAGATGTAACCAAAATTAAAATAATTATTATTTATAGTATTTAAAAGTTGATATAATTCACTGCAAACTGGTCAGTTCTTTGATACTGTGAATAAATAAAGAAATTTTAAACTTATTGATGAAATTTTGAGAAACAGTAGCAATCCTAGAATGCATGTTTTTGGTTGAGCACAAATAATGCTAATGCCATGGTCAGAGAAAAAGAAAATAGTTTGTTCTATATATTCAAACAAATGCTGAAAAAGCAAAATCTAACGCTCTGTTGTATTCATAGAAAAGCTATCATAAACAGAGATACAGAGATTTTGAGAGATGCATCATGAAGCTGTTAAAATTATCCCTCTTATTAGTTCAAATTATCACATACTCATATAATCTTTCAGATTTGTGAGTGATTAATAATTGTTCTTTAATTCTGGTATTCCTGAAAATTCTTCACTATTCATTTTGCAAAAAGGACTTCAGGTTTTTCTGGGAGACAAATTCAGGCTTCTAGAGGGCTTCTATGATTGGGAACTACATTTAAAATTAGGATATTCTGCAAAGATATTTTCTCATAAAAAATCTAAAATTTCCTAATACAAATTTTAAGTAAAATTCTGCACTAAAGAAAAAAATAAATTCAGCAAAACTGAAGCCATAGAAGGCATCCTTTAATTATGTCAAGCTGGATGTGTCTCATTGTCTCAAAAACTTGGTTACAACTTTATCTGAGGAACACATTCAAAATATACTCACTATTTAAAAGCTTGATTAGCAGTTTTTTCATGGTTATTTCCCCAACATAATAGTAATAATGGGTGGGTAAGAAAGCTTGCATGTCCCTTTGCTGTTGTACAAAGGAATTTGTCAGTTTCTGAAGAACAAATTCTGAAAAATATTTCAAAGGCTTTTTAGAACAAAAATGTATTAAAAATCTATTTTCATTTGAGTCAGAAATTAAGTTTAATGTTCAGTTATCTTGGAAAATTATTAAATGTAAAGGTAAATTATCTTATAATTCATTAAACCTCCTATCTTAAAGTTATAACAGTGACCCAAATACTTAATTCCTGACCACAAACTGTTGAGTTCTTCCAAGAGAAATATATTTTGTATTTCGTTTGGTAAATTGAAAGCATTTAGTACTACTTGTATTTTATTTTTACTTGTTCATGTCATAAAGTTGTTTTCATTTCATTTATTTTATAGTTACTTTCTCTTTATGGCATATCATACTGGACTTGAATTTACAAAAATAACAGTTTCCTTTTAAAAATAATTTAAATAAGCAAGTGAGTTGACATAAAAATTATTAAATACATAATAGTGCAAGTAGTATGCTATGTGAATATGACTAAGATAATAAAGAGAGTTCTAAAATTGTTTGGAAAATAATGTCCCATTGAATTATTTGCTTTTATCATTAATTTTAGGATCTTATTGCATCTTAAGCATTTGGTCTTTTATTTTTACATGTATAGTTCAGTAGATTATAGTATATTCAAAAGGTTATGCAACCCTAATTGCTATCTAATTTTAGAATATTTTCACTATTACAAAAAGAAATCCTGTACCTATTAGCTGTCACTCCCAATTCCTTCCTCCCCCCAGCCCATGGCAACCAACTAAGTACTTTCCGTCTTTATAGATTTGCTTCTTCTGGACATTTTATGTAAATGTAGTCATACAACATGTGGCCTTTTATGTCAATTAAATAATGTTTAATGCTCATTAGATGAATGATTTGAAAATATTTTATTTGTCTCTGTGTGGTGCCTTTTCACTTTTTTGATACTATCCTTAAAGTCCAGAATATTAAAATTTTCAAGGTTCTCTTTTGTATTATATGTGATTTTATTTTTATCCATTCATAAGTCAGTGAACCTTCTGGCTATTTCTACATATTGGAAATTAAAAATAATGCTGATATTAACACTCATGTACAAGTTTTTGTGTACATGTATTTTTATTTTTGTTAGTTGTATATATAAGGGTGAAATTGCTGGCTCATATGGTAATTCTATTGTTAATATATTGAGGAACTGCACAACTGTTTTCCAAAGTCACTGCAACATTTTATATTGCCACCAGCAATTTGTGAGAGTTTCAATTCCTCTACACCCTCGACAACAATTGGTTTTAACTGTTACATTTAGACCTTTGATCCAATTTCAGTTAATTTTTGTATATGGTGTAAAGTAGGGGTCCAAATTAATTTTTATATGTGGATATTCAGTATTTCCAGCAGCATTTTTTGAAGACACTATTTTCCCCCGTTGATTGTCTAGACACCTTTGTTGAGAATCAATTGGCCATCGATGTTGTATGAATTTATGTCTGGACTCTCAATTTCATTCCATTGGTTTATATGTCTTTCCATATGCCAGTACTACAATATCTTCATTACTGTAGCTTTGTAGTATGCTTTGAAATTGAAAGTGTGGGTCCTCCAATTTTGTTCTTTTCAAGATTTTTTTGGCTATCCTAGGACACGAGTTTTCATACAAATTTCAAGATTTGCTTGTCAATTGCTGAAAAGAAGTGAACTGGTATTTTTAGGAGGAATTTTATTGAATCTCTAGATCACTGAGGGGAATAGCATTATCTTAATAATGTTAAGTTTTCTAATCCTTGAACACAATGTCTTTCCATTTATTTCGGGCTGTTTAATTTCTTTCAGCTATGTGTTATAGTTTTCAGTGTGTCTTGTACTGTTTAATAAAATGTATTCCTAAGAATTATATTCATTTTGATGCTATTGTAAATGAAATTGTTTGTGTAATTTCATTTTCATATTGCTCATTGCTAGTGTATAGAAATACCACCAAGTTTTGTGTGTTATTTTTGTACCCTTCACACTGCTAAACTTGTTCATCAAACTCTAGTAGTTGTTCTGGCTTTTTAAAAATAGATTCTTTAGTATTTCTATACACAGATCCTTTCATCTGCAAATACAGATGCTTTTACTTATTTCAAATCTGGAAGCCTGTTATTATTATTTTTTCTTGGCTACTTTGGCTAGAATGTCAAATACAATGTTAAAAAGAGAATGTGAGAATAAACATATTGGTATTCTACCTGATATTAGTGGGTACTATTCATTTTTTGTGTAGAATAATGTTAGTTTTTCATAGCTGCCTTTTATCGAAGAGAGGAAATTATCCTTTATGGTTAGTTTATTGAGTGTCTTTTTTTTTTTTTAATCACAAAAGGATGTGAGATTGTATCAAATGACTTTTCTACATTCATTGAAAGGGTCAGGTGATTTTGGTCTTTTATTATATTAATATGGTGTTTTACATTTATTGATTTTTGCATGTTGAACAAACCTGGAATTTCTAGATAAATCCCACTTGGTCATGGTGTCTAACCTTTCTTATATCTTGCTGATTAAGCCACTATAATGCTGAGAATTTTTGTGTCTATATTCACAAGTTGTGTTGGTCTGTAATTTTCATTTCTTGTGATATCTTTGTCAGTATTTGGTATCAGAGTGTTACTCCTCATAGAGTAAGTTGGGATGTATGCACTCCTTTTCTATTTTCTGGAAGATTCTGTGAAGGACTTGTGTTAGTTCATTTTTTAATGTTTACTGGAATTCACCAGTGAAACAATCTGACCCTGGGCTAATCTTTGTGGGATTTTTTTTTTTTTTTTTTTTTTTTTGTCGTTTTTTCGTGACCGGCACTCAGCCAGTGAGTGCACCGGTCAGTCCTATATAGGATCCGAACCCGCGGCGGGAGCGTCGCAGCGCTCCCAGCGCAGCACTCTACCAAGTGCGCCACGGGCTCGGCCCATTTGTGGGATTTTTTTTGATAAGTAATTCAATATGTTTATTTGTTAAAGAAGTATTCAAATGTCTTATTTCTTCTTTAGTAAGTTTTGGTAGTTTGTGTCTCTTTAGAAATTTATCCTTTACATCTTGTTTATCTAATTTGCTGGCATAAAATGATTTACAGTGTTCCTTTATAAATTTATTTATTTATTTTTGGTAAGGTCAATAGTAATAATCCCTCTTTAATTGCTGATTTTAATAATTTTAATCTTTTTTCTTGGTCAATGTATCTAGAGTTTTATCAAATTTTTGGACCTTTTCAAAGAACCAGGTTTTGGTTTTGCTGATTGTCTCAATTATTTTTGTATTATAATTCATTTATTTTCACTCTAATCTTTATTATTTTCTTTCTTCTGTTTGCTTTGATTTTGCTTTGATCTTCTTTTTTCCTTTAGGTGTAAACTTAAGTTTCTAATTTAAGATGTTCTTTAGTATAGGCACTTACAGCTAGAAATTAATTTGATTGTTTCACTGGTGAATTCCACTAAACATTAAAAAATGAACTAACACAAGTCCTTCACAGAATCTTCCAAAAAATAGAAATTTCCTTTTAGGTATTATTGTAGTTGCATTCAGTAAGTTTTGTTTTAGCATGTTGTACTTTCATTCTCATTTATCTCAAGTATTTTCTAATTATCATTGAGATTTATTCTTTTACCTGTTCATTATCTAGGAGTGTATTGTTTAATTTCCCCATTTTTTGAATGCCCAGACTTCCAGCTGTTATTGATTTGTAATTTTTTTCCAGTGTGGTTGGAGAAAACACTTTACATGATATCAACCTTTTGAATTGAGTGTGACTTGTCTTATAGTCTAACATATGATTTTTTTTCTGTTTTATAGTTTAACATATGAATGTTCCATATGCACTGGCAAAGAATATTTATTCTGTTGTTGGGTAGAGTGCTTTATAGATGTATGTTAAATCTAGTTGCTGTTTAATGTTGTTCAAGTCTTCTGTTTTCTTGTTGATCTTTCATATAGTTGCCCTATCCATTATTGAAAGTTTATATTGAAGTCTCTAACTATTTTTGTTGAATTGCCTATTTCTCTCTTCAGGTCTGTCAGTTTTTGCTTCATGTATTTTGAGGCTTTGTTGTTAGGTGGAACTATGTTCATAATTATTATATCTTTTTTGATTAATTGACTATTTTATTACTAGAAAATGTCCCTCCATATCTCTTCTAACAATTTTTATTACAAGGTCTATTTTGTTTGATATTAATATAGACACTTCAGCTCTCCTTGGTTACCATTTATATGGTATTTCTTTTTCCAACATTTTGCTTTCAATATATTTGCATCCTTGAATCTAAAGTGTGTCTCTTGTAAACAGCATATAGTAGGGTCATTAAAAAAAAATTCATTCTGTCAATGTTTATACTTTAATTGAAGTGTTTAATCTGTTTACATTTAATGTAATTATTGATATGGTATGATTAATGTCTGCCATTTTGCCATTTATTTTCTCTTTGTCTTGTGTCTTTATATTTCCTCTATTTTTCATCACTACCATCTTTTGTGACCATTTTAATTGCCTTGTAATTTATTTTACTACATATTTTTGAATTATTTTTCTAGCAGTTGCCCTGGAAGTACAATTAACAAAAAATCTATTTTGGATTAATACTTACTTTAAATAGTATACAAAAACATTGCTCCTCTCTTGCTCCCTTCCTTTCCCCGTTTGTTTGTGCTGGTATTGTTTAAATTACATCTTTATAGATTGTGTGACACTCAATGGAGATTTGTAATTACTACTTTATGCAATTGTCTTCTAAACCAGCTAAAAAAAACCCTGAAAAATTTATACATTTATACTGTTTTTTTTTTTTAATGTTTTCTTATATAGCTGTGCTTACTGGTTCTCTTTATTACTTCTCAAGGATTCAAATTACTGTCTAGTGTTATTTCACTTTAACCAGAAGGATTCTCTGTAGTATTTCTTATAGGACAGTCCTCGTAGTGACAAACTCTTTCAGTTTTTAATTATCTGGAAATGTCATATATTTCCGTCATTTTTAAATAATAGATTTGCTTGATATAAGATTCTTGGTACTTTTTTTTTCTTTCTCTTTTCTATACTTTGCCTTCTGGTCTCCATTATATTGAATAAGAAATCCTTTGTTAATTTTATTGAAGATTTTTTTTGTGTATGAAGTGCCACTTTTCTCTTGCTGCTTGAAAGATTCTTTGTCTTTAGCTCTTCACAGCTTGACTATGATATATCTCATGTTTGTATCCTTGAGTTTTTTCTACTTGGAGTTCCTTTAGCATCTTGATTGCACAGGTTAATGTGGGGTTTTTTTTAAACCAAATTTAGGAAGTTTTTGGCTATTACTTCTCCAAGTATTCTTTCTGCTGTCCCTCTCTTTCTTTTTTTCTCTCTTTCCTTATTTGACTACCTTCGGTTGTTTGCAAGTATACTTCACAATGTGTGACATAACTATGAATCTCTTTATTTTTCATTATTTCTTGTTTTCTGCTCTTCAGACTAGGTAATCCTAGTTGACTCATCTTTAAGTTTGTGATTCTTTCTCCTACGTGCTCAAATATGCTGCTGAACCCATATACCAATTTTTTTTATTTTACTTATTATGCTTTTCAACTACAGAGTTTCTTTGTAACCTTACTGATATTTTCTATTTGGCAAAACATCATTTTAATGCTTTAGTTCTTTAGATATTTTCCTTTAGCTCTTTGATCATATTTAAAATAGCAATGCATAAGCTTACTTTGGAATGGTTCCTATTGAGTGCTTTTTTCTTCTGTATGGTCCATACTTTCTTGTTTCTTTGCACTTCTCATATTTTGCTGTTGAAAACTGGACATTTAAAATAATATAATGTGGCAACACTTGACATGAGATTTTCACTCCTCCTCAGGATATGTTCCTGGTGCTGTTTGCTGAAATTGTCATTTGTTTGTTTAGTGGCCTTCCTAATAATCCTGTAAAATATGTTTTCTGGGTCATGTGTAAGCACTGAAATCTCTTTTCAGCTTAATGATCTGTTAATGATTGGACAATGATCTTTAAAAGTCTGGAAATAGTAAGGTAATCTTCCTGTCTCTTCTGAGGCACTTTGTGTGCTTGTTTAGGCACATCTTCAATACTCATCTAAGTGGTTGTCAACTCTGCCTTAGTTTTCACTTCCTGCTGTCATAGAGCCTCAAGGTCAGCCAGAGGCAAGAGCTTAAGTGGCTTCTCAGGTATTTTCAGAGAATGTAAATAATCCTGGGCTTTCACACATTCCTAGGTATTGCAGTCTTCTAGATTCTCAGGAATTTCTTTGAGCTTTACAAAGCCACTATGGACATTATTTATCAGCTTTCCTTTTTAAGTTTGTTAAGTTTGATTAGTTTGATTTGTTTGACTAGTTTGATTTAAGTTTGTTAAGCTTGATTTAAGTTTGTTTAAGCTTGATTAGTTCTATTATTAGTCAATTGTTTGTCTCAGTTGTTATCCATTGTCCCAGATGGCCACAAAGTTAATCAATTACCTGTAATTTTTGACAGTCATGCTCTGGAACTTTTCTGGGGAAAGATGTTTTGCACTGGGTGAGCTGTGCATCAAGTCAAATACAGACATCCTTGCAAGTGGGGTCTTCCTAAAAACCACAAGACAATTCTTTGACAGTGAAGCTTTGAAAGCTTTCCAGCCAGGTTCTACTCCCTCCGGTAGCTGTCATTTTCGCCATAAATGGGGGCACTGTGTTTTGAAGGCTTCTGTGGAGGTGGAACAAGTAACCAGGAGAAATTAAAACACCACAAATCACACTTTTCTTACCAAGATTAGCCCCTTTTTATTGACTAACTGTGCCCTTCAATGCTCCAAGCCTTTGGTTAATGTTTGCAATTCTGAGAAGGCTGATCTGACTTCGTTTCCCCCAGTTTTCTCATTGCAGTTATGGAGAAGAGAGTTTTCAGAGGTTCTTCCTCCTCTGTTTTCACTGATGTCCTTTGCAAGTACTTAATCTTGGAATGTTGGCCTTTTATTTCACATTTTTCATGATCTTATTTTTCCTTCAATTTTGTTTATGATGTCTATTGCCACACAACTTTTATAAAATATGCTGTCAAACACGTCAACAGATCTCCTGATTTACTTGGCAAGATGACATTCTCCTTTAGCCCAAGGTTAAACAGATAAACTCATACTGATTACTTTCAAATTTTGTACTGTTTTGTGTTTGCATTTAGATTTTTGTCCATCTAAAATTTATTTTTGTTTTGATGTGAGTTAGATGTGAGGTACAGAGACCACTTTGTGTTTTTTTTAAACAGAGATTCCACATTATTCCAGCCCCATTTTTTAAACAATTTCTCTCTCCCTAAATTCAGATACCAATTTTAAAAATATTAATTTATATCTATGTCTGGCCTCTAGTTTTCTCCTCTGATCTTTTTTTATTACATGACAAAAATAAATACTGCTTTAAGATAGTGATATTATAGAATATTTTAATATCTGGTAACAAGTTTCTAAAATTTTTCAGATACCATTAGTTTCACACACCTTTTCTTTCATATGTACTGTGGAAGAGTATTCCGTTTTGCAGTTCAAAAGAGAATATTCTGTTTTATTATATTTTAATATTAAGTTTGAGAGAATGGACATTATATTCTATTGCATTTTCCCAATGACATATGATTCTTTTCATGTAGATTTCGATTTAGGTTTTTTAGTAAGACTTTTTGTTTGCTTTATATAGGTCCTTTCTTTTTCTGTTGAATTTATTTTCACAAATTTTATATTTTTGACAAAACCTGAAGTATTATCATTATATTTAAAAAACAGATTATTGCTTTTATAGATAAAAGCTATTAATTTCCTTATGCTTATATCCAGCTATTTTACCAAAATCCTTTATTGTAGTTATAAGTAAAATCTTGCTTTTCTAGGTATTTAATAATATCATGTGAAGTTAAAGCTATATATACTTTCTATTCACTTTCAATGTTATCGCAATGTTTGGTTTTATTACCAAATTGTGATTAGCTAATTTTTCACAAAATAAAACTAATAATAGTGGTGATGAAAGATAACGTAGTCTTATTCTTGAGTTCAATGCGCATGTATTCAGCATTTCAGACTTTGTTTTGATATTTGCTATTGGTTCATTATATTATATTTGAGTAGTTTTACTTGGACTAGTTTAAAAAATTATAAAACCTGGAAAGTGAATTTATCAAATGGCTACTTTGTAAAGTGTTGCCATATTTGTATTATTTTATCCTTTAATTTTTTGCTGTGATAAATTATGATTCAAAATTTTTGAATGTTTTTCAGTTTTTATGTAACTAAAACACATTCTATTTTATTTTAAACACTAGACTCAATTTCAATTGGATTTGCTTTATTTTATTCAGAATCTTGCATCATTTTTTTATAGATGAAAACATCCTGGGTGTTATTTTATAATATTTTAATCATTATTAAGGTATGGTAGCTGCCTAAAGTGATATATAATTTATATTTTCCCCTTATAAAAGGAAAGAAAACTCCAAAATTCACTCATTTTCTATGTATTTTTTCTTAGCAAGAAGAGTTGAAAAGAATTTTTGATCAACTAACCTGGAAGCAAAAAAATTATGAAAAGCAATATCTGGAAGCATTTAATGACTTTTATACTGCAGTAAGTTGACCTTTTCCTACTTCCCACTAGAGCTCAATTTTCTATTCCCAAGTATTAACTGGCATAACTAGAAGTAATAATTTCATTATTATATATTCCTTTTTTGATAATTAAACATGTATAACTTTTTTTCTTTTCTTAAAGAAAAAAATATGGAATGTTGAGCTTTCTAATATTACAAAAGATTTTACAGACATTTCAATAGCATGTAGTCAACTGACACAAGAAAATAAAAAACTTGAGTCTGAAATCGACAGCATAAAAGAACAAATGAGTGAAAGGTAATTCTGAAAATATTTTTTTCTTATATTCCATATTAAATATGTTAAATGTAACAAACTTCTCTAATTTGTGCCTCTGGGATGATATGGAGGTATTTTATCATTAGCTTAAATTCTGTTTAGTTTTATTCCAAATGTTGCTCTTTAATCACTCTGGATCCCTTTAGAAAAGTCAAAATAATAATAAAAAAGATCTTATAAGGAATTTTAGACACACTCATCTCACTTCCTTTTGACAAATTCTCTTGTATTCAAAGATACTTTAAACTGAAAATATGAATAGTCAAGCTCATGATTTCCTTCAGTCAACCCTCAGTTCTTTCCTACAGCTACTAAACTAGTTTTCTTGGCTCAAAAACCTATGAGTTTTCTTGATACCTCTTTTTATTCTAATGCTCGTATTCAACATATCCATAAGAACTATGCCACATACTCTTTTCTGTTTAATCTGTCCACTATATTAGTACACCAGCAATCTAGTATAAGCTATCATCATGTCTTGCATAAACTTATGGTGGCTTCCACATCTGGTTACCACGTAACCATGATCCTCCCTTTCAAGTGCGTTACCTACATTATGGTAGGAGTGGTTTTCTTTTCTTTTTTTTAACATAAGTATGGTCAGTTCTTCTCCATAATTGTATTAATTTTAGTGGGGTGAAGAGACAAAAACTCCTTCTTGACATATCCCACAATGTCTTTTGAATAAATATACCTGTCTCTGCATTCACATATTGTTCCAGGTTCGCTCTTATTATTTGCTTAAAGTACAATAGTTTCCTTCAATTTCTTTTACTTGCCACATTGTTTCCCAGGACACATATGGCATTTGTATGCTATTTTCTTTTCCTAGAATGTTTCTACAGCTTCTTTTTACCTAATTGCTACTTATCCTTAACATTGCAGCCTAGGAGTCAGTTCCAGGAAGCCTTCATTGACTATCCAGTGAAATCTGGTTCCTCTGTTATATGTATATATGGCACACATGCTAGTCTCCATCGTATCTTTTGTCATATTTTCAAATTTGTCTGTGTGAATATTTGATTGATGTCTGTCTCCCTTAAAAAAATATGAGAATATCCATAAAGGCAGACATAGGGCAGGACTATTTTTTATTCACTATCAAATGCTTATTGTCTAACAGATTGCCTGGCACACACTATGCTATCCATAATTAAGTACTTAAGAGAAGAAAGGAGGAAAGAAGGGAAAGAGATGATCATGATATTTGGTGATCGTACAGGAAGTTAAAAAAAATTTCTTAGTGATTATTTTATCTTTGTAAATGATAGAATGGAACCATTTGTAAAACTTTTCTGTAGGTTAAACATACTTTTCTTTTTAAGAAAGCAAAAGAAACTTTTCTAAAGGATAACCTAAAATTATAGTTGTTAATATTATTACATTTTATTATTTTATTAAGGAAGAGAACCAGAGGAGCAAAAACAAGCAAACAAACAAAGCTCTGAAGAGTGAGTGAGTTAATAGGAGACCCCTCTGGAGGAAAGGAAGAGTATGTGAGAGTTGGCATTCATTAGATTATTCTGCAGTAGCAAACAATCCCCAGATCTTAGTGGCTTAGCAGTATAAGGGTTTATTTCTAACTCACATTGCAATTTAGCTGTGTATGTTGTGTCTGTGCTTCATATTATTTCCTCTGGGATCCAGGGTGAAGGACTGGATCCTTCTGGGGCATGTTGTTCAGGTACTACAGGGAAAAGTTTATTAGTGAGATCACTCGATGCCTCTTACAGCTTCCACAGGAAGGTGATAGATGTTATTTCTGCTCACTTTCCATTGAACAAAGCAAGTCAGAAGGCCAAGTCTGATGTCAATCAGGTGAGAATTCTAATTCTCTTAAGAAGTGAGAGAGTGAATAATTGGGAACACAAATACAATCTATCACATGCAGTGCAAATGCAGCACTAGTTATAGGAGAGGTTGTCCATGGTGTGCATATGGCTTGCCCAGGTAACTCCTTAAGATTTCAGTTAATTATTTCAATTTTCTCCATAATTTTTACTTGATATTTAAAAAATTATTGAAACATATGTGATTGTACATATCTTTGGTATGTACAATACCACATGTGATACCTGTGTGCATTATGTAATGCTCAAATCAGGGTAATTACTATGTTCAACATTATACAATGTAATCATTTTTTGTGGCCTTTTACCAATTTCTCACTTAAACTCCTTCATCCTATCCGTTTCCCACCTCTGGTAACCACAGTTTTGTTCAATCCTTTTGAAAGTTCAACAGATTATTGTGATCGTTGTATTTTTCCTTCTTTCCTTTATTTTAAATTGAGGTTTTTTTTAACTCCCACTTATGAGTGAGGACGTGTGGTATTTCTCTCTCTGTGCCTGGATTATTTCATTTAACATAATTTCTCTAAGTTCATCCATGTTGCTGCATGTGGAAGAATTTTATTCTTTTTTATGGCTGACTAGTATTCCATTATGTACATGTACCACATTTTCCTTATTCAGTCATCTGCTGATGGACATTTATGTTGGTTCCAACTCTTCGCTATTGTAAATAGAGCTGCAATAAACATGGTGGTGCAGGTATCCTTTTTGACAAGATTTCCATTCCTTTGGGTATATACCCAGTATATATTGCTGGATCATATGGCAGTTCTATCTGCAGTTGTTTGAGAAAACTCCATACTGTTTTCCATAAGGTCTGTACTAATTTATAATCACACCAACAGTGTGGAAGGGTTCCCCTTTCTCCACATCCTCACCAGCATTTATTATTCTCTGTCTTTTTGCTAATGGCCAATCTAACTGGGGTGAGATGATACCTCCGTGTGGTTTTGATTTACATTTCACTGATGATTAGTGATGTTGAGTATTTTTTTCACGTGTCTGTGGCCACTTGCTTATTTTCTTTTGAAAAATGCCTGTTCAGCTCCTTTGTTCATCTTATAATCAGGTTGCTTGGTTTTTTTACTGCTAAGTTGTTTGAGTTTCTTGTATACTCTGGACATTAATCCATTGTCAGATGTGCAGCTTGCAAATAACTTCTCCCATTCTGTAGATTGTCTTTTTGCTCTGTTAATTTAGTTTGCTGTGCAGAAGCTTTTTAGTTTGATATAATTCCATTTGTTTATTTTTTCTTTTCTTGCCTGTTCTTTTAAGGTCTTTGCCTAGTCCTACTTCCTAAAGTGTTTCCCTTATGTCTTCTTCTAAGAGTTTTATAGTTTCAGGTCTTATAGTTAAGTCTTTAATTCATTAATTCCTTTCAAGTTGATTTTGGTATATGGCAAGAGGTACAGATCTAGTTTCATTCTTCCAGTTTTCATACCACCATTTATCAAAGAGGCAGTCTTTTCCCCAATGTACATTCTTGTTGCTTTTGTCAAAGATCAGTTGGCTGTAAATATGTGGGTAGCTTGGCAATTTGGGGTCTTTTGTTGTTCTATATGAATATTAGGATTGTTTTTTTCTATTTCTGTGTGGAATGTCATGGTATTTTGATGGGAATTGCTTTGAATATGTCGATCACTTTGGGTAGTATGGACATTTTTACAAGGTAATTCTTCCAATCTATGAACATGGGATACCTTTCCATCTTTTTGTGTTCTCTTCAATTTCTTTCAGCAGTGATTTGTAGTCTCATTGTAGAGATCTTTCACCTCCTTGGTTAAATTTATTCCCAGGTATTTTAACTTTTGGTGACTATTGTACATGGGCTAATTTTCTGCTAGTTCATTACTGGAGTATAAAAATGCTATTGAATTTTGCATGTTGATTTTGTATGCTGCAACTTTACTGAAATTGTTTAGCAGCTCTAAGAGATTTTTGTAGTCTTTAGGTTTTTTCTCTATGTAGGATCATATCATTTGCAAACAGGGACAATTTCACTTTGTCTTTTTCAATCTGGATGCCCTTTCTTTCTTTCTCTTGCCTGATTGCTCTGGCTAGCATTTCCAGAACTGTACTTCCAATACATATATTACTTCTACTGTGTTGAGGTATTTTCCTTCTATACCTAATTTGCTTAGAGTCTTTATCACGAAGGAATGTTGAATTTTGTCAAATGCTTTTTCTGCATAGTCAAGATAATCATATGGTTCATACCACTGATTTTGTTGATGTGGTTTATCACATTTATTGATTTGCATAGATTGAATGATCCTTGCATCCCTGAGATTCATCACACTTGATCATGGTGTAAAATTTTTTTGATGTCTTACTTATTGTTTGCTAATATTTTGTTGAGGATTTATTTTCATTAAGGATATTTGCCTGTAATTCTCTTTTATTTGTTGTATCTGTGTCTGGTGTTTGTATCTAGGTGAAGCTGGCCTTTTAAAATGAGTTCAGTAGAGTGGCATTGGTTTCAATTTTTTGAAATAATTAAAGAAAATTGGTATTAATTCCTCTTTAAAGGTTTGATAGAATTCAGAAGTAAAGCCATCCAGTCCTGGGGTTTTCTTTGTTAGAAGACTGCTGATTACTGCTTCAGTCTCATTGCTTGTTATTGGCCTCTTCAGGTTTTTGATTTCTTCTAGGTTCATTCTTGGTAATTTGTATGTGTCTAGAAATATTACATTTACTCCAGGTTTTCACATTTGTTGACATATAGTAGTGTATAATAGTTTCTAATGGTATTTCTGTGATACTGGTTGTAGTGTCTCCTTTTTCACTTCTGATTTTTGTTATGAGTTCTTCTCTCTTTTTTTTTTTAATTAGCCTACCTAATGGTTTGTCTATTTTGCTTCTCAAAATCACGACTTTTTATTTCATTGATCTTTTGTAATGGTTTTTGGGTCTCTATTTTGTTTAGTTTGGCTCTGACTCTTAATTCTTTTCATCTACCAATTTCAGGGTTAGATTGTTCTTGTATTCCTAGTTTTTGAGGTATAGCATTAGGTTGTTTATTTGAAATCTTTCTATTATTTTGATGTAAACATTTATTTCAATGAACTTCACTCTTAGTACTGCTTGTGCAGTATCCCACAGGTTTTGGTATGATGTGTCTTTTTGTCATTAGTTTCAAGAAATGTTTTGATTTCCTGTTTAATTTCTTCTTAGACCCATAGGTCATTCAGTAGCATGTTTTTTAATTCCACATATTTGTATAGTTTCCAGAGTTTCATTTGTTATTGATTTCTAGTTTTAATCTGTTGTGGTATGAAAGGATACTTAAAATGTTTTCAATTTTTAAAAAATTGTTGGGACTTGATTTGTGACTTGACATGTGGTCTTTCCTGGAGACTATTTCATGTGCTGATGAGAAGAATGTATATTCTGTTGTTGTTGGATGAAATGTTCTGTAGATATCTGCCGGGTCAAATTGATCTAAAGTGTAGTTTAAATCCTGTGTTTCTCTGTTGATTTGTCACCTAGATGATCTGTCCAATGGTGATAATGGGGTGTTCAGCTACCCAACTATTATCGTATTGTGGTTTATCTCTCTCTCTCTCTCTCTTTTTTTTTTTTAGGTCCAGTAGTGTTTGCTTTACATATCTGAGTGCTCTTATGTTGGGTTCATATATATTTATGATTATTATGTCTTCTCGCTGGATAGATCCTTTTATCATTGTATAATGGCCTTCTTTGTCTCCTTTTATGGTTTTTGGTTTAGAGTCTATTTTATTCAATATAAGAATAGCTGCACCTGCTTGGTTTTGGTTTCCACTTGTGTGGTATATCAGTATATCTTTTTCCATGCCTTCACTATTAGTCTGTGTGTATCTTTATAGGTAAGGTTAGTCTCTTGAAGACAGCATATAGCTGGGTCTAGCTTTTTAATTCAATCATTCAGTCCTTATCTTTTGAGTGGAGAATTTATTCCATTTACATTTAGGGTTATTATTGAAAGGTATTGTCTAACATGCAGCATTTTATTGATTTTAATTTGAATGTTTTAAATATCTTTCATTCCTTTCCTCCCCTTTTATTGTTTGTCTTTGGTGTTCGTTGGTTTTTTGAGGTAGTAAGATACAACTTCTTTCTCTTTCTCATTTGCATTTTTGTTCTACAAGTCAGTTTTGTTCTTTCTTGTATATTCATGGTAGTGATTACCATTTTACAGATAACAGATGCAGGACTCCCTTAAGGATTTCTTGAAGGTCTTGTCATGTGGTGGTGAACTCTCACAGTTTTTGTTTGTTTGGGAAGTACACTATTTCCACCTCATTTCTGAAGGATCATCTTTCTGGGTATAATATTCTTGGCTGGTAGTTTTATTATTTCAGTATTTTGAATATATCCAAGTGCATCTGTGGCCTAGGCCATGGGGCATTTAGTGATTCCTTGCTGAGGTTAGTGACACTGTGTGGGTTCATCAAAGACATGGGTGAGTTCTCAAGTTCTTGGGAGAAATGCCTGGGTTCCCTGTCACTGTTTGGCTGGGGTGGATGACCCTGGGTGGGCTTGTTGGCACCCCAGCTAGTGTCCTATGACACTGATGGATGCACTGTAGTATACTGGAGCTCCTCGGTTTGAATGGGTGACCCTGGCTGGGTTTTTTCCTTCCTCTTTCCTATAGGCAGAGGCTCCTCCTGGATCCTTGCTTCCTCCAGCTAGGGGATGGGTTTGTGATTATTGGGACTTTTCTTCTTTACTCTATGTGTGCATCCTGGGTTTTTGCATTGTCAGGGATTCTGCATGTGTCTCTCCCTGGATCAAGGCAGTCTTGTGGGCTGTGCACATACCTACCACCCCAAGGTGTGCTACTGCATGTGGCATCATAATTCCCCCTGCGAGTTGGGCCACTGGGTCATGGGTCTGTACTTGCTCATGTCTTTCCCCAGCCTCCACTGGTGGTTCTCCTTCTGCCAATGCCATTGAGTGGCGAGGTTCCTGGGAACACTGCTGCCATCAGTTGAAATTAAAAATTGAATGGATGATTTTAAGAGCAGATTACATGGTGCTGAACAAAGAATTAGTGAAAGATCAGTAAAATAAAAGAACGATTAAGAGATTTGCAGGCAAGAGTCATCTATCACATATCTGAGTCACATTCCAAAGGAAGAGAAAAGAGGTGATATTTGAGGTGATAATTAGTTCCTGTGACAAATAGTTCTTATATTCTTGTCTTTAACTGGCAAGTGTATATATATAAAACATTGTAATTATTTGCATATATAGACTGGCACGTTTCTCTTTATATAGAGAGAGTATATATATTACATTATATTTATGTGCAAATAATTGCATTTGCATACTTATGCAAATGTAATTATTCATTTACCAGTTTTATTTGCTTTCCTTCCTAATTTGCTAAGTCATTTTATGATTCCCCATTTGATGCAGATATTTAAAACTTATCTTTTCTCTTAAACATAATATGAATAGCTATTTAATAATCAGTGTCTAATAATTTACATTTCTGAGGTCTTTATAATCAGCTTCTACATCTTAATTTTCCAGTTCATCCTTTTGGCACCCTTTTTTCTAGTGTTCTGACCTTTTTTTGCTGTGTGTAGTCCATTTTCTTCTGGAAACTATTTGTAGTATATCTTTGAGTCCTATGATAAAGTTAACTTAATCATTTGCAGTCTTATACTCATGAGAGAGGTTCTGTATTTAACTTGTGCCTTTGTATGTGCTCTACACTCAGGTTTTGTTTCCTAAGCCAAAATAAACAAAGCTTTATTTTACCAAAATTTCCAGTGCCATCAGGGCAATAGTGTCTTCTATCATCTCTTTAACACTGATTATAATGCATATCTGTTGTAAAAAATTTGGAAAATACAAAAGCATACAAAAAGAGACTGAAACCCTAAAATCATTTTACTATATAGAGATATTACTATGAATATACTACTGATTCTTTTATTCTTAATGAATAACTAATGTGAATCCTGATTTTATTCCCAACATGACAAAATGGATTTTTTGTCATTTATACACATTTCAAATACATTTTTAAAATATCTACGTAAAGTCTGTTGTATGGATAAACTATGATTTGTGTAATAATTACTTTAATTTAGATTGTTTTTATTTTTACAACATGTTATAAATATTGTGGTGGTGAATTTTCATTCAGAAAACTTTCTCAGCATCTTGGCATTTTAAAATTTAAAATAGGTTTAGAGAATTTGATTAGCAATAAAATTTTTAAAACTCCTGATACATCTCTAAAATTTTCCAGAAAGACACTGCCATTTATTGAGGCTGAACAGTGTGAGCTTGTACTACATGCACATGTTAAATTGAATGCTATAGTTGTTAAAAAATTTCTTTCAACATGTTAAATGAAAAATGTATATTCTCAATATTGTTTGGAAGTCTATTTCTTTGATTACTAGTAAGGTTTAATATTTACACATTGTCTCTTGAATTCTATGTTTTCTAAATAATTTTTGTGTGTTTCCTAAATAATTTTTGTGTGTTTCCAAGGAAAAAAATGAGGAACACAAGGTTTAAACAGGCAAAATGGCTTCTTTGAAGACTCACAGTTAAATACAGCTGGAATTTGAAAACTGATTCTATATTCAGCTTCAGAAATTTTTGTCTTATTTCATTTTTTTGCATTTTAACCTGATGTCAATTTATCTGATATTTAGTGAATGTTCAGGTATGCTTGATATATTAGTCCAGTAATAATGATCACAAATAGTAGACATAACATTAAAATTGCAGTCATCTCAATGCACGTGTAAGATGGTGGTGAGTTCACCAAGTCACAGTTTTGGCATTGTTGGAGCTCAGAACAAGTACATGATCTGACTGTGTGCCAGTGTATGTGTGTGCACGTAGCATGTATTTTTATGTGGCAGGCAGGCAGGAGCACATATTGAGGTATTTGGATTCAGCTGAGGATTGTAGAAATCAACTAAAGAAGACATACCGTTAGAATTCTCTTTTAAAGATGTCATGCTAGGGGTAATTGGATAAATTAAGATTTGAATAAGTTTGATGGAAGTACCAGACATTAAATGAAAAAGGAAAAAACAGAAAGGTTTGGGGGAAGTTTTTGATATATTTGATTAGGAATTGTGTATGGCATGATACATATATCTGTGTCTAGAAATTACTTTGATCTATGCATCTGAAATTGTAGAAAGATATAGATGTTAGATATTAAATACAGACGTACTGTACTTTAAGTTGTCAAACAAGTATTTTCATGTTTGTCCCTCTATCGGCTCCTTAAAAATTTGAATTTTCATGAGATAGAAATTTTGTGGGCCAAAATATAACACTAGGCCATGTATCAGTATAACATGAAGTTGCCCCCATATCTGATAAGGCAGAATCAAGAAATATTGTTAATGGCTTTTATAGACTTCATCCACTAACTTACAGCTTGGTTGGCCATGAAACAGATAATATCTCCTTCAAAAATACAAGAGAAAAAATATCATTCATTAGAAAATTAAACCCAAATACAACTAAAAAGACATAAATATGAAGTAGTAACCTTCTATGAAAAAAGCACCAAATATGGTTAAAGTATACTTTTTGTGATGAGGAACATACTAATTATCCTGATTTGATTATCACATATTGTACACTGGTATTAATATTAAACTCTGTACCCCACAACTATGTATCCTCAATTATGTTTCCATGAAAAATATTATTTAATGGAGGGATATGTCAAACATTTGAATAAGACCTAATAATTAGAAAATGTCAAGTTCTAATCAAATAAGTTAGAAGTTGTGTTTATAATGAAACTCCTAATATAATATTATTTTATAATTTAATAAAATGATTGTCAGGTGAAACTAACCAAGATAACTTTAAAATGACTATTTGTAAGGATAAATAGCTCTATGGTATATTTCAGTTTGACAAAGATTATATCACTATTGAACTCTGTAGTATTAGTTGAGTTAGACATAGAAAATTGAAACAGAAGTACATACCAGCAACAATCAATTAGAAATAAAATCTTAAAAGATACCTCTTGTAATGCAATTTGATCATGGAATAAATATAGAAAGCAGATGTATAATAACTCTGCACAGAAGACTACATAATATTATTGAGGCAAATTAAAGAAGATGTAAGTCAGCAGGGGGACATAACTTGGCCATAGATTGGAATACTCTCTATTGTAAAGAAGTTCATGCAATTACCAAAAAATTCTTAGCAAATTTTGTGTTTGTGTGTGTATGTGTGTATGTGTAAACTTAAAAACTAATTCTAAAATGCATATGGAAAATCAAAGAAGCACAAATGTTCAGAACAGTGTTAAAAAAAACAACTAAGCTTGAGAAATTACGATACCATTTTCAAAAATTGTAATAAAGCTCAATATGTAAGGTGATTAGTTATTGGTGCAAGGATAGATAAATAAACCAGAGGAACTGAATAAAAATCCAGAATCAGACCCATATATACATTCACTTGATTTGTGACAAATGTGCCACTGTAGTGCAGCAGAGAATGAGTGGCCTTTTAAATAGCTTTATGAAAAAATAAATCTTCACTTTTACCAGTCACTGCAAATAGAGTACAGCTGTAAATGTGAAAGTTAAAACAACAAAAAACCCTAACACAAAACATAGGAAAATATCTCAATAAGTATGAATAAGGAAAAGTTTTCTTAAACAGGAAAATAAATACCATCTTAATGAAAAAAATTGATAAATAAACACAAACATTGTCAGTGAAAAAATAAGCCACAGACTGATAAAAGATATTGGTAATACCTATATCTGAGAAGATAAATCAATAAACTAGTAAAAATTAATAAATAATAACATTATAAATATAAATGTATAAATATAAAATAACGTAAAATGAAATAATTAAAAATCAATAAAGAAAAAGAAAATAATCCAATAAAAATAGGCAAAGACTTGAACAGTCACTTCACAAAAGAGAATAATCAAATGCCCAGTAATTATGATAATGTGCTTGATTTTAGTCATTAGGGAATGTAAACTAAAACCACAATGAGATACCATCGCACATCCATCTGAATGGCTAAAATGCAAAGACTGTTGATACTTGGGTTTGACCAGGAAGGTAGAACAAGTAGGACTCTCACACACTACCAGTGGGAGTGGAGTTTTGTACAACAGTGTTCTGCTACAGAGTTACATACATTCCACTCCTACGTATATACCCAACAGTAATTCATGCACATGTGCATTTAAAGTCACTTCCAAGAATGTTGATAGCAGCAGTGCCTTAACAGCTACAAGCTGGAAAATACTTAAATGAATATCAGGGGTGGAATAGACAAATAAAATGTAACACATCCATACAAAGTGATACTCTGAAGCAATGAGAATGAACAGATGTCAGCTACTTAAAACAATTTAGATGACTATCATAAACATAATATTGAGCAAAAGAAGGCAAAATGACAGTATATACTGTATGATCCTGTTCAAAAACAGGCAAGACTTTTGATGGTGGTGACAGAAGTCAGTTCCTATTGGATGGTAATGACTAGGAGAACACACACTAGGGGCTTCTGCTGGCCATGTTTAATTTTTTTTTTTTTTTTTACCTAAATGAGGGTGGTGGTGGTACATTCACATTGAAAATGGACTGAGCTATACTCTGATTTGTATAGCCTTCTGTATAAAGGTTCTACTTCAATAAAATGTTACTTTAAAAACAAGCATTAAGTTACATAAATTGTTTATTCAGTCCAACTAAAATGTATTAATTTTGTATTGAATTGATATTATATACAAACATTAAGATAGGCTCTAAAGTTGCAATATAGATAAGGGAAACTTCCTGTCTTCAGTGAGCCCCCAAGAAAAATAATTATTATAGAAGCTATACTTTCTTAGCAGACGTGTCTTAATAGCTACAAGCTGGAAAATACTTAAATGAACATCATTTAAAAGTACTTTAAAGTACTTTAATGTACTTATTAAAATAAAATTTTATTAAAGTAACAATTTTACTATTTCTTATTAAAGTACAACTTATTGTAGTACTTATTAAAGTACAATAAGAAATGCAGAAAAGGTTGTAGCAAGAGCTTCTGAGCTGCAGCTCATTTTAACCACTAGTGACTATGATTACCTGTGATGTTTTTTAAATTCATTTTTGTGGTTTCCTGTAAGTATTGTCTTTTAATAAAAATATCAAATTTGTTTAATTATTTTTCATCTTAGAAATAATATGGCCTTAGTGATGTTTTTACAAATAAAATGAAAAAAATAAAATTGTGCAGCTTTTACATAGCTTCCTACCACTACACTGTAACTGCTTGAAGGTAAGGCCTATGCATATTTTCCCTCATTTTTTCATCCCTGAGGACTAACTTAGCGCCTGACAGATTGTTGACATGCATTAAATATGTGGTGAATAATATTTTCAGTAAAAATATTTATTTATAGTACACTGTACAACTTATTCCATTATGTGATATACATAAAATAATGTAAAGGTTAATGATTTTATCATTTAATGGCTTATCTGAGAAATAACTTTATCTTTATTTTTACTTTATGCAAAATACAACTCCAAACAGCAATTTTATAATTTTATAATTATGACTAATAGACTAATATTATAACTTTATATTTACAACTAAATGTATACTCAATGTTTATATTTTTAAAAAGTAGACCTAGAAAGCAAATGTGCGTGTGCGTGCATGTGTGTATATGTGTATGATGTACATATGTGTGTCCTGAGCACTTGCTTTGTGTCCAACACTGTTTTAGGTGCTGGGGATATTGTTTAAGTTTACATTTTATCCTAGGGGAAAATAGATAATAAATATGTGAATTAATAAGTAAATTTTTAAAAATTCCGTCATTGATTCTCTTATGAGGAAGATAAAATTGGTTAACATGGCAGTAAGTGACACGCCAGGGGAGGGTTGGGAACTTTGCTTTAGCAAGGATATTCAGCATCATTGCTCTACAAAGTAACGTTCTAGTTGAGACTTTAAAGAAGACGACGTGTCAGCCTGAAGCAGGTCTGGGGGAGAGGATTCCAGGCAGAAGCAATAGAAAGTGCAGAAGCCCTGTGATGGATAAAAATTCTCTGGAAACAGAATGGAAGCAGTATTGCTGGAAAATTGTATGAGAGAGTAATTCAGGGAATCAATTGTTGGCAAGACAGACAGGGCCCGGATATTGCAAGCCTGGAAATGGGCTGTGATGAAGGCATATGGACTTAAAGCACTTTTATAATTTTAACACCCACTGAAACTTGTAAAAATTAAAACTGGATTCATTTCTAGTAGAGATTCTATTAATAAATAGATACAGCTGGAGGGGAAAAAAGAATGAGTTTACCTGCAAACATAAAGCAGAAGCCAGAATGCAGCACAGAGAGAAAAAGAGACAAAATATGGAAGAAATATTTCAGAGTTAAGGAAAATAGAATGAGAGAGAAAGGAGAGTGGGGAAAGAAATATTCAAAAAGATAATGACAGATAGTTTATGACTTTTAAAACATGAATCACAATAAATCCCACACAAGATAAACTTAGCAATAAAACTTTAATTTATTTATACTATAGTTTATGCATACTGGAAGGAGAAATTAAAGACATGACATGCTTTTTGTCAAATAAATGTATTTCACAGAGACAATATGTGCAAATAGCTCTTCTTCCTCTTTAAATTCAAGGAGTACATAGCACTTCCTGTTCTAGGCCATTGCCTCTGTTTGTGCTGTTCTCAAACTCTTCTCCTCTGTTCAGACATAGTTTTAGTCATAACACTTTTATTTTTGACATCTTCATTTATTACCTTTTTTCCTATATGTTCATTAATCCCTTTCCAACCTGTAATGGAACTTTGCCTTCATCCTCCTATTCATACCTTTAGCAATCACTCACTATTTTCATTCCTTCTATGGGTCAAATGTGTCCGCCAAAAGTTCATGTATTGGAAACATGACCCCCATTGTAACAATGTTAAGAGGGTGGGAAATCCAATTATGGTATTTGAAAGGTGGAGCCTTTGGGAGGTGATCGGATTGTGAGGACTGTGCCCTCGTGAATATTCATGGCCTAATGAGTTATCATGGGTGTGAACTGGTGCCCTTATAAGGAGAGCAAGTGAGCAGGTTAGCTTGCTAGCTCTTGCGATTCCTCTCATGTAACACCCAGTGTTGCTGAAGGCCCTCAACTGATGCGCCCCCTGAGTTGTGGATTTCCCAGCCTCCAAAACTGTGAGAACTGAATTTTATTTCTTTATAAATTATCCAGTTTCAGGTTATAAGCAATGTAAAATGGACAAATGCATTGCATTCTCATGAAAATGTTCATATTAGCAGTATTTGCTAGATTATTAGTAATATTTACTTATTAATCACTTTTTGACACATAGCAATGGCTTCTGAAACCCTCATCCTACCAAAATTTATCTCACTTACATGCAAAAAAACAAACAAACAAAAAAGCCCCTTTCTTTTAAGAATCAGGATGCCATCTCCTAGTTCTTCCTTTAACTCTCTGAAGCTATTCTTTTTAGGAATCCTGGAGGGGCTCATTTATCTCTGCCAGCTGCCTCACAGGTTAGTTTAGGGTCCTAATCTCAGCCCATTTTCTCTCTTGCTCTACCTCCTGTCCGAGGAATTTCACTTACTCTCATTAACATTTACTATATTTTCTTTGACTTTTTAGTCTCATTCCTTATTTTTTGTCTCTCCCAATAATAGCATTTTAAATATCTAGTCTCTGCCCCAACACACATCCTGCACTGTTATCTGCTATGTTACCTGCTTTGGGCTTCAGTCTATATTTCTCTCTCCTGGCTTACAGCCAACGTTTTGCCAACTTCTATTAAGTCTATCTTTTAAATATTTCTCCAATGAGTCCTTTTTCTCTGTTTCAATTACCAGTGAAATAAACGACGCCTTGATAGTCTCTGGATTAGAATGTTACAACAGGCTTCCAACTGGTCTAACTCTTTCCAAGTTTGGACTTTCAGAACCAGCATTGTATTAGTCCATTTAGGTTGCTTATAACAAAATACCTCAAACTGGGTAATTTATGAAGAAAACGAAATTTATTGCTTACAGCTTCTGAGGCTAGGAAGTCCAAGCCCATCTGGTGGTGGCAACAGTGACCCAGGCATCTCACATTGCAAGGTGGTGGAAGCAGAGAGCAGAGAGACAGACAGACAGACTCTCCTCTTCTTTAAAACCTCAGAACCACACCTCTGAGCACCATTTTTAATCCATTCACTACTTCACGGTCCCACAATCCAATCACCTCAAGGCTCCACCTCTCAACCACTACAACAGGATTTCTCACCCTCTCAACATTCACAGTAGGGGCTAAGCTTCCAGTACACAAAACTTGGGGGACACAATCCAAGCCCCAGGGAGCTGTGGGGGGACACAGTTCAATCCACTAGATTCCACCCCTGGACCCCCAAAACTCATGTCCTTTTAGGATACAAAAACATTCATTTCATTCCCAAAGTCTTAACTTGTTTCAACTCAAGAGTCCAAAGTTCAAAGTCCCATCTCCGAAATCAATACAAGTTATCCACTTCTAAGATACAATGGTGGGACAAACATGGGGTACATATTCCCATTCCAAAAGAGAGACATAGGCCAAAAGAAAGGGGTAACAGGTCCCAAACAAATCCAAAACCCAGCAGGGCAGACATTAAATCTCAAAGCTGGCGAATCCTGTACCTTGACTTCCTCTGCACACTGGTGTGAGGGTTGGGTCCCCAAGTCCTTGGGCAGCTCTACTGCTATGGCTTTCCTGGTCTCAGGCCACACATCAGCTCTCCGAGGCTGGTATTCCACTCTGGTAGCTCCACAGGTCTGGGGTCTCCATGGTGGTCCTACTCCCATGGCTCCACTAAGCATGGCACTGTTGGGGTTTCTCTGCTGCAACTCCAACCCCACATTTCTGCTCAGCATTGCTTTAGTGAAGGCTGTCTGCGGTGACTCTGCCCCTGTGGCAGATCTCTTTCTAGGCCCCCAGACTTTCCCATACATCCTTTGAAATCAGGGTGGAGGCTCCCAACCCTCTACAGCTCTGGCATTTTGTGTGCCTAAAGACTTAACACCACATGGATGCTGCCAAGGCTTCCAGCTTGTATCTTCCAAAGCTGCAGGTCCAGCTACACCTGGGACCAATTTAGCCATGGCTGTAGCAGCCAAAGCAGCTGGGGTGCTGGTGCTGGAAGCAGCTTCCTGAGGTGGCCCTGTGCAGTGAGCCTGTGGAGGGTGTCTCAGGCCTGTTCCCCAAGACGATTATGTCTCCCTAGGTCTTTGGGCCTGAAATGCAAGGATTGGCCCCAGAGGTTTCTACAATACCTTCAGGGCCCTTTTCCCCTTCTCCCGATAATCCTTTATCTTTTTACTAATCTTCTTAGCTAATAGTTGCTGGGCTGCACCATTGCATGCTCTCTGCTTCTCTACCACATGGTCAGGCTGCAAATTTTCTAAATTTCTACACTCTGCTTCCCCTTTAAATTCTGGCTTTACATTGTGACTTTGCCACCGTAACTCAGCGTAGGCTTTTAGAAGTAGCCATGCAGCTTCCTTGATGCTTTGCTGCTCAGAAATTTCTTCCACCAGATACAATGGTTCACAAGTCCTAAGTTCCAACTTCCACAAAATCCTAGGACATGGACACAATGCAGCCAAGTTCCTTGACAGTTCACAGCAAGGGTGATCTTTGCCCCAGTTTCCAATAACCTCCTGATTTCTATCTGAGACCTTCTTAGAAGGGTCTTTACAGTCCATATTTCTATCAGCATTCTGCTTGCCATTTCATAACCAGTCTCTAAGACATTCCAAACTTTCCCTCATCTCTTTGTCTTCTGAGTCCTCCAAATTCTTCCAACCTCTCCTTAACACCCAGTTCCAAAACCGGTTCCACTTTTTCAAGTACTTGTTATAAGCAACACCCCACTTCTCTGGTACCAATTTTCTGTATTAGTACATTTAGGTTGCTTATAACAAAATACCTCAAACTGGGTAATTTAAGAAGAAAATGAAATTTATTGCTTACAGTTTCTGAGGCTGGGAAGTCCAAGCCCATCTGGTGGTGGCAACAGTGACCCAGGGGTCTCACATTGCAAGATGGTGGAAGCAGAGAGCAGAGAGACAGACAGACTCTCCTCTTCTTTTAAAGCCCTCAGAACCACACCCCTGACCACCATTTTTAATCCATTCACTATTGCAGGGTCCTACAATCCAATCATCTCCTCAAGGCTCCACCTCTCAACCACTGAAATAGGATTTCCCACCCTCTCAATAGTCACAGTGGGGGCCAAGCTTTCAATACGCAAAACTTGGGGGACACAATCCAAGCCTCAGGGAGCTTTGGGGGACACAATTCAATCCACTACAAGCATATATGGCACAATTTATCTACAAAGAACAAATCATTATTTGCCTTCAATGGTTTAAAAAAGTTTCAGAGGTCCCCCACCACCTGTAGGATAATATTCAAACTCCCAGACTGATAGCTTAATGACACTGTAATCTGTCACCTGTTCACCTTCAGGCTCATCTATTACCACTCCCTTCTTTGAGCTTAATGTTCTAGCCTATTAAAATGCTTATGTATCAAAAATCATATAATTTTGCATTTCAGTCTTGGTCCTTGGTATTCCTCTGATTGGAATTCTCTTTCTCTACCCTCCCTCCTTCCTCCTCCCTCACTACTTCCCCTCCCCTCCTCTTCTTCTTCAGCTTGTTTTTTACTGTGATTAACTGATTACTCATGCAATAGTTCAAACATTAACTACTCCCAGAAGCTTCCCCTCTTGGTGACTTATCTTCCCCTATCCACAAACTAAGGCAGTGCTAAGTGCTTCTTTCACTATTCCACTTATTATTGCACAGGAATCTGTGTTTCATTTCTTTTTCCCTTCATGAGAGTATAAACTAGGAGCCTTTGTTTTAATTCATCTTTGTATCCCAATCACCCAGCACAGCACTTGAAAACTTGACTTATAATCAATGCTCAACAAGGATCCATTTAACTAACCCTTTCTGTTTCCATGTCCTTCTCTCCTAGCACTTACCATGCTATGTACAGTTACTGTTTGGTTTTCTTATTTGTTGCTTCCTGTCTGGGCTGAGCTCCTTGCTTGAAGGCAGTGTGTGTGTGTGTGTGTGTGTGTGTGTGTGTGTGTGTGTGTGTGTGTGTGTGTGTGTGTGTGTGTGTGTGTGTGTGTGTGTGTGTGTGTGTGTCTCAAAAGGTGTTTGAATAAACAACATAATGAGTGACTAAGAGCCAAATATTAGTTTGTTTGTATTTCTTCCATTACTTCAGTATCTCTCTGTTCCTATTTTCTCTGCTATATATTCTGATGTTACACTGACCTGTGATGTCTCTTTCCATTTCAGAGCAATATTTATGGTTATTTAGCTTTTTTAATAAATATTTTTTCTTACTCTGCTCCATCTCACTAAACCAGAGAGCACTATAAATATCCACATTGTTCTTATATACTTTTTTAATTAACAAAAAACTATTGAATCATTTGTGTTATTCAATGTGGGTAAGCAGTGTGCATATTACCCTCAATTTATTTAGATTTAGTCTTTATAACAACCTTGAAATGAGTATTATTAAGCTAATTTTACAGATAAAGAAATTGTGTTTGAAACCATCTCAACAATTATGTAAGAAACAATGGGGATTTGAATACAGGTCTACCTGACTCCAAAATTTATGTTCTTTCTAGTTAACGACACTGCCTCCCTTCCCCTGGTAGTCTTGGCTCCTTTTTCTGACATGTCATAGATAATTATGAATACAACACTTACCAACTACTTCTAAAAAATGTCAAAAGCTTATGGCATTACTTAATTCTTTGTCTCTACATTTGGCTGTGTCCATTGTTTTCCTTAGAAGAGCTCTGCTCTTTTTACTCTCACCCCTTTCCTTTTTTTCTTTTTTACTATACTATTTTTCTGTATCACCTTCTCTTTAGTCCCAACTTCTTCTTTTCCTTAAGTTTAAAAATAATAAAAAAAAGAAAAAGTGAATCACTGACCTTGTAAGTCTAGTGACTAACCCCATGAAACTTCCCCAGATTTGAATTGTTATATGCACTAGATTCCACTAGCATACAATATCATCATTTGATGCCATTCCCAGACTATTATACTATTTAAATATGATCTATTGCTCATATATAGTTCACTTTAGAAATGGCACCATTAAAAAATAGATGCCATGTTTGTTAACAAACTTTGTTCAGTACCCTGGGTACAAAATATTTGTTAGACCTTTTGGTGATGATGATGGTGATATATGATTGTTTACCTCACAGCAACAGTGTATAACTGGATAATTTTGTCTTTCAAACCAGTCAGCATCCATTATAAATGGACCCTTTACATTTGAGACATTTGACTTGAGCAAATAATTTCCCTTGTTTGCCTGTTCACATGATAAACATGCTCTAACAACCTACATCAAGGAAAATGAACTTATTAAGATGATTTCGAATTGATAGATTTAAATCTAGTTTGCTTGAAGTTAATTGTGTGGTACGAATTTTTATAGTCATTTTTTTGCATTCCAGCTCTGTAAAATATTCTGAATGTCTACTTCTAATTTTCTAGTGTACCTCAAGCAAGGCGATGCCATTGTATCTTCTGTGATCCAAGGATGGGGTTGATAATTGAGGGAAATAAGCAAAAAAGCTATTGAGCACTGTAAAGATACATTGATACATTTTATGAAATGTGTTTGTCAAGAGGTAACAGGATGGTAATTTATTTGTAGAGATACCAATTAAAGCATTATTGGAATTATTAAATAGCCTGGAATGTTTAGAATGAATCCATAGGCTACTGTGTTTTTCATACCCACTTAGCTATATCTTAGCAGCCTATTAATTTGAGTGACTTCACAGAAGTGTAGAATTTTACTTTTTTTCAGCATTTCACAGCAAACTTTTGAGTAAATATCCTTAAACTCTTTTGCTTTTAATTATTTTTTAAATGCAGATATTAATAGAGAAAAGTAAAAAAACAATGCATTAAAAATGGTGTATCATTCAAAATTAACTACTTGCCCCATATGTTAGCCTATTATAGACCATTTTCTTTTTAAAGAATTTTTGAATAAATCACTCTTCCTATTTCTATTTTCCAACTCTACCTCTGCAGAGGCAATAAAAATATGAATCTGGTGCATATACAGTCCATGTAATACCTAGGACTCTCAGTTCATAGATCTCCATATTCCCAACAATATTTTCTCTCATCCTACATCAGCCATACTCTTATAGTTTTACTCTAGATCATGTCATTTCCAATAATGGAGTCATCTGATCTCTGTTTTAAAAATCCACTCTGATAACAAACACCTATCTTTCCAGCTTGCTTACTCTGCTAATACCCTCACCTTAACAACTAGTTGACACTTCAAGATAACCAATCAATCATCCTTATTACATTTGTCTATCTCACCTTCTTGTCTTTCTTTCCTTTTTTACAGAACCTAGTTATATTCTATCAAAACACGTGCTTAAATAATGTTCAAGACCTCCTTTCTATGACTTGAAAACCCCCATCATGGAACTAAACCATCAGCTTACTTCATTGAACTATTTCCAGCAGTTGAATATGGCTAAAGTAAAGCACCACTGTGCTAATTAGTCGCACCAGGGGTGGATCCTGGTTTGGAGGTCCCTAAAGGTTATAGCATATGGGGTCAATTTATGAGAGAAAATATAGTATTATGAATACAAAATACCCACAGCCACTTCGACACCACTTGACAGAGGACAGAAAGAGAGAATGGTCTTAATCAACTGTGGTTAAAATACATCTTGTTTTTACAAACTTTATAAAAATATATGACCTTGTGAAAACACTGCAAGTGACACTCAAAGGACTTTGCAAGGGGCTGGGCCATTTGGAGGCCCTCGTGTTTAACCATCATTAGCATCACAATAAATTTGCTTCTGAGTAGAACTCAAATTCTATCACCACAAATCTCAAGTGACACTCAGCACTGCCAAGAAATTTCTAGACAATTCAGCTTTTCTGATGAGTGTTTCAGATCCTCCCCATCTTCAGTCCTAATGCCCACATCACCCTTGTTTTAAGCTAATCATCGTCCTGTATAATTCACAGAGTATTGATGTAATCAAATGAGAGTTAACTTCCTTCTCCTAGCCTACTTGCACATAATACAATTATTACATGCTGTGATATTCTGGTAGGAGTCTGATAGTTGATCTGCTTTTTATAATTCTGCATTTTTTCCTCTACATATTTTGAGAATGTATAGTCAGAGGCATTAAAGTAAACAATTATTTTATTTCCTGTTTCTTTTTAATTAACATTTATTTTCATCTTTCTTATTTATGATTTGCACATTAAATTATATTTTGTGAAATTAATGTTGCTGCACCAATGTCTATTTTCAAATTTTCTGAGTGGTTAGTCTTAGGTCTTTATATTGCAGGCAACACTGAATCTTGTTTTTTAAATATAATCTTATGATCTTAATAGGTGTACTTTAGATAGGTGTATTAGGTTTTATTACAAGCCTAATAGTGATACCATTTACTTTGAAAACATATTTAGATATTATGAACATTTCTAATAAAATCTGAAATTATTTATTCTGTCATCATCCTGAGTATTGCACATATTTTAGCAAAAATTAAGTATGTGTTGAACATCTTCACACTTATCCCATCTTTTTGCAGTTGCTTAGTTTCACTTTTAAATAATAGTTAATTTTTCACAGTCAATACTTATTTATCTTTGCTGAAAGTTTTCTTTGTTTTTGTTCTTATACCTTCTTTATCTTTTTGGCTCACTTTCCTTATAACTGAAGTAATTCTTTTTTTTCTTTTTTTTTATTAATTTAATTTTATTTTATCAATATACAATGTGGTTGATTATTGTGGCCCATTACTGATACCTCCCTCCCACCTCCCTCTCCCCGCTCCCTCCCAACAACCTCATATCTGTTTGCTTGTCATAACAACTATAACTGAAGTAATTCTTAATAGCTATTTTCATGAGAGCTTAGTGGTGAATCTTCTTTACTTACACCAACTTTGCTCATCAATCTTGATTAGTAATTTGGCAATGTATGGAATTCTAGCTCGACATTTACTTTTGCTCATCCTTGAACATAATCATTTTCTTCTGGCATCTGTTGCATCGCTTTGTATGTCTTTTCCCTATGTGGCTTTCCCCTTTATTTTCTCTGTATCTTTAATATTCTGCTGTTTTATCACAATGTCTTTAACTATAGATTTTTTTGTTTTTGTAGTGATCAGTAGTCACAGCCTATTTTATCATCTGATCTGTGGTCTTATTTTTTTTTCAAGTCTAGAAATTTCTCCAGCCATTAGACAACAAATCATCTCATCATTGCTTCTTCTGCAAATCAAAGGGGATGTCTGTTAACAAACACATGTGCACACACATACATGTGCATACACACATACTCCACTCTCCACTTCACACGTGTTGTGCTTGTGTTCCACAAGACACATACATGTATAAACATGCACAAACATATATACCCACATACATAAATACACATACGTACACACAGATAAACATGCTTATACACATACACACAATAAACAAAAAATATATACGCACAAAAATAGATATGCATGTGTACACAAACACACATGTATTCCCATATATACATATACAGATTATTTTAAAAAGGTCATGAAAAGATTCATATTTTCTTTCAATTGTATTTTTCCATGAACTTTTTATGTAAACTCATGCTATATAAACACAAACATTCACATGTATACCTCGTTGTGCATCTACGCACACACACTTTCTTTGTGCTGCTTTCTGGGTGAATCTCTTAGTACTTTATTCCCACATATTAATCTAAAACTCTTGATCCTGCTCAGTTTGGAGTTCTTTTGGTCTATTTCAAAACTCTTTTCATTATTCCTTTCCATTTTATAATTTGTTTTCTTCCACACATATCTGTCTTTGTTTCATTTCTACTGCATGTCAAGATTTCTTTTTCTTTTATACTCATAGTTATTTCTTTAGATTTTTGAGAATTTTAAATATATTTACTTAAGTTTCTTGTCGAAGTGTTTTATAAAACTAACACCTAGAGTGAATTCGATTCATGATCTGATTGATGGGTCTTTGGTAACAAGATATTTCTTAATGTATCTTATGTCTTTTTTTTGAAGTCTCCCATTTAGAATAAGCAGATGTCTTTCCTCTCTGTCTCTGTCTCTATCTCTGTCTCTCTCTCTCTAACACACACACTCCCCCTCATACAAACACATGTTCTTGCTTACCTCTTTTCTTTCTTTATTTTTTAAAATTTTTATTGAGTCATAATTGATAATACATATTTTGGGGGTTCAATGTTGAGATATGTTTTTTTTTTTTTTTTTTTATTTTATTTTTATTTTTATTTTTATTTTTATTTTTTTAAATTTTATTTTGTCGATATACATTGTAGCTGATTAATGCTCCCCATCACCAAAACCTCCCTCCCTTCTCCCTCCCCCCCTCCCCCCCAACCATGTCCTTTCTGTTTGTTTGTTGTATCAACTTCAAATAATTGTGGTTGTTATATCTTCTTCCCCCCCCCCCGGTTTGTGTGTGTATGTGTGTATGTGTGTGTGTGAATTTATATATTAATTTTTAGCTCCCACCAATAAGTGAGAACATGTGGTATTTCTCTTTCTGTGAGATATGTTGATCAAATCAATATTACTAGCATATATATTGTTGAGTCATACTTATTCTTTATTCCCCTTGTCCAATCTCTCCCTATCCCCTTCTCCCTCCCCACTTCCCCCTCTAATTACCCTAGATTCCTTTTATCTTTCTGAAAGAGTAATGGTTACTCTGTTGATTTGTTGCCTAGATGTTCTGCCCAATGCTGAGAGGTGTGTTCAGGTCCCCCACTGTTATAATAGAGCAGATGCTTCTTCTGTCACTTTGGAATGAGCTTTGTGGAGAGAGAAATCTTCTTTTCTTTGGTCTCTGCTGATGACTCTCTTGTGTCAATGTACTCCAGTGGCTGGCAGACCATCCACATGGTGGTTGTAGTGTCTAGCTGCTTTCGTGGCAGCTGTGGTTATTGTGGTGGCTGTGGTGGGCCACCCACATGGAGGTGATGTTTTTGGCATGTTCCTTACCTAGTTGTTGGTGGTGATGGCGGTGTGCCTGGTTGTGGGCGGAGGGTCCAGTCCGCAGCTCCATGCCTCCAGACCCTGGGCAGGCCCCATGGCACTGACGGTGTGCCTGGTTGTCCCCCCTTTCTGGCTTGGTAACCCAGAGCACTTCTGGTCCTTCTAGGTGTTATGGGTGTTCTTTGGTGAAATCAGACCTTTACTAGTTAATATCGAACTTTGTCTCTGGTTATAGGTATTCTGTTTTTTCTTTCAGTTCTGTGTTGGATTATTTGCTGTTACCACCACTTAAACTCTGTGCTGGAACTAATTTGTTGTCCTTTGCTTACTTCTAAAGTGGGGGAACTTCCTGTGGAGAACAGTACTTGAGCTCTGTGGTTGAGCTAAATTGCTGCTTTGCTATTGATTCCCTGAGGAAGGCTTTTTGTGCAGCTCAGGTTTTAATGGTTGACTATAGGTACTTCCAGGTTTAGTGAAATCCAGTGTACCTGGGCTGTATAGAAACACTCTGGTCTGGGCCTGAGTCTTTTCATCAAACTGCACCCTCTACAATTCTGTATCCCTGACCAGTCTCCTCTGAGTGGTCCTATGCTGATTGGGGGGCAGATCAGCTGTCCTTGCTGTGCCCCGGTGTTTTCCCAGTGGGCCCATCTCCCCCACTGCCCGTGCTGCAAACACTTCACATGGGACAAGCTGTATGCTGGTCCCTTGTGGTCCCTTGTGATGACTCACCAGCCTCTGAGTGTCTCCTTTTATTCAGTTGTTGTGGCTCCTCGCTCGTATGTGGGTTCACGGGAACCCTATTAGTGATCTTGCTAGCCTGGGTGCCATGAAGGCCCTCTTCTCCCCTGCCACCTCCAAGCAACTTCATCCAAAGGGCACATCTGTACTTTTGCTGGTTCCTGCTCCATACGCTCAGCAGCTCCAGCCTGGAAGTGGCCAGGACTCAAAATGGTCAGAGAGGTTTTTTCTTTCTCTCATTGTGGCTTCTCTGGCTTTCATGCACTCCGTAGGTCTCTCCTCCTCTTCCTCTGAGCTCTAGCAGCCCCAGCTTGGCTGTTGTTACTTTTTAATAGTTGTAAATTAGTTGATTCTGGGAGAGAGTGATGCTGGAGACTCTCTGTTCCACCATCTTGACTGGAAGTCCCTCATCTCTTTTGATTAAAGTTTTGTCATTGTTTCTACCTAACCCTGTTTAATCCCAATCTATCAGTCTTTAAAGTCTGCCATTTATAGTGATCTTTTCTGATTCCCAATAATTACCCTAAGATGATATCAGGGATTATATTATTGTGGTTGCTGATACAGTTGGCAGCTTGGTTGTGTTCTTGGTCTGTTATTCCCTGCCCTAGCTCCTACCTCTCTATAAATCTGCAGTCCCAGTCAGTGAGTTGGTTTTTTCACAAGCAAGCATGGCTTATGCAAAGTCCTGCTGTGAGTGAAGGACCTTGCCCTGGTCACTCATCTGGTGGAATCCCTTCAGCCAGTTTTCTGCTGCTTCTCCTCCACTCCTGCTTTAAATTTCACCTCCATTTCTATTCTACAGAGATGGTTACCTCATTTGTAAATCTAGCTATATCCTGACTTGAATGTGTTTGTTCTGGTTTCTACATCATTCTTACATCCTATTCTGGAATAAGCAAGAATGAGGAATCAATGCCGCTCATCACCATCATGTTTACTGTTTGCTGTTACCCAGCAGCTGATTTGGCCACATTAATTCAATCTTCTCTGTGTTTCATTAAGAGAGAGCTAATCATTCATATTCACCCTGACTACTCTCTTGAGCAGCACTGCTTTAATGAAGTGTGGTCTGCAACCAAGTGTCATCAACATCACCTGGGAGCATATTCTTAGGGCTATTCTGCACCTGTTGAATCATATCCTGAGAGTGAAGCCTAGAATCTGTGACTTCATAAGCTCTCTGTGGGTGTGATTCTTATGCATACCAAAGCTTGAGAAATATTTGCTCTAGTCCATTTCGATAGTTTGCTTCCTGGTTGCATATTAGAATCACCTGGGGTGCTTAAAAACAGTGATGCCAGTTTTACCCCAGACCAGTTATATCAGAATTTCTGAAGGCATGAAGTCTTATGCTTTGCAGGTAATTATAATGTGCAATTAGGGTTGAGAACCATTGCTCTAGTCTATGTGGTTTTTAACCAGGATGATTTTGTATGCTCAGCAAGAGATATTTGGCAATGTTTGGTTGTTGCAACTAAAATACTGCTGCCAGCATCTAGTGGGGAGATGCTGCTAAATGTTTTATAATGTGCAGGGCATACCCTCACAACAAAGGATTATCTGGCCCCAAATGTCGATAGTACTGAAGTTGAGAAACCTTGCTCTAGTCCATATTTTGGATTTAGTTTTGGCTCTTTCATTTAAAGTGTTCTCTAGTAAAACTAACCTTCATGGAAGTCAAAAGGGAGATGGAAGGAGGTATAGAAGGCATTTTGAATGTTCTGAAAGCCAGGCATCGGGACTCTATAAGCCTTTCTTATTGATGCTCTTATCCTGAGAAGCTTGACAATTAGGAATAACCAACAGGAGAAGCAGAAAAAAATGGAGTGTTGGTACATATTTTCTGCATTCAACTTTTAGTTAATGGCCTAATTTGTATTTTTGGCAACATAAGATAGGATTTTTTTTTTTTTTACTATTATTAAATGTATTTGCCTCAATATTGGCTCTCTTGGAATAATCATTTTAATCTTTTTTGCTTTATTCATATAGTGTAAGGAAAAAAGCAGAGTATGAGTCTGAAATTCAAAAATTGTTGAGAATGAAGACAAAGAATGATGACTTTCTCAAACAACTCTATAAGAAGGCTTATCACATCAGTGCTCTTTTCCACCTAACCAAACATAAAACTGAAGAACTGGAAGATAAAATAGCAGAAGGGAGAAGAAAATTCAAGGTTGTGTATCTTTGCGTTCCTCTTAGTTATGAAAAAAAGAAAAGAAGAGTAATTAACCTGAATTTTATTGATTTAATCTTGACAGATTTCACCTTAATCATCTTTTCAAAAAGTAACTTCCGATAAATCAGAAGAAAACCACCTCTCTCTAAAAGCCCATCTTGAGTAGAAGAGGGTGGAGGTTCAATGTAGCTAATCAGCACGTGTGCCTACTTTTTGCTATTGTCAGCCGTAAACTCCTGGAGCACCAGGAGTGTGGTGCTTGGTTCAGCTTCATCCTCTATGTCTCACACATGATAATTCCTGCCTATGGTCGGAAGAGAGGATTCTGAGACTTTCCCTTCAACCCTATGTAATGTAAGGATAGGTAGGACCTACATCAGGTCTGCAAATTATTGAATTCCAGAGCACTAGGCAATTTGTAGGCCACAATGCTGCAGAAACAACTGCTCACATGCCTCAAACCCACTCCTAGGTGAGAGATATGATGAATTGCCACTCCTTGCCATTTGTTGTAGAGACTTGCAAAGTCAGCCTCATTTTACTTCATCTGGATGACCACTTTAGCAGGCTGCTTCCATCCATCACACACCGCCCATGCACACTTCTCCCCTCTCTGGTATTTTCTTGTTAAAGACTTATGAGCATAAAATTACCTAGAAAATATGCAGTCTATACTCTATGTCCAAGACCTGTTGCCAGCACTATTTTCAGTGACTACTTAAATTTATGACATGTAAATCATCTGCCATTAAATGTTTCTATACTGAGAGACTGGGGTGTTGTTCCCGCATCGAATCCAGCTGTTCAGTGGACTTGGTGTACTGTACCTTTGTCTCTCCCTGTGGATATTCAGTGGGTTCGTCACATCTCCCATGTTACAAAGTTAGTAAGCAAGGTAAATATTATGCATAGTAAAAATTAAACTTAAGATTATTTTAAAAATATAATGTACATAATTATATAAATGGTTTAATATATACAATAATACTGTAGTATTATATAGTTTTTAAATGTTTCATTAATACGTGTTTCTCTATGGACATTAATTTTTTTTTCCATTTTGATGGTATCAGTGAAGACATACTCATCCACTTATTTGACCATTTGATGTACTTCAATTTTTTCAATTGACTGTAAACCCTTGGCATCATTCACATACTTTTCCCAGTAGCAGTCACAAACTGCATTTAATTCATCAGGCATATGGCTTCATTTATTTGAGGCACTCATTGAAATGTGGCATTAAATTATATATTTTTCTAAATTTTCCTGATGCCGTAAAATCGAATTTATACTTAAGTCAAAGTTTGATATAACTCCATAATACTTGCTTTGCCCCCCCTAAATAGAATGTTATCCTTTCAGTTGTTATTTATGCCAAATTGAAGAAAGCGCTCATCATGTCCATTCCTTACCCCATGGGAACAGAGAGATAACTGGAAAGAAGCAACAGCAAAAAAATTTCTCTATTTAGGAACTATTACTAATTATTAAATACACCTGGTCATCTTTGAGCCTGAACATAAATTTCTATAATGGATACATGCGTATCTTCATCAGAGCAGTACTGAATTCAAAATAAATTTCTAGATTGTCCTTAGATAATGTGGATTCATAGTAACTCAAGTTTGTGATTTCTGCTTGTTTAAGATCCTATTTTCTTTCATTGACTGGTTAATGAAAATCTTTATAACATTCTGAGTCTGGGCATCATGTTTTTCTGTAGACAACTTTCTATATTTTTTGATCCTTGACTGAAATTAGTCCTTAATCCATGTCATCTAGAATTCAATTACAGCAATATCACTTGCGGGGAGCTCTGAGAAATAACCTTTTGAAAGCCTGGAGGTAGAATTTCTGAATTGTGCTCTCTCAAGTTAATGTATCTGTAAAATGCCGAATAAGTTTTAGACAGTCTTAGAATAGAAGCAATCAGGAATATCTAACAATTTCCAGAAACTTCC